>NC_141092.1:6383997-6983997 GCF_041138505.1 Cibotium barometz
AACCTCCATGTATGGGAGAATATGTGAATGCGATTGAATCTCTGTGAAGGGGGAGATTGTGATTGTGAATGTTATCAAACCTCCATGTATGGGAGATTATGTGAGTGCAAGTGTGAGTGTGATTTGTTCGAGGTTCGAGCTCCTCCCACAGTGCTTATTACTAGGTATAAGCTTTGCTACTTCTACTATTGAAATAACATCATATTTATTATGTCTCATGCTTGGACATAATGAAGATAGTAATTAGAGATCGACCAGCTTGAGGGTTGCACTACTAAGAAACCTTATGTATCACGTACGTTCAAGGGGTATTTAAAAAACCCCTTACATGTGAATTTTTCATGAATAAAATGGCCCCTTTGTCTTTATAGACTTATGAGTTTTTTTTTCAAAATCGATTAAAAAACCCCTTTTGTAAATGTATTTCTATAAATTTACCTTAGTATTTTGAATTTGAACTCATGCGCTATACTTACATATTTTTAGGTGAACTCCCGAGTCGACCAGACACAATTCTTAGTGTGACTTGGTTATTGGGCTATAAAGTTGGGATTATAGCTTGCTTGTGCAAGAGTTCATGTGTGGAACCCTACCTTAGGAGAGGGGCCTCCGAAGGGACCCAGCTTGTGGTTAGCCCACTAATTAGCCATATTAATGAGATTCATGAGGATTGGGGGTGTGTGGTATGCGAAGTGCATGCCTTGAGTGTACGTGGTATGGGACATGCATGCCTTGAGGGTGTGGTCTTGCTAGGATTGTGTTGATCTCTATAGCTTGTGGGGATGGATTACCATTGTGTATGGTTTCGAGCCTATGGTTGGGTGGCCTACCCCTTTAATGTTCCTATGGATTTTCATGTACATGAATTTATAGTGCTTCAATCGTCCTTCTTCGGCTTTCTTTTATGAGTGTATCAGTCTTGGCAAACACATATGTAAGTGGATTCTTACTATGCAGTGCTTCATTTGGTATACATATCCAAGAGAATTAGGCCTAGACATTGCAGTCCATGTATCTCAGATACAAGCCCTTAAGAGAGACTTAAATAGGTCAGACTCAATAAATAAAAGTTGATTCACGTGGTCGATTCTGCTCAAAGCATCTACCACCTTATTGGTACACCCATTTCAACAATGGATCTCAAAATCAAATTCTTGTATATAAGCTCCAAAACCAATGGAAAGGTTTGTGTACTCGGATGTGTGAGAAGTTGCATCATGTTTGAATGTCATACCGTGCCTCTTCATCATTGCTAGGCATTATAGTGCATTGAGGATTGAGCATTTGGTAAGAAGAGATTTCTTTTGGTAAAAGTTGAAAGCTAATTTTGAGAAATATGTTTGAAATTGTTAGCAATGCCAAGTGAATAAAGCTAAGTGCTTGAGATACCTACAAAGAAATGGGAAAGTTTTTTTTATGGATTTTGTGATTAAATGCCATATGGGTGATCATTCATATGACTGACTTATAAGATGGTGCGATTTATTTCTATGAAAGAGAAAATTTCATTTGTTTAGCCTTTATGGCTTGCCAATGCTATTTAGCCTTTATGGCTTGCCAACGTTATTTAGCCTTTATGGCTTGTCAACGTTATTTATGCCAGAGCTTATATTGTCAGGATCCCAAGTGTGTGAATCATGGACAACATGCTACATGCATATGTCTCTATAAGATAGTATGATTGGGACTATTGGAAAGAGTATCTTCCGTTATAAGCTTGTTTACAATAGTGCTAACCGTTCTGCTACTAAGTTGAATCAAATAGGTTTTGAGAAACCTTTTGAGTGTCTAGAATATGAGGTTGACTCGGACAGCGCCTCACATGTCGCCAAGGACTCTAGAGAGATTTATCTAAACTACTATATAGTCGATGCATGAGGCGGAGTCAAACCACTATACCAGCTAGCTGCAGTAGGAAGAGGTTGAGACATCAACTCTATTGTCAAGAGAATGCCTCTTCAATGCTATCACAAGTTGCATCTTCTAGCATGCCACTGGTAACCTGTAATCATTGTGGCATAGATCATTGGATCAAAGATTTCCCAATCCAAGTGGAGGTTGCAAATTAGCAAAATGGTCCTATCATCACACCTCTCAATATGATTGGAGTGGGTGGTCAAACTTAGAGATCAATTTTGAGAAATCCTAACCCATATGTGAACGAAATCCTAACCCATATGTGAACGAAACAACAAGACTCATGGCTAAAAACACACCTACTATGAAAAATAAAGTAGAAAACCAAGCTAATTTAGTAGCGAGATCCAAAAAGAAGAGAGGTCATAGAAGAAATCCATAAAAGGGAGAAAATAGAACGAGTGAACTTGGGAACACCTGACAAACTAGTCTACATGAATGATATTGATGAGGATTCTGATTCAGTGGATGCATACATTGGTTCTAAGCAAACTAGAGACACTCAAACAAAAACTAAGGAGACTAAAATGAAAGGATGCACACCCTCAAAAAACAAAATAAAGAAAAACTTGGTTCATACCTTGACCTTGTAAAAAGAATTGGAATGACTTCATGAGCTCAAGGATATGGTCACACATACTAAAAAGGAGTTATAGTAGCCAAGGCCAAAATAAGTAAATGCATCTAACAATGTTCATCCAAACAACCTAAAGCCTATTGTAACCCACAAACCCTTGGATATACCTAGTGTCATCCTTGAGGTCAACAAGAACTCACCTATCCCAAGCATGGATTCTCAACTCTTTAGCAAAATGTTTGAGTATGAGAACCTCAAGAACCCATTCAAGAGTTGGAAATTCCAATATCACCAGCACACTCATATGGTAGAGAAATGACAGGGTACTCCCTTGAACATCTCTAAATTCTTGGAGTTCATGGCTTCTAAAACAAAGACCATGATGATTACGTGGTTGTGTGGAGATCCCAAACTCTTCAGAGCATTGGAAACTCTTTTAAATGGAGAACTCAGCATAGGACTACCATGATTCGTAGAAACCCACATGACTCAACCCTACTATATGGAAATTTGCTGACTCAAGTCATAGAAGATCCAGGAACCTAAGTAGAGGATAAGTACGTTAAATAAATGGTCGAAATTCCATTGAATAAATTGGGTCAATATTTTGAAGGTGGTTAATCCAAAACATTACTAACAGAAGGGCATCATAGTAATGGGAGTCCTTGATGGTGGTGTAGGAGTCAGTACAATCACAAAAAAAGCTGGGAAAAAAGTTAGTATAAATTGGGTCAATACTTTGAAGGTGATTAATCCAGAACATTACTACCAGAAGGGCATCACAGTAATACCAAACCAATGGGAATCGTACGCAACCTTAAGATCAAGGTGTTGAAACATTAGGTAAGGTATACGCTCATTGTGATGGACTTTTTTGAGTATCCTGATTCTAATGAAATGATCTTAGGAAGACCATTTATACATGAAGATAAAATGGTCCTTGATTGGTCTAAAAACCATGTGTACCTATATTTTGATGACTCAATCCTTAGAGTAGACCTCGTGACTTCCAATTTTGGGTCAAGCATGAAGTGATCTTGGGACATATAGTGTCTAAAAATGGTATTTCTATAGATGGGGGTAAAATCAAAGTCATTTTGGACTTACTGCCACCCACAAACTACAAGGAGGGAGTTCAAAGATTTATGGGTCATGTTGGCTACTATCGATGGTTCATATTATTCTATGCTAAGATAGCTAGACCTTTGTACAAGCTTCTCATTATATTTGAGTGGATAGAAGAATTCCAACAGGCCTACTATGACACGTTGAAGCAAGCTTTGGCTTAATGCTCCCATACTACGAGTGCCAAATTGGGATGTTATCTTCCATGTGCGTATTGATGCTTCTAAATTTGCAATTGGATGCGTCCTAGCCTAGCTAGGGAATTATAAATTGGACTACCCTATTAGTTTTTCAAGTCATTAATTGAATAAGGCTGAAACTAATTATACCACAACAGAGCATGAGGGTTTAGGAATGGTATATGCTATTAAGAAATTTAGGTGTTACCTTCTTGCTCCACAAGGAGAATCACAAGGTGGTTATTGATTCTCCTCAAATTTGATCTCACTGTAGTTATGAAGCCTGGAAAAAAACATGTCATGGCGGATCATGGTGGATCATCTATTAGGCATACCTAATGGTGAAGTGAAGCACCAATTGGAGTTGATGAGTCGAGTTATGAGATGCTACACTATTCAAGGTCGAGGCTATTCCAAAGTGGATCGAGAAAATCATTAATTGGTTTTTCAAAAGAAAAGGAATCGAGGAAAGATTTAGCAAGAAATGCGCTAAAAGAGAGTGTGCCTTACCAACTTATTGTCATAACTCTTTATAGAAGAGGTAAGGATGATATTCTTAGACACTGCCCATGGTAGGACAAATATCTCATGATCGTGGAATAAGTACACTAGGTGGTAGTAGGTGGGCAATTAGTGAAAAAATCACAGCCACGAAATAACTACACTTAGGATACTGGTGGCCAACGCTTTTTAAGCACTATGTGCTATTTGTAAAAGGTTTTGATGAGTGCCAACATTGCGCCAATCATAGAAGAAGGATATGATGTTATAGCATCCTGTCAGAGCTGACCACCATAACCTTTTGAAAAATGAGGCTTAGATTTCATTAGCTCTATTAGCCCTGCTACACATGAAACACAAGCACGCTTCATCATTGTTGCCATAGATTATATAACCAAATGAGCTGAAGCAAGAGCTTCACGAAAAGTAGACGCCATGGACACTGCTAAGTTTCTCTATGAGAACATCATTACTTGGTTTGGATGTCCATTTGAACTAGTGTGTGATCAAGGTAAGCATTTCATCAACGATGTTATCAAAAATCTCCTTAACACATTCATGATTGCACACGGTAAATCAACACCATATTACCCATAGAAAAATGGCCAAGTAGAGAGCACCAACAAGGTTCTTGACAAAGATTGTTGAGGCTGAACGCACTGATGTTATGGCTCACTCTAACACTCCTTGAAACACATCCAAAAAGAGATTACCTGGTGAACCGCAACTATCATCATGAGGATCTTTCCAATGGTCGAGCTCTTTTGTGAAATGGATTTCTGAGCGAGGTAATTTCGTGAACTGGAATTCCGTGAAGTTGCAGGTTGTGAAATGGAATTTCGTGAAGGGTAATTTCGTAAAGGGTAATTCCATGAGATGGAATTTTGTGAAGCGTAATTCCATGAGATGGAATTCCATGAAAGTGTAGATTTTGACCCCGTGAAGTTGCAAGTTTTGATTTCGATGATTTTTGATTGAAATGATTCTATGGATCAGCTCTAGGGCATGACATGCAATAAGATCTACTGCCATTATTTTACATTAAGAAGTCATGATAGATACACCAAAGGGTCATACATCCAAGATATGAAGCAATAGTGTCCAAAGCTACAACTTGGATGGGCGCTCATAATGGTGTGACGGAGTATTTATGGTGATTCCTTCTTCAAGAGTATGTGATAGCAAGCTAGGATGAAGTCCTAAGTAATGTACTTCATGGATATATTATGAGAGTAGTCATTGTAATAGCATTAGGTCTCTTATAAGCCTAAAGTGCCTGACTGGCTACAGTTTAAGTAAGTGTAAACACTTATGGCCACAGTTTAAGTAAGTGCAAACACTTATGGCCATGTATATAAGTGAATATCTCCATAATACAAGACACTCTCCCATTGTGCAATTGAGTCTTGCTCTTGCTAATCTCTCTTCCTAATGCATGCTAGTGAGTGTGTGTGAGGTGAGAGGAGGGACGAGTACCCGTAGTGCAATGCAGCGGTGTGACAACGCTCGTGGGAGGCATGGTGGAATTGCTTCTCAAGGAGTTGTAGAGCTTAGAGACTTCAAGGGTTACGAGCTCGGCCATTGGAAAGATCCTCACGACAGTTGCGGTTTACTAGGTAATCTCTTTTTGGATATGTTTCAAGGAGGGTTAGGGTGAGCCATAACATTTTTGGTACCGCTGCTGGGGAGCCATCCCTTGGTTTTTTCCAGTGTTTTTCCTCTAATCTATGCACTAATCATTGCCCATTATGTTGATTAATTGTTTTCGATGAAAAAGGTGTGGATTTCGTGTAGAATAGCTATCTTTTTTTGTTTTTTTTAAGTTGGAGATTCTTCTCTTTTCTATTCATTTTATGGTTTTTTATGATTTTTGTCTTCTCTAAATTGAATGTAATGTTATGCCTCATTGAAAAAAGGCATTCCCCTCTCTTCTTTAGTAAATCTAACCATTCTTATCTTAGATGAATGATTAATGGATAAAATCAAGTTTTTCATAATGTTTCTCTTTGATAAAGTAGAAAATGTTTACATTAGAATGATTAAAATACTCTTGGTTAGCTTCTAATTAATTGTAAAGAGTTAAAAACTAAAAAATGGTCAGCCATACAAAGGAGGTTATGGCAAAATTTTTCTAAAATTGTGAAAAATAAGTTTTTCTTTTTTATATGTATTCTTAAAGTGTTATTTTTCATCCTAGGTATAGAAAAATGCTTACTAAAAATATTTTATAAAAAGAAAGTGTTACTTTTTTAAGAATTAAATTCTATGTATAGAAGGAAGCTTATTGAAATTTTATTTTGATCATAAAAGAATGATTTTCATCATTAATGACTTTTATGCATAAACATATGCATAAAAGATATTTTTTTATATTGAAAGTGTGATTTTCATCATAAATGATTTTTATGCATAAACATATGCATAAATGATATTTTTTTATATTAAAAGTGTGATTTTCATCATAAATGATTTTTATGCATAAACATATGTATAAAAGATATTTTTTTATTAAAAGTGTGATTTTCATCATAAATGATTTTTATGCATAAACATATGCATAAAAGATATTTTTTTATATATTAAAAGTGTGATTTTCATCATAAATGATTTTTATGCATAAAAGATATTTTTTTATATTAATAGTGTGATTTTCATCATAAATATTTTTATGCATAAATGGGTGCATAAAAGATATTTTTTTATATTAAAAGTGTGGTTTTCATCATAAATGATTTTTATGTTTAAACATATGCATAAAAGATATTTTTTTATATTAAAAGTGTGATTTTTATCATAAATAATTTTTATGAATAAACATATGCATAAAAGATATTTTTTTATATTAAAAGTGTGATTTTCATCATAAATGAATTTTATGCATAAACGTATGCATAAAAGATATTTTTTTATATTAAAAGTGTGATTTTCATCATAAATATTTTTTATGCATAAACATATTCATAAAAGATATTTTTATATATATTAAAAGTATGATTTTCATCATAAATGATTTTTAATGGGTGCATAAAATATATATTTTTTATATTAAAAGTGTGATTTTCATCATAAATGATTTTTATACATAAACATATGCATAAAAGATATTTTTCTATATTAAAAGTTTGATTTTCATCACATAAATGATTTTTTTGCATAAAAGATATTTTTTTATATTAAAAGTGTGATTTTTATCATAAATGTTTTTTATGCATAAATGGGTGCATAAAAGATATTTTTTATATTAAAAGTGTGGTTTTCATCATAAATGATTAACATATGCATAAAAGATATATTTTTTTTATGTTAAAAGTGTGATTTTCATCATAAATGATTTTTATGCATAAATGGGTGCATAGAAGATATTTTTTAAAAATAAAACGTAAGCGTCGCCATTTTTGTCGATGCTCTAAGTGCCACTATATCCCACGGTATAAGCGTCGATATTACCCACGTTATTTTTGCCTCGTTGATGAGAGAGATGCTAATAAAAAATGACAACGCCATTATTTCTGCCGCTCATAGTGGTGTTGATAAAAAACAACAGCCTTACTTTTTCCATCGGCGCTAATAAAAAATAATAGCACCACTATTTCTGCCACTTAACAGCACTAATTTTTTTGGGGGAATATGCCACAAAAATTTTCAATTCAATATATTGAAGACAGTTCTAATTTGCATAAACAAACATATCGACAAATGAGAATACGTTTGAAATATAGTAACCCTCGAATCTTATTTGAGTATGAAGTTACACAAAATGCTATAAAAGATGACATACATTGAGTATGAAGTTACATCCAAAATGTAAGATTCCTCTCCAGCCTCTCAAGATGTCCAGCATCTTCCCCTGTAATCAAATCCCTCTTCAGAAATATAAAAGATCTTGTTTCTACCAGTTTTGGCCTAGAGAGAGAAAATCTTCTAGAGAGTGGTAATTCAATTTTTAAATATTTTTGGATAGAAAAATACCTCATCTTATTAAAATAAGTTTCCCCGAAACAGAAGTTCCAAAAAGTGAGCAAAACTGACCCAAAAATGGTGTTCCTCAAATAAATCTTCAGATTGCATGGCCTACCCAAGAGAATAGTAAGTGATCGAGATCCCAAATTTACTTCAAGGTTCTGGACTGCATTTTTCAAAGCAGTGGAAACTTTCTTGGATCTCAGCACAACTTATCATCCTAAGACCGATGGTCAAACTGAAAGGGTAAACCAAGTAATCGAAGATATACTTCGGTCATGCTGTGGGTGGCAGGGAATCCAAGAAGTGGCTAAGCTATCTGCACCTAGTCGAGTTCGCCTACAATGCTTCTTATCACCGAATTGCTTAACTCCATTAACTTGGTCCGACCAATTGATTAGGGTCGAGATGTCCAGACAGATGCTTGACGACATGGAGCAGCAGATGCAGTCAATTCGTAAAGATATTAAAGCTGCCCAGGATCGACAGAAGCAGTATGCAAATAAGAAGAGGACAGACAGAAAGTTTGAAGAAAGTAGGTGACTTAGCCTACGAACTTCTTCTACCTCCTCATCTCAAAGTTCATAATGTATTTCATGTAAGCCTTCTAAAGAAATATGTGCCAAGCCCAAATCATGTGTTTGATGATGAAATCCTAACCTCTTCAACCCAAGGGCAGATGGAACTCCAACCTGAAGAAATTCTTGATGTTCGAGAAAAGATTCTCAGGAATAGAATTCTCAGAGAGTTATTGGGTAAAATGGAAGTTCTATCCTTTTGAAGATGCCACCTGGGAGAATGAAGCCGATCTGTTTGCGGGATTACCCCCAGTTTGCGAGATGAAGACATCTTGCATTTTTCAAGTGGGAGAGAATGTAATATTCCTCCCCAGCCTCTTAAGATGTCCAACATCTTCCCCTATAATCAAATCCCTCTTTAGAAATATAAAAGATCTTGTTTCTACTAGTTTTGGCCTAGAGAGAGAAAATCTTCTAGAGAGTGGTAATTTAGTTTTTAAATATTTTTGGATAGAAAAATACCTCATCTTATTAAAATAAGTTCCCCTAAAATAGAAGCTCAAAAAGATTTTCAGAAAGTGCATTAGAAATTAAGTATATTCTGTTCAAGAGGCATTATCCTGAGGGCCAAGATTTTTTTTGAAATTTTAAATTAAGGTTCCAATGGACCAATGTTTGACAACACTGGCAAATTTGATTTCTCCAAGTACCACACTTGGTGCATCAAAATACAAATGTGTATGATTGAGAAAGACATGTGGGGAGTGGTAAATGGAACTGAGAAAATACCAAGTCGAGATCCAGGTCTTATCTCTAAGTGGACCACTTTAGACTCAAAGTGATTTTCTCTCATCATTTGTGGTCTTGGTGATAGCCAGATTCACCAAGTCAGCTCTGCAAAGACTTCAAATAAAGCATAGCCAGAGTGTTTAGTTCTAAGGTTACAAGGCTCAAATTACTAGAGTAACTGGGTGTAGGTCAAGTAGTTATCTTCCTTTGATTAGGGCATCACCTTTTAGGTGAGTCAGGTGAGAAATCATAGGGGAGGTGGGGAGAATCAAGGGCTCTAGGTGCCTCCCTCTCATGAGCTGATAAATGCAAGGGCTACTACTCACACATTAGAGAGCTAGAGATAGCTAAGTGGAGAGTATAGTGCCCATACTTTGTGTACTTTCTTAGTGATCAATATACTAAGTGGTCCTTTGTGGAAATACTCTCCCTTTTCTCTCTTCATTGGTATTTGTATATGTAATGCATTTGTGGTGACCTTGAGTAAACTCCATTTCTCATTGGTTACACTTGATTAACATCTAAGTGGTCGCATGTGTTTCTTTAATGGTTTGAGATTGTTTATATATTGTGCATTACTTGATTCATTCAATAGCTAATCTCACACCCATGTCTTTCAACATGGGTGAGTATCCAAATGACGAGAGAGAAATAGAGAAATTGGAGGCTGCACAAGACCTAGTTTTGGAAATCCAGAAGAAGTTTGAGGAATGTTTATATGCCATCTGGGCTACCAAAACAGTTTATCCTAGATAAAACATGGTGGGGGAATCACAATAACTAAATGTGCCAAAGCTTGTGCTTGAATGTAGCAAGAGTGAGATCGACTCTAAGTAAGGAGGGAAGAAACATTTTTTGCCAACAATATTTAAGGAAGGAGGAGAATATCCTCTATATGATGCAATAAATCTTAACTTGGAACCATACAATAATGATGTCGGTCAAGTCGGCTGACAACCTTTCTCTTTGTAGAGATAAACTTACCAATTGGAACCAATTGACAGGAAACCCCCAAGTAGGAGTAATTTAAAAGACTATTTGGAAGGGAGAATAAAAGACCATCCACCAACCAAAGAAGAATTACCATTGCTTCTTGTCAAGAAAGATTTAGAATTGAATGCTATTGTTGTGGGAAAACTAGGTAATATTTCTTGAAAAAGAGAAACATTTAGCATCTTTCAAAGATTCCATCAAAAAAGGCCAAACTTTTACCTTTTTTTGGAAAGTGGTCTATGCATGCGTACAATGCCGCCCGAAAACAACAGTATTTAGGACACTGCGCATTTTTTTTTACAAAAAATGGAATGAAAAAAAAGATATAGTTTTGCTTACTTTTTGAGATTACAACTTAAAATCTAACCATAAGTATTAAAAAATATACCAAAATAGAGACCATGTGTCATTGACATCTTCAATCCAGAGAAGTAATTAATACAACTCTAAAAAAGGAGCTATTTTCTGGACATACAACTCATGGCATAGTTATGGGTCCTCATCATCATTGCTACCTATACCATCACCATCACTCATTGGTGTGCCTTTCCTCGACGAGGTAAACGAGGCACCCTCTTCATTACTATTCACAAAGACATTTTTTCTTCTATGTATACACCTGAAGCTCAGACTCCTTGGGTTTGCTGTCGTGTTAGCACACCTGAGCATGTGCTACTACCAAGCTAATAGTTATTGAAGCAAGGGATTTTCTCTTGTTGTAAAATAGAAATGGTTGACTTTCTCAAGTAGCCTCCTTTTGTGAGAGTAAAGTCATACGCCAAAATATCTACCTCATCAAGTGGTAGTACACTATTGCTACTAGAAGTGTTCTTTCCCCCCTTGAGCTTGCCCTTTCCTTTTGTTGTATTTACGATTTCCAAGCTATACTTTCCCTCAAATGCATTTGCATGAGTTGTTCTCATCCGTGCACTGTTAGTGACAATGTATGCGCACCAATTTCATCTTTGATGATAGCTATTACCTTGCCAATCCAAAATGGATTTTTTAAAGCATCATGCTCAGCTAGGGTAGCAACAAGGGCACCCTCCTTTATGTCTTGTGGATCACCACTCCACATCTCTTAAATTCTTTTTCGCCTTTCTTTTGATCATCTGGCTCCTATGTACATCTCTCTTGCTTCCTCATGAAGAAGTTTATCTCACGATCGTAAAATAAGCATGCATGCTATATCCAAGATTATTATTACGTAAGCAAAGAATCGTAGAATCTCAAACAAACATTCACATAATAGAAATCTCTAGCGATTGAAACATAGCATCTCAATAAATCACAATGTATGTGTCTATCTCAAGATTCTATCATCTCATCACCATGCTCGACAACATGGTTAGTCATAATGACCAAAATCCAACCAACCAATCTAGGGCTTTCTCCAATGCTCGTCCACCCAACCTCCACACTGGACATCCCGGCTATCCCGCGCATGCCTCTTTCTCAATCTCGTTCACTTTGGGTTTTACCACTTGGCTCCCAGAGGACATAAATCTCGTTCTCTATCCGGTGTTCCCTATCTAAGGATGGCTGACCCGATTCTCAAAATCTTATGTCGAGTCTCATCATACACATGCATATCAATTAGTCATACATGTGCATATCAATCATTCATCTCAAAACAAAGCAATCATAACTCATACATATCATCTCATACTCATCTCTAGTCCATAATCTTTCAAGGCATGTATATTCAAATCAATCACAATCAATCACAATCAATTTCAAGTATAAAACAAGCTTTTATCATCTCATACATATCATCTCATACTCATCTCTAGTCCATAATCTTTCAAGGCATGTATATTCAAATCAATCACAATCAATTTCAAGTATAAAACAAGCTTTTAATTTGAAAGATCCCTACCCCCTCTGCGCAACGAATTTCGGGGGTGCTAGCAGTAGCGGAAGTAGCACTTTTTGCGCAGGGAGAGCCTCTCACTCAGGGCCCCACCCACGGATATCCGGACAAGAGACTAATCCTTGGGAGATCCTCTCACTCAGGGCCCCACCCACGGATATCCGAACAAGAGACTAATCCTTGGGTTCTTTCAAAACCGAACCCGAAAAAAACTTCCCTCGCCCAGCAGACATATGCGATTCCTCCAGGATATTTTTATTCTAACGTAGTCAAGAGCCTTAACTAACTAAGCTGATCCAACCAAACTCGTAAGTCACATGGTCAGATCAAGGAAGAGACTTGTACTTGGATCATAGAGACCAACGCATTTTTCCTCATCGAGAGGCACAGCCGTTGATTCTTTTCCACATAGAATAAAGACTATTCGGGATTTACTTCATCTATCATACCAGAACAGAATTAAGTCTCTGTTAGATCACCGTAGCGCCACTACGGGTGCTACTATGACATGAAAAGTTGATATCTTTCATTTTTAATTTTGTACATATTTTGATGGTTCCTCAATGGTAATAAGGTGGAAGCTTGTCCAAGAAGATTATGGTGCCCACAATGGAATAACGGCGTGGTGATGCGGCAGCTTGGCGGCTACCTTGATAACAACATTCTATCTTCAAATATAAATTTGGTTTTACTTGATTTAGGGTGCACACATTGTAAATTCCACAAGTATGCTTGATAAATACTTTGGTATGGTAGATAGGGTAGTGATGTGGAAAATAAAAGTGGGCCTTCATGCTCACATGGATTTTTATTATATTATTAATATGGTATTCACCATAAGGCTACAAGTTGGGGAGTGTGGAAGGCATGTGGAGGGGTGTGTGTAGGTGCATAATTGGGAAAGATTCTTCTAGAATTCCTACATGGAAGAGGAGAATTCTACCATGTGTAAGTAAGATGTGTAAGTAAGATCTCCACCTACATGCCACTTAGACTTGGCTATTATCTCATCACACTTTCAAAGTCAAAAAGTCTTCAATTTAATAATCAATAGAAGACTTAGCCAATTGATGGTGACATCTACCCTTATGTCACTGAAGGGTTGAAGATTTTTATGTTGTAATTCGTAACAATGGAAGAGAGGGTGATTCTCCACCTATAAAAGGAGCCCTCCTCTTCCTTTCAAATCAATGAATGAAGCCTCCTCAATTGAGCATTTTGTGTCATTGCCATTCTCTTATCTTCAAACCCTTATTCAAACACTCTCTTTACATGTGAATATCTCATTTAGTATTAGCTCCTCATGCTTAACCCAATTTTGGACCTCTTTGATGATTCATGATAAGTGGGATAAGGAGTTATTATCTTGGTGAGCCTGTGACTTCTCAAGGTAGCCCTTGCCTTATTGCCGCCCTCCTCTGGAGGTACCAATGGTTTTAGCGGTAATGAGCATGTGGAAAGACTTTGGGGACCATAGGTAAATCTTTACGATTGTTTGCTGAGAAATGTTAACCCTTACCCTCTAGCTTGAATCATGAAGGAGATGAAAGGCAAGAGGCTATGTGAAAATTGAGGTTTCATGCAAAGAGAGAGAAGTGCAATCTTTGTGGTCCAATACCCAAATTTCAACCGGTAATTACTTATCACTCGGGTATTGGTTTCTAAAATTGATCATATGGCTGGGAAGCTCTTTATATGCTCTTTCCACTCATGTAACTAATTTCTTAATCCCTTACTTCATTTTGACAATCACAATTTCTCCCAAAGTTGCTAACTTTTAGGCGAATTTTGGTAGTTTTATAGTCTTGTAGTAAAATGCTCATAACTTTTCGCTCGGTTTCCCGTTCATGAAAGTTTTTATATAGGCGCGCGCGAAGCTCTCTTCAAGATCTACGCACCTACGTAATCCTCTTTTGCATAGTCTATATGGATTTAAAACTGCAATTGTCTATGTATCTCTGTTTTTATAGACTGTTGGCCATTCTTTCTTCTTAATAATGATTAATTCCTCTTAATCTCTTATCAAAAGGCCAATCCCATGTGTCTTATCCTCTTGTAAGTGATTGCTATATTCATTTGCTTTAATATGTTCCGACCAAATCACCCAATTCGAACGGATGGACCTTACCAATATTTCCCGTATGTTTCCATTCACATAATCCTGAGTCGGAAGATTTTCTTTCAACAAAGAATCGCCCTCTTGTTTTGAGCTGCAAGACTGGCAAAAATTCTTGCTTCTCTGGATCCTTTCATCTTTCCTTCCATGAATTATGATCTCACCTTTGATGTGTATATCTTTATCTTAACCTAGGAAGAGAAAGAGAGGTGAGGAGGCTGTGAGGTTTCATACAAGTGTGTTTTGATTCCAAGAAGTGACCGAAGTCCAAACCCCAACTTCGTGTCACACTACCACAGGAGGGAACGGCCTCTGGCTCACCACCCAGCCACCACAGAGGAAGAATGAGGATTTTTCCTCATCCCCGAGGCTATATAGTGTGTGGCCTACCGTCCACACTAGCCTAGCTGCCCATGACTCCGCATGGGCGTCCTCTCCCAGATGGCCACATCCTCGGCACTCTGGCCAAGGCGTTGATGCTAAAGCCCCGTCTGGCCATCCGGTCTACCGTTGGTCATAGGCGTTACAGCTTACGTGACATTACTCCCCCCTTAAGAAGAGTTTTTGTCCTTGAAAACAAACTGGGGAAACCTCTTGGAAATTGCATTACGGCATTCCCAAGTAGCTGCCTCCTCATCCCTGTCTGTCCATTTAACAAGTACCTCTTGGTACACTTTATGTTGGGTTTATTTGTCATGATATCCTAGAATCTTTTCAGGTTCATGTGGTATCATTGGTGGCTCTAGCAAGTCCACCAAAATCTCTCGAGAAACTGCGTTCTCTAACCCATGAACTGATTTCTTCAAACATCTTCAAGGAAATCCATGATAGATTGAATCTTCTCCTTTTCTAGGCCTACAGCCACATCAGAGATCTCGGCTCGAATCCATACATTAACATGAATGGTGTAAATCCATTCGCTGAGTGTTTGGAGCTGTTATAGGCAAACTCTAATAAGGGCAAGTACTCTTTCCAATTATTGCTTCTTACTAACATAAGAACGCAACGTATCCTCTAGAATTTGGTTAACTCTTTCAGTTTGACCATCAGACTCCGGATGATCTGCCGTACTCATACTTAGAGTAGTATCCAACTTTTTGAAGACTTCCCTCCAAAAATGAATGTTGAACTTTCTATCTCTATCCGACACTAATTTTTGGCTTAATTTGTTGTTTTTGTTTTTATTATTGTTATTGTGGTTTTTCATGTTCTTAGGGCTTGCACATAGTTTGTATTAGGCTTAGTTTCCATCCATTACATCAAACAATGCATTAGAATGAAGTTTTTAGTGCATGTTAGCTCTCTTTAGTGTTAAACATAGAACTAAGATCATTAATTTTAGTTTAATTGTGTGTTTTTTTGTTGAAATTGTTTGCATTAGATGTTAGCAAGAATTAGGAGTAGCTTAATCTTTCAAAAAATAAATCTTAAAACCATCAAAAAATCCTTGAATTTGACTGATTTCTCCTAATGGGTTGGTTTTTATCCTTAAGGGTGATTAATCTTGTTTAAAAGATAAAAAATTTAGAAAATATATTAATTGGGGTCTAAATTGATCATATGAGTAGTCGAAATTAGTGTTTTTGAGTGTTTTGAGAGCATCTAGATGTATCAAGACACCTAATCACATCATTTTTTTCATTAATTGGAGAAATTTGACTCTCTTTGGTTAATTTTACCGTAAAAGAGGAGACCACAATTAAGAGTCTAATTAATCTCCTATTTTAGATTAATTTACATATTTGTTAATACACAAAGATTTGCATTTCCTTGCTCTATCCAATGATGTGCTCAATTGTGTGAATTAATTAGGAATTAGTAGTGGTTAATTAGAGTCCTTGATTAGTGTAAAGGAGGGAAAGATTAGTGATTTAATCTTGGATAAATTCTTAATCTTTTTTTTACATAACTCATTAAGACAAATGAGCATTCAATGAGTAGATGCACATGAGTTATCAAATGAGCATTCAATGAGTAATCAAATTATCCATTTTGGGGGTCATTTTTGAAGGGTGTAAGGGGTGTCATAAAAAGGTTGACTTTTTTTATTCCCACTTACCTATTTGGAAAAATGTCCATATCTTTTTCATTTTAAATTCAAAAAGTATGTCCCCAAAAAAGGAAATTCATATTTCCCATTAGACTCCCAAAAAAATATATCAAAAAATGGATTATGTCGTGAACCATTTTTGCAACTTCACGGCCAAAGGTTTCACGCCCTAGGAGTTCACGTAGCCAAAAAAAAAGGTTAACACCGTGAACCATTTTTGCAACTTCATGGCTTAAGGTTTCATACCCTAGGAGGTCACGTGACAAAAATAAATAATTCGAATTTAAGTTTTTCATGAAGTCAAGTTCACAGCGACAAAAAAAATAATTTAAATTTAACTTTTTCGTGAAGCCCGGTTCACGACGTGAGACCCTGGGTTCACGCGGCAAAAAATTAAAAAAAATCAAATTTAACTTTTTCATGAAGTTCAGAGTTTACGGCATGAAATGCTAAGGGTTCACGGCATGAAACCCTTCATTCACGTGGCAAAAAAAAAAAAACTTTTTCGTGAAGTCCGCTTCACACCATGAACTGCACCTTGCTAGTTCATGACATGAAAAAGGGTCCGTCTCGGTGGCAAAAAAAACCCTCTGGAAAACACCCCTATTTGGAGGCCCGTATCTCCTAAATTGCATATTCGATGAAAGGCGCTCTAGGGCTCATCGAAAAGCTGACATCGAGCTTTTCAACTTTGGACTTGGCTGTCCGAAGTGAAAATCGATCGTTTTGGCCTCTAACTAGAAGCCTTAGAATTCGATCCAAAATTGAGCCAAAAAACAGTAACAGCGTAAAAATGACGACGAAGCATTTTCGAGCTTCTTTTTGAGGGTGTAAATGACAAAATCATGGATCACTAAGGGAAACAAAGTTGTAGTACTCCAAAAATACTACAACTCTCTCATACAGAGTTTTTCAAAATTCCTTTTTAGAACACCCTTAAAAACGTGGTGTGAAATAGAGAAAAAATTCATGGATTTTTTTTTTTGGCGTCTTGAGGCTGATTGGAAAATAGGTTTTAGGACCTCCTCTTCCATTTGGGAAGTTACTAGCATACACTTTTTTTGGAAAATTATCTCTAAGAGGTCGTTCGCGTGTGTATAGTGCCTAAGCTAATTAAGGCAAATGGACACCCGTTTGACCCAACGAAGAGAACGTTAGGCCTCTTGAGGCTATAACGGGCTATGAGAAAATATAAAAAGTAGAAAAGAAAAAAACACACATATGCTTGCTCATTAAGGAGTAATTACACAATCAGACATGGCAACGATAGAGAGATTGCCAGGGATCACACAAGGACTGAACCCAATGGCTAACATCTTCAAGCTATTGAGATCTATGGCGCAAATGCACCTCCCAATACCCTTGGCCATGCCTATAATAAGCGTATGATCGGGTTTTACACCCCCTATCACTTCGACCCCATTGGGATTTGGTCCCTTACCTAACATCTCCAAAAATCCTATAGGTACCAACCCTTTCCTAGATGCGCACACCTTGGACATACTGACTAGTCTAGGAAGGGGGGTAGGCCAAGGAATGAGTGAGTCTCCCAACCAGAGCACTCACATACGGCCTCTGTGAGTGACTCATACAAAAATACGATCGTACAAATTTCCAAAATTATCAGCAAATACGACGGAACAATAGATCATGTTCAATTCATACAAATGTTTAAACAGAGATGTGAAGCCTTTGGAAATCCCAACTGCCCCACCAAGGTGCGTGCGTTGAACCTATGCTTAAAGGGAAAAGCTAGTCAATGGTTCATCACATTGATGCCAGCGCGATCAAGACCAATGTTAGAACCTTGAAAACAACCTTTATCCGACTTTTCCAAACAAGGTGATCGGTGGAGTGCAACAAAAGAACTCTATTCAATTGAGTATAAACCAAATTAATCCATTAGAGACTCTTGGACTCACAATGTGTCATGGGAAAAATTAAACGATATTCAATTGAAGAGATGTTTCATAATGGGCTTGAAGAATAACAGCTTACACACTTGATCATTGTATCCAATTTGCAAGAGGAGCCAATGGACAAAACATTGAAGTTCCAGGTTACTTTAGCTATGCTACTCAAACCATCGATGGAGATGTGGAATGTACATTCCATGTAACCCTAGATTCCCTTGAGTATGATGTCATCCTTGGTGGAACTTGGATACGTGACTTGTCATATTCAATAGATGAATCCATGCAAACAGTCACCTTGAACATGCCTATAGGCAATGTACAATTGCTATTACGGGAGAAAAAAGACCTTGAAGGAGCTGGAACTTCCAGCATATCTTACTGAAAAGATCCTTAAGATTCTTGTTGGATTGAAACTTTCTAATAAAATAACCATAGCTCAAGCACAGCTTTATCCAACATGAGAACACAATCTCATGATTCTCGAGTTATGGAATTTGTTAGGTCAACCAACACTCATGGCTTATCTTGAAAGAATTCCCTTTACACAAGACTTGAACATGCCATGTTTGGGGTACTTTGAACATACAATGTATATTGCAACCAACCCCCTTACTTGCAAGTTTTTGGTGGTTGAGTATGTGTTGGAAGAAGATTTGATCTTGGGACATAAATGGACAACTTTAATGGATTTCTATGATGCTAAACACAAAAGGTTACAAGCCTCTTCCATGAAAGCCCCTCTACACAATAACCTACCATCTGCATCAAACAACCAACTTTGTTAGAGCATCTACTGCTTCAACCCCATCCTCACCTATGAAGTTCAATGCCAAAACCTCACAATCAACAGCTATTCTTGAAGAAGTTCCCATAGCTCAACCATCTATCTCTAACAAGGAACTTAAAGGAAAAGCCCCTAAGCCTATACATCTTCATCAACAAACCTCACCAAAGGAGACAACCACATGCTTGAGGGTCTCATCATTAAGAGCCACTCCACACAAGAGACTCTACATCGTCAACAATGCTAATGAGTCTCAAACCTATAGCCTCAGTGCCAAACCAAAGTCAAGGAGGTCCCCAAACCTTTCGCATCAACCTAACAGAAAACTCCACCAAGACAACCATAATCAAGATATCTTAATAGTATCAAGATGTGGGTGGAAAAGCAGCTACTTGTAGCTCAAGGCTACTATGAAGGTGCCAATCAAATTTGGGTGTCTCGATAGTTAAAACCTCTTCCTCAATGCAACACTCAAAAGCTAAGGAAAAAGAAAAGTACTCCATAACACTGTCCACAAAAACCTATGCGAGTTTCTCAAAGAACTCCACCAAGTCAACAAGTGTGGGTACCAAAAATAGTACTACAAGCACAAGGGTACTACCAGAGTAATACCAAATAAGAATTGGGTTCACAACTGACTGGGAGTATAAGCTTACAACAACAGCTTTATGGGCCTATTGCACATCATACAAAGTTGTAATTGGTTGCACTCCATTTAAGATTGTGTATGGACTTGAGGTAGTAATTCATTGGGAGTTCATGGTCCCTAGCTTAAGGGTAGCTGTAAATGAAAAGCTTGATGGTAATGAATTGCTCGGGGTATTCACCTAAAAATATTAAGTATAGTATGTGAGTTTAAAAGAAGGGGATTTTAATTCAAAATTTTAAGGTAAATTTATAGAAATACATTTACAGAAGGGATTTTTTTAATCAATTTTGAAAAAAAACACGCAAGTCTATAAAGAAAAAGAGGTAATTTTATTCATGAAAAATTCATAGAGGTAAGGGGTTTTTTAAATATCCTTTAAACGAACGTGATATATAGGGTTTCTTAGTAGTTCACCCCCCGAGATGAATTGGCTGATCAGTTGTTTGTTTTAGAATAACTTATAAAAAAAGACAAATTATAGTGCAAAACATGCTAACAGAAAAGGACCAAAGAAGTGGTTTGACCAAAATCTCAAGAACAAGGATATCAAGGTAGGAGATCTTGTGCTTAGCCTGGCCCTTAAGAAAAGAAGACTTTGAAAAAGCCTTTAGTTCCCATGAGACCTCTATAAGTTCTTTAATGCCTACTTAGTCTCTATTTTTAAAAGTACTTCAAGAGAGCCTAGTACCTAAGGAAAGGCCTGCTACCCAACAAGTCCTCACATCAATGTCAACACCTCTCCAAGACCCTGTAAGTCCTATACGTGCTTATGAAAGCATATTACCACCTTTAATTCTCGATTAATCAACAACATCAACAACTTGGTGCACCTCAAACCAAGAGTCTCAAGTGGATAACAGCTAGAGAGGATGGTTATAGAAAGCTTACATAAGTCTCCATGAAGTCTAGGGATGACTTGCAGAGCAGAGTAGTTGTAGGAGGGATGCGTTTCCATAAAGCCTAAATCTTTAACCCCCCATGTTTCACTCCCAGAAAAATTTATCGTCCATATTAAAGGGAGCCTGGTGAAAAAGCCTAACTTATGTGACAATATAGCTTGCACCAACATGTACATTAATATAGAATCTATACACATGATAGAAAGCTAACTAACCCATAAAGTTTTTTTAAAAAGATGATGAGAAAGAGAACATGTCAAAATAAGAGAATGAAGCACGACTGTGCTATGACTACAGGCCATGAGTATGGAATTTTCGTGGATTGATACGAGTGAACCCTATCCTAGACCCGGATTGCCTGGAATGGTAATATCAAGGATAGCTAAGTAATCCTCCTTTCCAAACCCACTCATGCTATTTTTATACACCGCTATATAGGAGCGATGTTGTGGAGCCACATTTGTGGACCTGTTCTACCTACAGGTTCATCCCCTTGCACCATTTTTTACCTTTGTGAGCATCGCATGTTGTACATTGCGCCCTACTTATGCTGGCACTATAGAACTTATTTTAGGTGCTATGGGATAGGACTATTATAGTCCATGGTAGGAGAGACACCACAATGACATGATCACGTGAGTGTACTTTACCTAGTGGGAGGATCCTATCAAGTAAGAAATGCACAAGTAGAGCTCATAGAGTAGGGCAAGAACTTGTGCACTTACATTGTCATTCTATGAAATAATGTTACCAATTCCTTATCCCTTCTAGACTATGGTGGGTCATTTCCTAGATAGCTTAGCTAGCGGTAGCTACTTAACTCACTTACCTATAGTACCTATGTCCTTTCATAGCTAGGATACATATAGATAATTGCCTTCCAACTAGCCTAAGGTTATGTTTTGGGAAAACTAAGTGAGGGGGAGGATCAACCTAGTGAAGTCGAATTGGAGCATGCTTACGAGCTATGTGGTTACATTAGCTTGCTAGATGAGTTTGATTTACAAGTTATTGAGGTACAGTCATGTAGAATAATATAAAATTTATAACTTGCAGTGGATATGCAACCTCAATATGGACCGGATTTATCCACTTGCTCAGGTGTATCCTAACTCACTCTCAACTTTGAAACTATTTTTGTACATCATTACATGCAGTCATTGGAACTAAAAAGACCTTATGACCATGTAAAATTTCTTTCTAAGTGCCACTTAGAGAAACTTTAAGGCCATATTCTTTCTTAGACTTAGTAATGTTTCTATCTATCCATGATTGGCCTTACATTATGCTGATGGAGTATGCGAAGTACTCCCACTCAACTTTTAGTGATGTTAATCTCAGTTGTAGGTGAGAAAATAATCATTTTTTTTAAAGAAGATTAAAAAACACCAAAAAAGATCAAGAAGATAACTATCTCTATATAAAATCCTGGTAGAACTCTTTGTTAGTGATGGTACCTTGAGACCAATGCCTTGTTTCTTATGGGGTAGGATCTTGTGTTGTGAAAAAATTAATAAAAGAGAGGTTAACCATCACCATCTTAGGCGATTCTTGGCGGTTTTTAGATACTCTTGGTGGAGGTCTCTTGACCATTTCCTTGGTCTCCATGGGTTGGTGCCTTATACCTTATATTATAATTACTAAACCAAAAAAAGCACACACCTTTCGACTTAGTGATGTCCACACTAAAGTTTGTGTAGCTTGAGACTGAACCATAATCGTAGGCATATGACTAAGACTAGTTTAGGTATAGATAGGCTTATTACTAACCTCTAAGTTAAATTTGCCTTACCTTTCCTCTTGGTAGCACAACTTGAAGTTTACCCACTCATTAAAAAAAATGCATGCATAACGATGTTTCATCTTATTGCTACAAAGCACTCTTTATTGCTTGATTTGTTTTTCATGTAGGTCTACAACACTTAATCTTCAACTATCATCACCTTCCTATGGACGCAATTGACTTGTCTTCACTAATATATTTTGAGGAAGAAATTTGCATCAAGAAGGGGGGATGTTAACCCTCATTGAAAACATCTCCAGTATCGGTGCCATCCATTGGCAATAGTCACTTCATTTTCCTGTTGACATTAAAAATGCTAATATTTTATATTCTACATGTGCGATCACTGCTTATTTATGAAAGGCATATCATGGGATTAATTTTGAAGATTTCATGCTTAGATTAAGGGTTTGCATAAGCCTAGGTGGCCTTAGATAGCCATGGACCTATATCTTAGATTAAGGGTTTGCACAAGCCTAGGTGGCCTTGGATAGCCATGGACCTATATCTTAAAGATGGTCTACCAAGGTGTGAATGCTTGGGACCAAGATAAGGATCAATTTGTATTCTCACCATTCATTCTCTTATGCATAATCAATAGAGTGATCTTGTCTACTCTCTTGCTCTCTTGTGTCCTGCTTGACTATTTTTATTTGAGCTCTTGCGTGATCAATGCATGTGTGTGAGAGAATGAGTGTGTGAGAGAGAGATTGAGTGAGAGGAGGATCAAGCTACGTTTGGAGTGCAGAGGCGGGGCGGTAGAGTGGAGCTCTCGGGTGCTCCTATAGTGGCACAACCTATAGTGGAGCTCTCGGGTGCTCCTATAGTGGCACAACCTATGAGGATCCTTAGCATAATATTCACAAGGTGAGTGACACACCTTGCCCCTGCATTTGTGAGCTAGGTCATTGAACATTGGCTTCTTGGTTGAGATTTTTTATGCTCTCGAATGTGGTTAGGCAAAGCCACACTACAAGTGGTTGTTTGCTGCATCTTTTCCATGGTGCAAGGGCCTTCCAGCAGGTACCTATTGTAAGTGGAGGAGGATCTTAGTTACCCTTAAAATTAGGCAAGCAAGGAGAATGGTTGAGAGATTCTAGGAGAGATAATGGATAAATATCATTTGCTAATCACTTATACTTAAACCTATATAAGAGGGTCACATCTGATGGAAGAGAATAACACTCTTCTTCTCTCTCACATTGTCATTATGATGTCATTAATCCTAACCCCATGTGATTAATCTTAACCCATTTTTCTTAGCTTAATGTTGCCTTCACCCAGGAGCTTCATCAACATGTTTAATCCATCGTAAAATCTAACATGGTATTAGACCCTAGATCTAGGCTTCCCTCATCTCATTTACATCCTCATTAATCCCACTAACCTTCACTTAATCCCTAATTGATAGACCCTTTTAGATGATAGGGCATCGAATTACACAGAATCCTCCTACCAAAGGAGTGTTGGATCTAGCCCTTTGACTAGCACATATCATAGTGTGTTCATTTGGAGAGGTCTACGTTCAAATGAGATTAGTAGTGAATAGTCCATGGAGGAGCGTTGGACGTGGCCCTTTGACCCAATACACATCAGAGAGTGTGTTTGTTTAGAGAGGTCTATGTTTAAATGAGATTAGTAGTGAATAGTCCATGGAGGAGCGTTGGACGTGGCCCTTTGACCCAACACACATCAGAGTGTGTTTGTTTAGAGAGGTCTATGTTTAAATGAGTCTGGTAGTGAAGAGTCCATGGAGGATGCTCATATGGTTGATGTGAGAGCGAGTGAAGGAGAGTGTTTCCAAATCCCCTACACTATTCGATGGCTTGTTGGGGATATCGTTAAAGGGTTATCTAAGATGTAGCCAGATAGAGAACAAGAGGCTCACTTTGCCAACAAAGGTTGTGCCAATAATGAGCAACATTTTAAGGTTCCAAAGAGAGAGAGATGGTGCATGCATCACCTCCTTTTCATTTTTTTTCTAGAGGGAAACCTTTAACCAATCTCAAAAGCTTATCTCTTTCACTCGAAGGATGAAATATCACTACTCATAGGAAATTTTTTTTCCTATGAGCCTTGAAGAGATGGAGGTGTCTAAAAATGGTCTCTCCACAAATGAAAGCAAGGTGACGTTGATTTTGGAACTTTCACCCCATAACTTTTAAGAGAGTACAAGGGTTTATGGGACATGTTGGGTACTAAAAGGTGGTTCATATAAGTAGTACATGTAGAGATTGCATGACCAATTATATCAACTACTTACATTCTTATGGGACAAAGATTTATGGAACATGTCAGGTACTATAGAAGGTTCATAGTTTTTTATACATAGATTGCACAACCAATTATATCAACTACTTATAGTCTTTGAGTGGACCAAGAAATGTCAACAAAAGCATATAATAAACTTAAGGAGGCCCTAGCAAGTGCACCAATCTTGAGACTCCCTAGTTGGGACATAATCTTCCATGTGTATATTGATGCATCAAACTTTGTCATTGGGTGTGTGCAAGGGAACACAAATTGTACTACCTTGTTTTTGTTTTCCAATGGGTAGCTAAATAAGGTAAAAATGAATTAGACTACCACAAAAAGAGAAGGGTTTGCCATGGTCTATGCTGTAAAAAAGTACATACGCTATCTTTTTCCCAACACATTTGTAGTAGTTTTGGATCACCAACCCTTATTATATGTGGTAAATAATCCCTACACTGCGGGAAGGATTAAAAGATGATTTCTCCTTATCTTGGATTTTGACTTTATAATCATTGTAAGAAAGGAAACATAATATGTACTAGTTGATCATTTTCTTAAAAGGCAAACTTGCCACATGAATTGTTGATAATCTCTCCCAAATGCGTGCTTATTCAAGACCAACATGGTGCCCAATTGGAGTGATGAAATCTCATGGTAATTTGCTTCTAATTTTTCCCAAGACTAACCATTAATTAAAGATAAGATGTGATGACTTATCAAGCAAGTTGCACCTTATCAATTGATAGTCGAACAACTATACAAGTTGGCTAAAGATGAGGTTCTAAAAAGGTGTGTACGTGAAGATGAATTTGTGTAAGTTATGGAGGAAGCACACTCCAAAATTGTTAGATGAGACTTTGCTGGGGAAGTGACAGCACAAAAGATTCTCCAAGTAAGCTTATGGTGGCCAACATGGCTTGGTGATGCAGATGAATTTGTCAAATTGTTGAGTGTCAACAATTTGTTATACCACATCGGAGGAATCAAATGACACTCACCCTAGTAATAGTCCACTAGTCCTTTGAAAAATGAGGAACTGATTAGGACTCATTAGTTCCTATCGTGTACAGAGAACCCAAGCCTGCTACATCATAGTAGCCACAAATTACTTCACCAGGTGGGTACAAGCTAGAGCTGCTAAGAAGGCTGATGCTCGTACCACTACCAAATTTAATATGTCATTTCTAGATTTGGATGTCTTTTAGAGATTATAAGTGACCAAAGGTCACACTTTGTCTCAAGATGAGGTGACTCATCACCTCATGAAAGGCATTAGGGAAAATTTGGACTCAAAAAGGGGCCTTGTAAGAGATCCCTTGGGATGGTGATGTGGACAAAGCAAGCCAATAAACCCACATATAATATTGGAGGGTAGGTGCGTCATTTTTGAGTTCTTTATTCCATTAACTGACATGTAGGGTGTTTTTTAATTCAAAACAATGCCTCTTAAGTATAGTTTTTTATTCTCACTATGGTGCCCTATTTTATTGAAAAAAGTCACCACTCTCTTTCTTCATTACACTTTTGAATGGAACCAAGCCAACTTTGCTTACCAAACTTGAATCAAACTTCGTCCCTACAACCCATCATCTTGCATTATCTCCCTCATTGTCTTCCCGACTCCACAACCACAACCACTCCAAATCCGAATTGTTTTGAGTGGGAAGTTTTTGATTTTCTCTTCTTCTCAAGGCGGCAAGTTTTGAAAAAGGATGGAAAAGTATTTGTTCTTCATGCGCCATACCCGCTTGTGCATGAATAACAATCCCATTTCTTACCTTTTTCAAGTGAGGGTTGTGCTTACAAGTATTGTGTACATTTTGGTGCATCCAGGATACCAACAAGTTTGTTTGATGGACAAGGAGGTATTATTTAGTGATGTTGTCTTTTGGTTTTAATGAAGCAATCTTCTTCACGGGAGATAAGTGCAGGACATTGACATGTGGCACAAGAGGATTGGACATGTCAATATACAGAGATTAAAGAACATGCAAACAAGAGCAATGGAACCTCTGACATCCACTTCCAAGTAGAAACCGATTATGCTCCTTGCTGTAAGAGAAATTGGTCTAGGCCAGCATGCGAAGCCCACATTATTGAGCTTCGAAATGAAGGAAAGAAAAATATGGACCTATGGTTGGATGGTAGTATTTACCCACTAGATCCAACTTCCTCTCAATCTCCATCATTCTTTGGGTTGACAAGTTTCTTAAAGTTTTTATGTGAGGGTGAAAATGGATTGCTTGGATATTGCAAAAGATTGTTTGGCCAAATGTAAAGTATCTTTGAAAGACATTTGAGTGATAGAGATGCCAGAATAAAAATGCTTGACGGTGTGAATTTTTACTTGGCATCGATCACAAAAACAGCTTTGCAAGCTTCATATGAGGACAAAGCAAAAGTTTGTTCTGGGTTACAAAAAGAGATTGATCATTTGCAGCAGACTATTTGTAAGATGCAGGACACTATTAAAGAGAAGAATGAAATTTTGGGAGTTCGAGAAATCAATAATTTCACTTTGGAGAGTGAGAATGCACACCTTAGAAAACAACTTGAAAAGTTCAACAAAAAATTATAATATTTGAAAGACACACCATTAAGTGCTCGATTATGCAAGAGACAGTTCAAACCATTAGAAGAACTCAATGTTGGAGGTGGCCAATGGAAGCGTCATGTAAAAGCTTGTAGGTATTGGGATCTATAATTTCTTTGAGCACTCACTTTTCATTTTCATCTTTAGTTCCTTTTTTGGAGATGGGGGATTGGGTGTGGTGGTGGTATAGTTAGATGAATAATGGATTGAAATAGCTATCGTTGTTGCTTCAGGATGGTCACAGATATTGTGGGTCCAAAAGAGCAAGATTCTGATATATTTGGCAAAGTTCTAACAAAAGACATCGTGGAGTCAGCAATACATCATCCTAAGTTTGCAAGACTTCAATCAGACATAGCAAAGCAATCCTTGCAAAAGGTGAGTGAAGCATTCACTCCTGCAGATGCACAAGGTATATGTGACATGCTTGGCATAAGCACAAAGTCTTACAGGATGTTGTTTAATAAAGTTAAAGAAGGTTTCAATTCTAAGCTTGGAAAAAAAACAGTAATTCCCATTCCAAAACCATTTCACGTGAACAAAGCTCGAAATATTCTCAACTTGGGAATAGTCGACGAACTTGTTGGAGAGCCTTGTCACATGTCTAGTACATTGACAGCAGTGACTAAAAAGAGCGGGGAACAGAAAATCATAGAGCTTACAGAGTTCAACAATTTCATTATGGATGTTCGGAAATTACAAATGGCTATGGTGAAATTTTATGACATCAGTGTACATGAGTGCAATGGAAGCCTGAAATTTGTTTTAAAACTTGATGAGAGTGAGGTGATCAAAGGACAGAAGCTGGAAAGGGTTAGCTTGACTTTAATGAATAGAGCTTTGGATGCAAGTATCAGTAATGCTAATGAGAGGCACTTTAGTGTACAATCCGAAAATGAGATTTGGTGGCTGGCTGCATTTGAGGTGACGTGCTATCCATTTTTAAAAAAAGTATATTATGTTGCTATCCATTAGATGTTGTAGACAATTTAACTGGCCTCTTGTTAACAGGTTCCAACAGAGACCCATGAAATTCTAAAGTGGTACTTTAACCACACTGAGCTTCCTTCCACTATCCAGCAGCAAGTCGAATGGCGAAAAGCTTTATGTAGAAGGATATGGTGAATATGAGGTTGAATGGCACCTGGCTGCAGATCTTAAAACCTTTAAATGCATATTTGGTATTTCCCAAGGAGCAATGGCCAAGTATCCTTTCCTGTATTGCATGATCGAACGAGGTGTCTCCAAAGGAGGAAAAGAGAGAGAATCGAAATGCCTAAGTGCAATCAGTAATAGGCGTGAAGCCCCAAATCGTGATGCTCCAGGAGTGGATCCTAATTGGGAGGGAATCGTTGAGGCATCCCAATTCAACACCTCAGTGTTCTCCTTTGGAACCTTAAAGACTCCAAGCCACCAATTATCCTTCTCAAGTGGTTGAACACTGAAAGAAGGGATTTTATCATTGTCCTTTGTATATGCCATTGCTTCATTCATATATGTGACTCCCATTTGCTCAATCTTTTCCCTTCGATTCTTGCTATCCCTTTGATTAGAGTTCATATTTGTGTTTTGCATGCGCTGGTTAGAATAATTGAGAAACTAGTCTACATGTACATCGAATTTTCATGGAATATAAAACCAACATTAGAGAGTGAAAGAACTATAAAAAAAATAGAGCAAGTGCTTTCAGATGCAGGTTTACATTATGGTCAAGTGAAGATTGAGAAGGACTTGAGAAGATCAGGGAACACAGGAAATGTTCCTAGCAAACCATGTTTTGGAGGTGCTAAAGCCATAAAGTTCTTATCTAATCATACCCAGAGAGGTCATCTGGGTATAGATTTTGAGGTGTGGAGGAAGCTTCATGCAGCTGTACTTGATCGAGGCTCTTCAGGACAAGCAAGGGTGGCAAAGGCCAAAGCGTGGTTGGCACTTGATCGCCTAGCACCTTTGTTGCAAAAAGCAAGGTTTGAAGATGGGGATGTTGAGAAATTTGAGGCAGTTGTGTGACAGAGTTCTACACTAGCTATGAAAAGGCATGGGGTGCAACAAACTTGACACAATACATGGTTATTACTTGAATACCTATAGCTTTGAGTTTTTATTGTTGTTCAAAATATATTGTATGATACTAAATGTCTTGTTGTTGTTGAGCATTTGTAGCACATTTTGCATGCGCATGGAACCTTTTTTGCGGAAGAGTTTGGAAGCCTTGGGATTTGGTGTACCCAAGGCATGGAAAGATCTCATTGGGCAAGCACGTTGTGCCCATCAACAAAGGGCCACTCAACATGGAGGAGGAGTGAAGAAAAGTAATCCCATGAAGCAACTATGTCAGTGGTGGTATAGGCAGATTCAAGTGAGGGCTCGTGTGAAGATCAAACAGTCTAAATCAGCTGTGTCATGTGCAATAAGAGAGATGCAGGCTGAACGGAGACGATCAATATATGTCTCCTCACACAGGGAAGGCAGAATCATGCTGAATGGCTAAGACAACGACAAAGACAGGGTAGAGTGTGGAAGAAAATTGATCATTGAAATACATATTATAAAACAATGATGTAACTTTAAAAGATTTTAAAAGAACAAGAGCTTTCATCTATGTCCCATATAAATGTTTTCAATATATATACATTTCATAGTTTTTAATGGTAAGCAAGAAGAGTATTGAGAAATATGAAGAAACTTCTTAGCAACTGGAACAATCTAAATCTGCTAATCTGGAGCAGAGACTTCCCCCAGCCCTTTTTGATGAAGTTTCTACAACATCTTCTTCATCCTCTATCAATGGCACAACAGGGACCATTGGCCTTGCTATTCTAAGAAGATGCTTCTTCCCGCAATCACTCAACAGATTAGGATCTGTGATTCCACATGCCAAGCCGTAAGCAGCATATGTTAAATAATATTTACATCTCAACGAATATACTCCTGGTCCCTCCCCAAAAATTCGAACAGCTGCTTGCCGCTCCAGAAGTATTGCCTTGTTTGCATTCAGTCTTAAGTAATAGCCACCTAAATACCTGGATAGAGTCTTTATTGCCATCAGAGGAAAACTTGCATTGTCCTTGGAGAAGCTAGCATGAAATATCACAATTTGAGGGAAACTTGCATTGTCCTTGGAGAAGCTAGCATGAAATATCACAATTTGAGGGAATTTTAGGCGATGTATATATGTTCCTAGTGTCGAATCATGGCCCAATCCCGCCATACGCTTGCCTGAAGCACGTTTGAGGAATGTGTCTTCATATATTTCCAATTGAAAAAATAAAGGAGCATTAGCCCAGAAACAACATCACCAAAAATTTCAGGACAAAGTTGATAAAGCCAAATCCGCAACAAAAGTACGAAAACACAACAAACAAAAATAACCTCTTGGTTCTAATTTGCTTCAAGCAAGGTGTCTTGCCATAAATTAGTGCTCGAACTAGGAACGGTTTTCGCTGTCTTACTTGGCACATCCCTAAACCCTCCCATGTTGGTAATATTCAGTCTTTCCCTTGCTTCTTGTAGCTCGTCCTCTGTGGCATCTTTTCCTTCATATTTAAGGGCATCAGCATAGATCATCTTTAGTGTTGCTGGCAGCAGCAGATAGGAACTCAGTGCCTTTCACATGGCTATCCACTAGTAAGTACTTATCTATCCCATCATCATCTACAAAATTGTCATCGATCTCCAGATTTTGGGCTATGAAAGCTATGCAATGGTCCTCCCTTAAGTTAAATACATGTTGTATGTCTGTCAGCAATATATACTCTGAATCTCCTACTTGGTAGGAGGCGAGTAATGGCGTTAGAATGGGGGAGAAGTCATGTGATTCAATCACAAGCTGACCTACATCAGTGTTTTGTTCTCTCACTGCCTCAATATCAACCACCGAACTGAGCTTCCTCTCTTCTTCAACATTGAACTCCTCAATCACATGAGGAGTGTCCTCCTCGTCAGCAACATCCTCAACAGTGGGACTAGCCTGACGAGAAACTGTTTCATTTGTCGCATGCAGCTCTGTACATTCTTCATCTGTTAATTGCACGTTCATGTGCAAGAAGCATAAGAAGGCATAAGAGTATTCCATCAAGCGGCATTTTCTTTTGTGAAAAGGGCATGGCAAAGCTCTCTTCTTATCACATGGTACCTTGTGCCAATCCCTGTTTAACCTTTGCTTCTTCTCCGGCAACACCTTGAGATTAAAATGAATGTGGTTTTTCCCATCAATCATCACTGTATCTTCATTTGTGAGCTCATCAAACTCTTGCTTTGCCTCTTCAAAGTATCCGGGATGGCTAGAAAATGTATCCTCCAGAGAAAAATCACAATTGAACATCAACGAAATCGAAGGGTGCAAATCATGACATCCACATTTGTAGAGGAAGTCATATAATAGAGTTGCAGGTGTTTCTTTAATCTCTTCGTCCACATCAAACTTGACTTGAACTTGTGCCATGGTTAAATTCAAGGGTGTAGATAAGACATGAAAAATATTAGTTCAAGCAATGAATCAAGAGATAGTCGGTCTTAAACACCAAATCTCTGTGTGGTGAATGGATTCAACATAACGCGAGAGGAGATGCCAGAGGAATCGAGGTATTCCTCCTCGCGTTGTAGTGAATCTATTTTCCCTAACGCAAATAAAATTACAGCTTCGTCAAGGACCTCTTCTCGCGTTATGGTGAATCGATTCACCATAATGCGAGGAGGAATATTGTGCTTCCTATGGGACCTTCGCTCGCGTTATTGGTGAATTGATTCACTGCAACATGAGGACTTTTTCATCCTTTGGCACCGCCTCTCACGTTATGGTGAATTACAAATAAAGATACTCCTCAAGTACCCATACTGAGAGAGGAGGTGCCAAACGAATTAAAATAGTCTTCCTCTCACAGTCAATTCACCATAATGCGAGGAGTCATAGGTTTTCAATTCACCTTAACGCGATGAAAAGACAAAGCAAGGAGTTTTGCAAGAATGAAACCAAAAGAACAAAATAACAAAAGAAGGAAGCACAAAAGAGATAAAAATACCAGGAAAATGAATTTTATACAAACATCGCAGGAGATGGAGACGAAGGAGGTTGTCGTTATCTTTGATGGAGATGAAGGAGGTTGGAGGTTTGTCTTTGTCGTTTGATACAGGAGGATGAAGGAGGGTGATTGATGAAGGAGGGTTGGAGGAGATAGTCGTTGATGGATGAAGGAGGGTGATTGATGAAGGAGGGTTGGAGGAGATAGTCGTTGATGGAGATGAAGGCCATTGGTGGGGAGATAAATGAGAATATGAACTCCAAGAGAGGCAATAAATGAGATGGGTATCCTAGAGAGGCAATTAAAAACCGTTTTTAATGCTATGCGACACATCAGCATTGTGTTTTCACCTACCATTCCATGAATGCCACGTGGCAGCCCGCCATGTACCTAACACGTGTACACGCTATAAAGACTAATCAAAGCAAGAGAGGCAATTAAAAACCCTTTTTAATGCTATGCGACACGTCAGCGTTGCCTAGCACATGCACATATGCAATACATCCAAAAACTTTCAAGTGAGACAAATCAGTTTCCTGCTAGTAAACTTCTCTTTTGGCATTACATCATGTATGGCTGGCAGTAGGAGTCATGTTCATGATATAAACCATTGTACACACAGCCTCAGCCCAATAGCTATGCGACATATTCTTCTTTGCCTTCAATGCACCTGCTATCTCTGCAATGTGCTTGTTTTTTTGCTCAGCAACTCCATTTTCCTGCGAAGTGTATCTACATGTAAACTGTCTTTGAATGCCATTCTTTTGTAAGAATTCAGAGAACTCATTGGAGAAGTATTCTCCTCTCCATCTGACCTTAAGCACTTCACATGCTTTCCTGTTTGTTTTTCAGCCTCACTCTGAAATTTTGAAAATGAGTGAACACTTCACTCTTCTCCTTCATGAAATACACCCACATTTCCCTGGCTTGGGCAAGACGGACCCTGATTAGACTTGTATGAAGGGGTTGGTCTCTGAACTCGGGGTCCTTGACTTCCCTGTCCCCTCGACATGGCAAGAGTCGGACAGTCTTTCAGTTGGTGACCGAAACCTTGGCATCCAAAACATCGGTTCTCACTTCTGAGCTCATCCCTCTGATTTCTTGAAAGAGGTGGGGCTCCTGAGAAAGTATTCTAGGAGAAGGGTCTTCCTTCACTTCAGAATCTTCCTGCATCCTGATTCTGATTCGGGCCTTGCTGCCTCTTCGGGGGTGGAAAGTTTGAAGTACTTCCCTGGGCTTGGAATCTTTTAAAGTTAGAGGGTGCAAGCTTTGGCGGGACCTTTACTACAAAGGCTTTGGCAAAATCCTTTGCCATTCTTACTGCTTCAGCCATGGACACTGGCTTGACATTTTTGACCAGTGTGTCCAAGGGTTCGTTCATTCCCCGAATGAACCTGGCCATGAGTTGTTCTTCATCTAGAGGTGGTGAATATTTGAGTAGAAGAGGAAAGGCCTGGTGATATTCCTCGATGGTTTTGCTCTCCTGATTTAGCTCTAAGAATTCGTTTATTTTGATTTCCAAAAATCAAGGGGGACAAAATCTCTTTCTTTTTTTAGGTCGTTCCAGGACTGAGTATTTCTATCCAAACGGTTGGTGTCATAATGGTTCCTCCATGCTACCCTGGCTATTTCCACTATTTTCAGCCGGGCAAGAGCCATATTGCTCCGCTCATTGTAGCCTATGACGTCAAAATATTCTTCCATGGCTTTCACCCATTTCTCCATAGCCTCGCCTAGGTTCTCCCCTTCTCCTTTGAAGGGTCCTGGCTGAGTCCTATGAAGAGCCTTGTGAACATCAGGGTCAAGCTCGTCATCTTCAGAGAGAGGGTCTGGCTGACGGCCACGGTTTCCTCGTCTCTCATGATTCTGTCAAAAATTTATATATTATTAAATTTTTATTTTGATATCATCCACGAGATCCTAAGACTTAAGAGGTTCAAAAAATAAATTCTTAAATAAGACAATGATCTTATTGGAGATCTATGACATATGTCTGATAACAGATTTTTCTTTATCAGATCGTCCGTAAATAATCACTTATACAACAGGGAATTTTTCTTTAGAAAACATTTCTATATTTATATAAAAGTTACAATATGTACATAGAGCAGCTCGGCTCCAGAATCACTGCCTCAGTCGTTGTAATCGCGTAAAGAAGCAAAATTATGAAGAAGACATACCATGGCACACACGATTCATTACATAAAGAGGTGCTCTAATTCTATTTCTTGGGATACAGCGGCTAAGAAGTCTAAAAAATCTACATGAAGTTCTGAAGTTCCTGGGTGAATGATCACAGAGTAGAACATGCTGAACAAGCCCTAGTCTTATCAGAATCATGGCCATGGAAATATTTTGCCTGAGCCTCTAACGTTGACTGGTACTGATGTTCCTCGACTGAACCACATATACCGACGTCACTCAAGAGGATCAGGAAAGTAAAGACTCTCAAAATGGCGAGCGAGTCTCACTCTGCTCATTCGGGTCGTCGTATAGCAGAGTTGATGAGGTGATCAAATGCAAAAGCTATCATATCCGGACTCTGAGAGAGTCCAGGAATTCTAGATAGGTTCGGGGTGTCCATCTATAAATTTCCAATTCAATTTAAAAGTTTTCAATTTTTGAAGTTCATTCTCATAGTATTAACAAGTGAAAAACATTTCTTTCCCAGATTTCTATTAAAAATTTAGGCAGTTTCTGCTCTGATACCAACTGTGAGATCCCTCTGCCCCCTCTGCGCACCGGACTCTCGGTAGCTGACAGTGAAAGCAGCCCCCTCATGCGTGGGCAGGGTTTCTCACTCGGGGCCTCGCCCACGAATGTCCGGGCATGAGACTAGGCTGGTGGTCACTTTGAAAACCGAAACCGGGAAAATTTCCCATGCTTGGAAAGCGGGGACGATTCCACCTTTTTTAATTTTCTTAACAAAGTTTTCTAACAAGATCAATTCTAAACTATCGGACAGAGTTTTGTGGGCAGAAAACGTGTTTCGGGCGCATCCGGACCTCCGTTTTTCAAAAAGTAGGCGATTTCGAGCTTTGCGGGTAAGTCATCGATACTCTGCAGAACTCTGTTTTAAGAACTGTAGGAAGACAGATTGACTGTGCAGACACAGTGGGTGCTGCAAAGAGGTCAACAGTTGCCATTGGGTGTATGTATGCACATTGAAGTCACTGGTTGTGTCATTTGAGAGTACTACAGTACCGCTGCAGAAAATACAGCAGTTTGTGCAGGACAAACCAGAGTGTTGTTTCTGGTAAAATTATGTGTTTACCAAGATGTCAAATGATGGGATAACCCAGATTGTGGCTGAGAAGCTTGATAAGAATAACTTCCATGCTTGGAGATTCAGGTTGACGAATTTCCTGATGGGAAAGGGCTATATTGGGACTACATAGAAGGTGAGCATGAAGAGGCACCAGAGATACCGGACATAAATCCGCCGACTACTGCAGATGTGAAAGAGTTTAAAGACTGGAACCAAGGAGCCAAGAAAGTTATGTATTGGCTCTCCATTAGTATACAGGACACCATGATTGGGCACATTCAGGATGCCAAGTCCCCCAAGGAGGCGCGGGACACCTTGGTAAAGCTCTATGAAACAAATACCAAGGCACGTAAGATACAGTTGAAGAATGAACTTCATACTGTGGAGAAAAAGAGCATGTCTATGAATGACTATGCATTGAAGATAAAGGGTATTGTGGAATCCCTTGCATCTATTGGTGTGTTAGTAGATGATGATGATAAGGTGGAGGTCTGTCTACGTGGTCTCGGGCCACAATACAAGGCATTTAAGACGTCTATTTAGACTTGGGAAAATATTCCCAACTTTACAGATCTGGTGTCTATGCTGATTATAGAAGAGAAGAGCTTGGGTGAAGACCAACATTCTTCACAAAACAAAAACAGCTCAGAGAAACAGGCCTTCTACACAAGTTCAGGAAGAGGACGAGGTAGAGGAGGCCGTGGATGCGGTCAAGGAGGTGGCCGAACAGGTAATCAAAATTATGGACAGCAGCAGCAGCAGCAACAGTCCTAGAATACACAACAACAACAACAACAACATGCACGTGGAAGAGGCAAATTCAGAGGTAGGGGGAGTCAAAAAGGTCGTGGAAATTGGCAAAGGCAGTATAATGATGCATGTGAATGCTATTATTGTGGTAAGCTTGGACATGTGCAGGCAGAATGTTATAAGAAGCAAGCTGACATGCAAAATGGGAAAGTGCAGCAAAAAAACTATGCATCCTCAAGCAGACATAATGAGGATAATGAAAGGTTGTTTGTTATGCAGCATGTCGTGAATGCCATGTCTAAAAATGTTGATGCAGCACAAAAAGATGATGTATGGTATGTGGATTCACAGGTGCTTCAAACCACATGACAAGTCATGGGGAGTGATTCAAGGAGATGAAAAACCCAGAAAGACCAAGTTTTGTGGAAACAGGGGATGACACTGCTCATCCAATTGCCCATGTTGGAGATGTGCCATTGTCTATGATGGCAAAGTGAAGTACCTTGTAGATGTACTTCATGTACCGAACATAACAAAGAATCTGGTTTCAGTTGGCCAGATGATTGAGCAGGGTTTGTAGGTTCGGTTTAACCTTGATGGTTGTTATGTTGAAGACTTTAAAGACAAGTGCAGGTTGGTTGCAAAAGGCAACAGAGTGGACAGAATGTTTACGTTGAATGTAGACATGCTTGAAGTGAGTGCTGCGATGTTTGCAAATGGTTCAGTTGCAGACACAACAGACATCTGGCATAAAAGAATTGGACATGTGAATGTGCAGCAAATGAAGTCTATGCAGACTAAAGGAATTGTGACAGGGCTACCAAAGTTTAAAGTGGAAGGTATGCAGAGAATATGTGAAGCATGCCAATTTGGAAAGCAAACAAAGCATGTATTTCCACGTAACAGATATGTGAGCAGAAATGCACTAGATGTTGTGCATTCAGATGTATGGGGTCCTACAAAGACCATGTCTATGGGAGGCTGCAGGTATTATACTACAGGTATTATGTGACATTCATTGATGACCACACAAGGAAAGTGTGGGTATATTTCATGAAGGAGAAGAGTGAGGTGTTCACTCACTTTCAGAATTTTAGAGTTTTGGTTGAAAAGCAAATAGGGAAATATGTAAAGTGCCTAAGGTCAGATGGAGGGGGAGAGTACTTCTCCAATGACTTCTCTGAATTTTTGAAGAACAATGGTATTCGGAGACAGTTTACATGCAGATACACTCCGTAGAGCAAAATGGAGTTGCTGAGCGAAAAAACAGGCACATTGCTGAGATTGCGCGAGCATTGATGGAAGAGAAGAATATGCCGCATAGCTATTAGGATGAGGCTGTTTCTACAACAGTATACATCATGAATAGGACTCCAACTGCAGCCATACATGATGTATCTCCAGAGGAGAGGTTTACTGGCAAAAAACCTGATTTGTCTCATCTGAAAGTCTTTGGATGCATTGCATATGTGCATGTGCCAGATGAGTTGAGAACTAAGCTAGATCCAAAAGCTGAAAAAATGTGTGTTTATTGGATATTCCCTTGAGCAAAAGGGATATAGGTGTTATAACCCTACTACACGTGAGTTGAGGGTAAGCAGGGATGTTGTCTTTGATGAGATGAGCAGCTGGTATGCTGCTGAAAAAGAAGCTATTGGGGTTGATGTGAGTGAAAGTGTGGTTGCACAGAATGCAGGTCAACAATCACAGTCTTTGAGTGGACCAGGAGAGTCCTCATCTAGTGGGTTTATTGGATATTCCCTTGAGCAAAAGGGATACAGGTGTTATAACCCTGCTACACGTGAGTTGAGGGTAAGCAGGGATGTTGTCTTTGATGAGATGACCAGCTGGTATGCTGCTGAAAAAGAAGCTGTTGGGGTTGATGTGAGTGGAAGTGTGGTTGCACAGAATGTAGGTCAGCAATCACAGTCTTTGAGTGGACCAGGAGAGTCCTCATCTAGTGGGTCTGTTTATAGACCATGGAGTGGCAGGATATGTCATAATACCAGTCCTGCAAATGTGATTAGTACATCACGTAAAGGAAAAGAGAAAGTGGTTGAAGCCCTTGGTATGCCTGACATTTCTGCAGGGCATTCTCATGTTGGAGAGTCTAGTGGCTCAGATATGAGCCTAGATGAGGAGCTTGGGATCCCAGCTATGAGAACACTTGGTGTAAAGAAGGCTATGGAAGCCATGAATAAAAAGCTGCGAAGATTTGGGAAAAATCCTGTGGAGAGATTTACCTATGATGGTTATGTGGCACATCACTATGCATATATAGCAAAGGTTGTGCAGGTTGTTGAGCCCACATGCATTGATGAGGCTGTTGGAAATGTGTATTGGGAGAAAGCTATGGATGAGGAGATGAATGCACTATATGGAAATTGTTGGCTACATGTTGGAGATGATGGAGGCGATAGCATGAGAGAGATGAGAGAGAAGCACACGAGACACAAGATTGAATCCCCAAAGTGTGTGGAATACACATAATAGATGAGTATATATAGAGGAGATTCTAGGGCTATATATAGAGACATTCTATATATAGCCAACATGTTGGAGATGGAGGCGATAGCATGAGAGAGATGAGAGAGAAGCACACGAGACACAAGATTGAATCCCAAAAGTGTCTGGAATACACACAATAGATGAGTATATATAGAGGAGATCCTAGGGCTATATATAGAGACATTCTATATATAGCCAACACCCCCGCTCAAAGAAGGGTCTCTAACTGTGGATGAAAAAACCCTTGGGGGCTCAAGGGAAAAACCCACAGCTCTATATACACCTACCGCTATATTAAATTATTTTATAGTTACAAAGTATTATTCAAAGGAGCTACATCACTCCCATATATACAATAGCCATGAAGGCTACGAAGGAGCTACATCACTCCCATATACACAATATCCATGAAGGAGCTACATCACTCCCATATATACAATAGCCATGAAGGAGCTACATCACTCCCATATATACTTCATCACTCTTATGTGTACAATAGCCATGAAGGCTTTGAAGGAGTCATTGTCATCCATCTTCATGTTGTCTTGATCCATTCATGTAGGTTGGGTGCGAGTCTATCTTCGTGACGATGCCAAATAATATTTTTGTAGTCTCTTCTCTATATTGAAGCTCAACAATATCCAAATACAATCCTGATCCATAAACCCTGTAATATGGAAGAAGTCTCCACCATAACAAATGGAAAACCATAATTTTGTTATAGAAATATGAGATGTACACGAAAAGATGTACACAAAACAATGTCTTATGAGACGGTTCGCGACGCCGCTCTTAAGACAACATAGAGACACATGAGTACATACACAAAACATAGAGACATATGAGTACATACACGAAACATAAACCAATGAAACATGTGTACGTACATGAAACATAGAAACGTATGAGTATGTATACGAAACATAAACCGATAAAACATGTGTGCACACAAATAACACCAGCATACAAATAACAATGGGGCCCCCAAAACGACGCATACGAAAGCATGCTTAACTATGAATACAAAACCACGCATACGAAAGCATGCTTACGAATAAAGCTTGCATACGAATAACAATGGGCCCATGAGGATCGTGGGTAGCATATAAATAACAAAGGGTCCCACAATGATATAATGATGATCGAGTATTAAGATAATCAAGAAACATTAACAATAATCGAATTGCTTGATGACTCCCTGATGATGTGATCAGGGTAATGTAATGATAATGAAGTTTCCTGATGATGTGATCACGAATGTAACAATAATCAAGTTTCTTGATGATGTGATCACGATAATGTAACAATAATCGAGTTGCCTTTCAGAATAATGATGTTTTTCAACATCCAAATGACAGATGAACATATGAACATGAAAATCTAAACTTGATGACGATTAGTAAACAAACACAAAAGTGTAAATCCTGTGTGGGAATGGCCCTCAACTTAAAGCTTATTAAAATCATAAGGTTAAAGCTTATTAAAATCATAAGGTTAAAGCTTATTAAAATCTTTGGGCCTCGTGTCTACACACATCAATGGGGAACAGGTGCAGGTGCTGTTGTGCCCACACACAACCAATACATCAAGAAAGCACGGTAAAGATATTATTAATCCATGGGAACAATGCCAAAAGAAAAACTATCAAAGATCAATGGTATCAAAGGTTATGGTGCCCAAGAAGTATTATTTTCTTCTGCACATAAAACTAAAACGTTAGCAAAAAGTGCGCCTGCCAAAAGAAAAGCTAAAACCATACATAGCTACTGCTTGAAATAGAGAAGAAGATTTGGAGCATTGCTACTGGCCTCTGCACACTTCACACACACATGCACGCGTCCTTGCCTTACTTGCATACACACTGCCTGCCTGCCTTTCTGCACTTCACACACATGCATCCTTGCCTTGCTCTCACATACACACAGGCTAACTTGCACGTGCTAATTACAGCAAAACAACAAGCACACACATGTCTAGTGTGAGGCTTTGTTAAAAATAAGGGCAGCACAACGCCATGGGTTTTGCTTGCCCACACACTGGTGAAAAACACCAAGGAAAAATAGTAGCATACCTGCACATGGTAGTACACAGCCTTGTGTGTGCTTGTATTTACACACACATACACACCGCTCTCTCTGCTTTGCAAAACAAATCTAATCTCTCTATCTCATGGCAGCAATTTCTCTCTCCCTTTCGCTCATCTGCCATCCAATAAGCTCCACACACACACACGGCCATCCCTTCTCTTGCGTGTGGCCTTGTACGTGTATTCATACACATGCATACGGTGTGGATGCATGCCATGGAAAAGAAGCAAACTCATACACACACATACGGTGTGAAAACCACACACATACACACACATGGCCATCACTTCTCCCACACACACACAGACACGTCCTTGCCTTGTAGCTCTCTCTCTCTCTCTCTCTCTCTCCCTCGCGCTCATCTGCCATCCAATAAGCTCCACACACACACACACGGCCATCCCTTCTCTTGTGTGTGGCCTTGTATGTGTGTGTATTCATACACACACATACGATATGGATGCATGCCATGGAAAAGAAACATGTATGTTGTATGGAAAGAAAAAGAGAAGCGTGTTGAGACTTATCTTGCTTATCGTATGGAAAAAAGAAGAGAACTGTGATCGCCATGAATTGCACACGCTCTGATACCATGTTGGAGAGGGAGGTGATAGCATGAGAGAGATGAGACAGAAGCACACAAGACACAAGATTGAATCCCCAAAGTGTGTGGAATACACACAATAGATGAGTATATATAGAGGAGATCCTAGGGCTAGATATAGAGACATTCTATATATAGCCAACAGAAATAAGACTTGGGATTTAGTGCAATTGCCTGAAGGCAAGAAAGCCATTGGATGCAAGTGGGTGTACAAAGTTAAACATAACAGAGATGGAGGCATAAACAGGTACAAGGCTAGATTGGTAGCCAAAGGATATGCGCAGACCTCGAGGGGGTCACTCACAAAAAAATGTGAATATCACGTGCGTTCAACAGAAGCATATTTTTAATTTATGAAACTTACAGAAATATATTTATATAAGGGTATGATTTAAAAAAATTTTTAAAAAAATTTACATATTCATAAAGAAAAGGGGATATTATATAGATAAAAAAATTCACAGATAAGGGATTTAAAATATAGGCCTTGAACGCACGCGATAGGGGTATTCTACATATAGCGACCCCCCCGAGGCGCAGACATATGGCATTGATTATGAGGAAACTTTCAGCCCAGCTGCCAAGATGGCAACAGTGAGAGTTGTGATAGCAGTGGCTGCATCAAAGCAATGGTCTTTACATCAGAGATGGATGTAAAGAATGCATTCTTGCATGGGGATTTGCAAGAAGAGGTGTATATGTTGCAGCCACCTGGTTATATGAGGATGTGAGTCACCCCGAGCATGTTTGCAGGTTGAAGAAAGCCTTGTATGGCTTAAAACAAGCACCAAGAGCATGGTCTGACAAGATTTCTAAATATCTTGTCACTATTGGCTTTCATGTAGCCGATGCAGATTTCTCGCTGTATGTGAGACATGGTGATAGAGGGGTTGTGCTTGTTGTCATCTATGTAGATGATTTGATCATTACGGGGGACCATGATGCAGAGATATTTGATGTAAAGATCTTGCTTAGACAGAAGTTTGAGATGAAGGATCTGGGAGAGCTCAGATATTTCTTGGGCATTGAGGTGATTAGGTCACCTCATGGTATTGGATTACTGCAGAGACAGTATGGCTTGGACATGTTGTCCAAGTATGGTATGACAGGCTATAAGCCTATTTCCGTGCCATTGGATCAGAATGGCAAGTTGAGTGCAGATTCAAGAGAGATCTTGGAGGATCCTACTATGTATAGGTGCATAGTAGGAAGCTTGATTTGCATGACGATCACTAGACTAGATTTCAGCTATGCTATTAGGTTAATGAGTCAGTTTATGCAGGTTCCACGGAAACCGCATTTGGATGCATTGAGATGCATACTGAGGTATGTGAGGTCTACTTTGCATTGTGGACTATTCTATGAGACTGGGATAGAGATATGTGTACATGGATACACGGATGCTGATTGGGCTGGTAGTATCTCAGATAGAAGGTCTACTAGTGCTTCATGTTTTCTTTGGGGAGTGCTGTTGTGACTTGGAGCAGCAAGAAGCAGCCTACGGTTGCTCTATCCAGTACAGAGGCCGAGTACAGAGGAGCTGTTATGGCAGCATGTGAGGTAGCTTGGTTGAGAAAGCTACTTGCAGATTTGGGTCTATCAGTGTTGGATAGACAAGTTGTCATTTTCAGTGACAACATTAGCAGTATACAGTTGGCCAGGAACCCAGTCTTTCATGCTCGCACCCCTTCAAATAAGGGCTATTGAATATCTCAGTTGAAAGAGCCACTTGGTGGCCTAGGGGGGTAGTAGTTGAACATATCCAATATTTTCCTAGTAGCTACTTCTGCTTTTTGTTCAAGGAGGAGGAGATGACCATCAATATCCTTGGTGTGCATGCCAATGGGATGGTTAGGAGTCCCCCTCTTTCCCTTTTCCGTCTGGCATCCAGAATTCTCACCTAGTAGTATAAAACCCACTAAATACCCTGTATGGTTCAAGCTCCTTGACCTTTCCCTTCATTTGTGCCCACTCCTTAAGCTCATACTGCAACCACTTGGTAAACTCTTAGGACAACAGAGACCTCACATGGATCTTAATCCTTGATGGCATCCCCAAGCTCTGATAGAAATTGATAGAATAAGGTGTCTCCTGAGGATATTTTGATGGCATCCCCAAGCTTTGATAGAAATTGATATGAATAAGGAACTTCCAAAAGATATTTTGAAAATCTTGATCTCAACACTAGCTTTGTCGAGCCTAGCATATATAAAACCCTGCATAATGCATGTTTTCACTACAAAACAAACAAGGAACTTTCATTAGAAATTATCCCCTTAAGAACCCCCCCTACCGATGAGAATTAGGGTACCCTTCCACAACTGAAAATACTCAGAAGGATAATGATGGTTTTTAACACTAGTTTGGTACCAAAACAGGACACTTGAGTGTCCTTTTTTGGGGGTTGCAAAAAAAAAATCAAACTCCTAATGTAGGCTTTAAAAACCAAAATTCTTCATTGGGCATGTAGAACATAACCCTATGCTTATGTAAAAAATGCTAAACATATAAAATGCCTTTTTATTTGGAAGTACATAAGCAACAAAGTAGCATATGTCTTGAAAATGAACATTTTTCAGGATTTTTTCAGGATTTTTCCAAATATGCAAGCATCATTCTCTCAAAAAAAATCCAATGATATCAATAGCATTTTTTCCAAGATATTTTGATAGCATACATTAGTCCAAGGAGGTAGAAGTTCACCAAAAAAATCATTTTCCTTTCCTAGAATTTTTCCAAAAAAGTTGTATAAAATCAGCAAAAGTAACGCGTATTATCAAAACTCAATCATGCCACTAAAAAAAATTGTAGCCCTATCAATGAGAATGTTGATTATTGGTTTTCATGCTTGAGATGAGATAAATAAGCCATAATTTGATGTGTATGACACTAACTTAGCCTCCACTTAAGTAGGTTCTTATCGCCTAGTTCTAAAAAAACTGTAAAAAACAAAATTATAAAATTTGATCATCTTTTTTCAAAAAATAATCATAACTATGCTTGTACAAGTAGTCTACACCTATAGTTACAATAAATAATGCACTTACACAGCTTTCCCCTTTGATGAAAATCAAAATTAGGCTCATAATTAGACATTTTACGTATTAAAAACAGGTTGCGCAAAAGGCCATGTATGAGAAGAGGCCCAAAAAGTGGCTCTAAAGTTTTGGAAAATTCAAAACAAAGTAGTATTTACCCTATATAACATGGGTGCACCTCAAGTTTTACATTATTAGCTTGCATATGGAAGGAGAAAAATTCATGCTCCACCTGTATAAAAAACATCATTTCAATATTAGCGAGTCAAAACTTTATCCAATAATTATCGTTTGATGATTCCAAGATTAAGTTTACATCATGGGCTTTCCATCAAGCCAAGTTTCATGATCAAACTATGTCCCTTCTAAAAGTTATGTACAAATTACTACTATTTTGAAAACAGCAAAAATCATGCGTTTTATCAGCATGCGTCTAAGAAAATTAAAATATTGCCTTGCAAAAGCTAAGAAAAGTGCAATTTAAAAAATCTCAAATTTTTTTTGGGTCTTGAGGAACATCTGTGGATGTTAAGCATTTCAAAACTCTTAATAGATTGCCCACAAAAATTCAAGAAAAATGCTCACTTTCAGGACACTTTAGTGTCCTCAGGACACTTTAGTGTCTAATTACAGAACTAGTGTTAACCAGTCAATCGAAGAGGGAAGTGGTTCAAAAAAACCCCGCATTGGCCACAAGTTAGAGAAAGAAACCAAAATAGATTCACCCCACTTCTTGTTGATGTAGCATACTCTTCTTAGCTAGAGGATAAAGAGGTCAAACCATCAGATGAGGAAGAATTTGTTCAGGATTCCCAATTCAACACCTCAAAAAGGCTAGAAAGAGAAATTGACAAAATGGACTTTAGTGAGATGACTCTCCCGTAATAAACAACCCTTACCCCCCAGAGGAGGAGAAGTTTCCGAGTTTTGAGTACAAAGACAAAAATAGTCTAGTGGTCACAAGAGCCCCAGCACTTCATCAAGATTTTGGTCTACCCTCATCAAGACTTTGTTGGAATTAGGGTTGCAGGAATGCACACACAACTTCAAGAAGATGAGGAAGCTTGAGCACAACACAGTAGTGTATTATGAGTGCCAAAAATGAAAGATAACAAGCCCTAGAAGATAATGGGCGTATATACAATGCACGGGGGAAAAAACCTCCTAGTGAGGGAAAAAGTGCCCCGGCGGTCGTAAGTGTGTTCACACACATCACTACTATAATATGGTAACAAATCCCCCCTGGAGTGATGCGGTGAACAAGAGCTAGCACTCATGTATAGGGAAGTGTCTAGCTATGTGGACGAATCCACAAAAGGAAGTAAGCCCAAAGCTTTGCGAAAAGCTTCGAACTTCTCACGAGGCAGAGCCTTTGTGAAAAGGTCTGCAAGGTTATCCTGTGTTGGCACATAAGCCAAACTGATCTCTCCTGCAGAGAGTCTCTCCCTGACATAATGGTAGTGCGCCTCAATGTGCTTCGTACGAGCATGGAACACTGGGTTCCGCGCAACTGCCAATGCGCTCTGACTGTCAGTGAAGATGGTGGTGGCAGATGGCTGCCCAACACCCAAATCAGCCATAAGGCGTCTGAGCCACACACACTCAACCGTAGCTGTGAAAGCTGCCCTGTACTCAGCTTCACAACTAGAAGTGGCCACAGTAGGCTGCTTCTTGCTCAACCATGATATGCATGAGCTTCCAAGCATGAAGCAAAAACCACTCGTGGACACGCGTGTGTCATAACAACCAGCCCAGTCAGAATCTGAAAAAACATGTAAATCTGGCGGCAATGATCCCCCCTTGGGATAAAACAACCCAAGATGCCGAGTACCACTCAAATAGCGAAAGATACGCTTCACTGCCTGCCAATGCTTAATGCCTGGGCTATGCATAAATCTGCTCACCTGTGAGACTGCAAACTGAATGTCTGGCCTCATAATGCATACATAAATGAGGCAACCAACAGCTGTCTGATAGAGTGTGACATCAAAGTGATCTCCAGCATCATGAAGACTCAACTTCAAACCTGTCTCCATTGGAGTAGCAATAGGCTTGCAGTCTTCAAGGCCAAATCTCCGCAACAATGTTTCAATATACTTTGTCTGACACAAAGCAATACCTCCATCACACTGCTTAAATTGTATCCCCAAATAATGATGCAAATGCCCCAAATCTGACATCTCAAAAGAGGCATTCAAATCAGCCTTAAAATCAGCAATATGACTCTCATTTGGTCCTGTGAGCAGCATGTCATCGACATAGAGAGCAATGATTAGATGTACACCATCCACACGTTTAACATACAAAGTGCTTTCTGTTGGACTATTCTGAAACCCATGTGCAGTCAAATATGCATGTATTTTTTCATACCAAGCTCGTGGAGCTTGCTTTAAACCATATAAAGCCTTTTTTAACCTGCACACTTTGTTTTCCTGCCCTCTTTGAACAAAACCACGAGGCTGCGATACATACACCTCCTCATGCAAATCTCCATTTAAGAACGCAGTCTTTATGTCCAGCTGATGTACATTCCAACCATTATGAGCTGCTAATGCATAGATGCTACGAACAGTGGTCATACGACATGTGGGAGCAAAAGTCTCATCAAAATCAATGCCCTTCTCTTGAGCATAACCTTTTGCAACAAGCCTAGCCTTATGGCGATCCACTGTGCCATCAGGCTTACGCTTCAATTTGTATACCCACTTAGTGCCAATGGCCTTCTTGCCAGGGGGCAAGTCACATAAAGACCATGTACTATTCTTCATAATAGCATCGTATTCTGCTTGCATAGCAGCCATCCAATTTTCTGAACTTTGTGCCTCATCAAATGAAACACGCTCACTTTCATCGCACATACTAGAAACAGCCAATGCATAACAATCTGACGCATAAGAGGCACCATGAGAGCCAGAACGAGTGCGACTAGACAAAGGGGCATCCAACTTGCTGTCACGCAAAGTCTGCACCAGCCATCTAGGCATGTTCCTAGAGCCCTCAATCTCTTGTCTCTCATCCTCAAGTGCATCATGCACATCTGCATCAGATATAGGCTGATCTGTGCCATCATTTAAAACCTGCATAGGCTGAAAAACTGCCTCATGAGGTATTGCACTTGACTGTGCACCACTGAAAAGAGGCAACAATGTATCATAGACATCACGTGAGCTGATATCTGTCTCCTTAGTACATGAAACCAAGGGCTGAACTGCATCTTCCACAAATACAACATCACGGCTAACCAAAATGCGCTTTGTCTGTGGATGATACAAACGATAGCCTTTGCTCTCAGCACTATATCCAACAAAAATACATTTGACAGCTTTGTCATCCAATTTTCTGCGATGTTGCACAGGCACTAATGCATATGCCAGGCAACCAAAAACACGTAAATGGCCAACAGATGGCTTGCGGCTATGCCAAGCCTCATATGGAGTGACAACCTGTAATGCTTTGGTGGGACACCTGTTTAGTACATAAGTGGCACACATGACAGCCTCAAGCCAAAAACCATGTGGTAGACTTTGACTCTTAACCATACATCTTGCCATTTCCATGAGAGACCTGTTTTTTCTCTCAGCCACACCATTTTGCTGTGGTGTATACGGCACTGTACATTGGTGTTTTATCCCACGCTCAGCCAGAAATGCATTAAATTCTGAAGACATATACTCCCCCCCTCGATCTGAACGGAGGGTGCCCATCTTACTTTCTGACACATTTTCAGCCATAACCAAAAACTGTTTGAAGCACAAAAACACTTCGGACTTTGCCTTCAAAGGATATACCCATGCATGCCTGGTAAAATCATCAATGAAAGTCACGAAGTAAAGGTAGTTTCCAAATGATGGAGTTTGCATGGGACCACAAACATCACTGTGAACAAGCTGCAATCTGCGTTCAGCTCTCACTGATCCATCTTTGGGAAAGGAAGCACGCTACATTTTACCCAATATGCAGCCCTCACAAACATGCTTGACAGGTGCCTCAAGCTTAGGCAAAGAAGACACCATTTCAGATTTCTGCAGGCGCAGCAAACTTGCAAAATTCAGATGACCAAAACGTGCATGCCACAGTTTTGCATTTGAAATAGCCTGCGTATCCATAATAGCACATGCTGAATCCTCTACACATTTGCCATCCATATTGAGCTTATACAGCCCTCGACATAGTGAACCAGATGCTACAATGATGTCACCACAAGAGAGATCATGAACAGTACATCTGTCATCCACAAATTTTACAACCAAACCTGTTTTGGCAAATGCGGAGACTGACAGCAGATTCTTTTTGATCCCTGGCACATACAATGCATCAAAAAGTGTAAAGGTGTTGCAATTTGCAACATTCAGCACAATCTGTCCAACTCCTTTAACGGGATAAGAGGAGTTATTGGCACAAGTGACAGTATTCCCTGTGGGAGCAGACTCAAGGAAAGTGAATAAACTGCGCTGCGAGGTGATATGCTTAGTGGCACCACTGTCAAAGTACCATACATCTGAATCTACTGCAGACATACATGTGTCATGCAAAGATGGGTCATAACTGCACTGCGCATTGAATGCCCATTCTGTATCTTGAACAACATTAGCAGATTCATTGTTAGAAGGAGAGGCATCTGCAACAGCCATACCAGCCTCTTTCTTCTTAGCCTCTTTCGCAGCCAGCTTAGGACACGCTTTGATGACATGATCATTTCCCTTACAGTACTTGCAAAATGTCTTCTGTTTGTCACCCTTCTTCTCATCTTTGTCTTCCTTCTTTGGTTGCGCAGTATTTGCAGATTTCTGCTTACTAGAAGAAAAGCCAGCTTTACCTTTCCCGCTTCTCTGACTAGCAACGAAAGCTTGATCTGCGACACGCATAATATTCCTGTTTTGCCTTGACTGGTCTTCTTGCAGCAAAACAGAAACTAACTCCTCAAATGATAAGGCATTGGGATTGCCTTTCATCATCAAGCGAAGAGTGGAAGCAAAACCCTGATAAGAATCTGGTAGACCATTCAAAACAGTCTGCACAAGTGAACTGTCTGACAGGATTTCATCTGCAGAAATGAGCTGCTCTTTGACATCCTTGATCTTTGTCAAAAAGCTATCCATAGAATCACCTTCGTTCATATGCTCACTCTCCAACTGTTTTCGGAGGTAAGCAACACGAGCCTCATTTCTTGCCTGATACAATGTGGCAAGTACATCCCAAGCATCCTTAGAAGTCCTGCAGGAGCAAATATGTGGGATAATGGTACGTTTGACAGACAGCGCAATCAAGGCATGAGCCTGCGCATCTCTACCATCCCAACGAATCTGCTCTGCTGAAAGTGGTGGTTCTCGAACAGCTACTACAGCACTTGTGCCTGTACCATCATCAACAGTACCTGTTTCTGATGTGTTTGCAGCATTCCCAGCCACAATAGGACGTGCATCAATACCCTGCACAATATTCCATAACCCCTTTGCTACCAATACATGTCGCATCATATATGCCCACAATGGATAGTTGGTGCCATCCAACTTATCCTCAGTAGCCAACATGCGGAATACATCATTGTTGTCAGCCATGGCCAATGACTGTACTACTAGATGTAAATGCTGTCTGTAAGAGGTAAACCTGTATAAAATCGACCTGTGCTATATAGCACAGCCCAAAACAGACGAATGGGCACCTGTCCTGCAGATTTTAATCTTGACAGAAAATCTGCACAGTAGGACGATTTTGCCTGCGCAGTACTTGGAATGCAAAAACGGAGGGCGAAATGACTTCAGATTAAAATTTTGAAACAAACAAGCCCTCCGGCCTTTCCCACGGCATATACTAACCTGCAGACGCTCGTGAAACCTCGTCGCAATCGGAGGAGATGAAGCGGCAGGTGCCGGTGATGCTGCCCGGGAGGAGGAAGCCTGCTCTGATACCAATTGTTGGAATTAGGGTTGCAGGAATGCACACACAACTTCAAGAAGATGAGGAAGCTTGAGCACAACACAGTAGTGTATTATGAGTGCCACCACAAAAAGAAGAATCCCCAAAGTAGGATTAAATATTGATTCTCCAATATTAGAGGAAAAATAGCTCCAACCACTAGGACTGTGCACATTCCCAAAACACAAAGGGAATGATGTTTAAGTCCATTATATCCTTCAATGTCAAGGGAATTACAGGACCCCTCAAAGCATCCAAGAGAAAAAATTGCTTTTTTAGGAACAATTATCTATAGGCTTCCTCTATCTCTAAGAAGTAAAGGCGTCTCGTCCCAACCTTAAGGCCAACCTCGAGAAGATATCTAAGGATCTCACTTAGTTTTATACTGACCATAGTCAGGGAAGTGGGGGCACTACCTTGGGTATCCACAATAGATGGAACACATCCATTAAAAGAACTGTGGTGGACTCCTCCAATAAATGGTTGGCAGTCAGGATGGAAACAGATTTCGAGTGGTTTTTAGTCTCCTTGTATGCCATTGGTCCAGCTACTAGCTCTGGGGGGCCAGCTCTATGGCAATCTCTTCTACAGCTTGACCTTCTGATTATCCTTGTTGGGGACTTTAACATGGTCAAACACCAACAAGATAGATTGTGTGGCTTGGGACTCTGAAGGGGCAAGAGCATCGGGTATGGTTTTCTTGTAAGGGATTCCATAACCTAATAGATATAGCATCAAACCCTGAACTCACATGGTCAAAAAATAGAGCTGATTCTCATGTGAGGAAAGCTAGGTTGGATAGGTGCTACATGAGTGGCTCTATAAATAATGACTTTAGTTGTTCCACTATTAAAGTTCTCAACACTACTCACAAGCTGGTTGGTTTCATGTAGACCCTTCCCTGTTCCACCTCCATGTTGTTCATGAAGAAGTGCAGGCTATCTTCTTCAAGGCCTTTCACTCCCAGCTGCCACGTGCTTGAGCTTGGTCTCAAGTAGTTAGACATACTCAACATTTTCTTAGAAGGATAAGAGCTTAAAGGGATAGATATAGGTCAGCAAGGAAGAAAGCAACCCTTAGAAAACTAGAATAGCTTGAGAAATAGGTAAATCAAGGGAAGTTGGAATACCAAGAGCGGTATCTCGCTATAAAGGGTGTCTTGGGAAAAGAGGAGGACATTGAAAATATTAGATCTCAACTCTTTTTGAGAGAAGCGTGGGCATGGAAAAGAGATAGACCCAAGGATACCTTTAAATGCCTAAAGACAAAAAGGAAAAAGATATTATCCCTAAGTTGGCAGCTGAGGGATAGAAAAGGATAGCTGACCACCTCAACAAAGAACAATTTGGCCCTTTTCCACTACCAGTTTGCATAAATCTTTAGCTCCCCACCTCTTAGATCTACGACAAAACAAATAGCTTGTACCCCAATAGGCAGCTATAGGAGAAAAACTATCCCACCCTCGTTGGTGGTCTCTCTTGAAAGAGATTTAAGCGAAGAAGAACTAGAAGTAGCCATAGACTCACTTAAAAATGGAAAGAACCTTGGTCGGATGGTCTTCCTAGTGAAGTCTACAAATGCTTCAAAAAGTTATTCATTCCTTATTTGATGCTAGTATGTAGGGAACCATACCTGTGTCTGAGTAAAGTGAGACGAGCCCATATTGTTCATTTATAATAAATAGCAGATTTTCCACATCAGAGTCTTGTGAGGGGTCCATCAACATTGCCTATACATACATGCATACATAAAATTATCATAATAAATCAAAACATTATAGTTCATTAGTTCATAAGCATTATGCATAGGCTATGCATAAGCACTATGCATAACCTATGCATACGCACTCTGCATAAGCCCTGTTGCATAAGGGCTATGCATAAACCTGTTGCATAAGGGCTATGCATTACCCTATTGCAAGAGGCCTATTGACTTGACCCTAATCCCCAGCACCCAAGGGTGCAAAAACACAAAGATAAGATTCATAAGTCAAAAAACAAAACATAATAAATAAACACATTACCAAGAAAGAAGAACAAGATAAAAAAGAATTGGGTACCCTAAACCATACTTTTAATGCATAAGTGAATGAAAAAATTAGTTTATGTTAAGCCTAAGTCCTAGATCTATGCATAGAATGTTGAATAGAAAGCTTTGATGGAGAGCTCTCCACCAAAGCTCTCTATTAGAGATCTATGGCATCGAGCTAGGGTTAGGGCAAGGTAGAGAAAAGAGAGGGGAAGGGAGAAAGGGGATAGAAAGAGAGAGGAAGGGGAAGAAAAGCTCACATTGATCTGTGAACAAGATTTCCATGAAAGCTTTAAATAAGGTAAAGATTAAAGCTTTCCATTAAAGCCTGAAGAAAGCAAGAAAGAGGGATTACCTTCTTGGAGAGGGAGAGTTGATTGATGCAAAACCCTTGAGAGAAGAGATGTGATGGGAGGAATAGTCAGGCTGCAGGCATAGCATGGGAATGTGTAGGATAGGGAAGTAGATAGGTATTGACATCTATCGGTGGCGATTTAGGTGGGAGTCACAGTTCGTAGGTCACTACCTAGCAGCAAAATTTTGCTACTGGGCAACATATTTTTGTTGCTAGACAGTGAAAAAAGGTTTATGTATTCGTTGTGCAATAGCGAAACCCTAGGTAATTTTATGTTTACAGTCTTGGATGTTATTGTGTATTTTTTATTAACCTTAAATTAGTTTTGGTCAGGTTAAAGATATCTAAGAATGATCATCAAGGATTGGAAGTTGGTTCTGAGAGGCATGGTTGAGAGAAAAAATTTGTTGTGTGTGTGATCGATGCAAGGGCTTTTACATACGACAACATCGTATAACAACTGAGCATGTTTGAGCCCGTTGGCAAGCTCACAACGGATGAAAGAGAAGGAAAAGGGGTGGCTGGACCCAGCCGTAAGAAGGGGAAGCAACACGAAGGAGAAGATGTGAAAGCCAAAAGGAAACGGAAGCCTCGTAGAAGGTTCCAAGTGTCAGACTTCCCACTGGGAGGGATGGGCAAACTAGCTATGACTTGAAATCTGATATGGTGAACAGGAAGCCAACATCACCTTTGGGCAGTTGGTGGAGATGGTGCCAAAATTGAGAAGGCAATGGAAGGGACTTGTGAATCCAATGGAAAAGGAGTCAGAGAAGAGGTCAGTCAAAGTACTATCTTTAGAAGAGCTTCCAGATATTTGCCCTATTGTGGAGGTGTGGAGTAAAAGTAGGAACCTTGGTCAGGCCTCTATAGATGGAGGAGCTCAAATCTGTGTGATTACCCAATCATGTGTGGAACACCCAGGCTTGAGGGTGTCTAGGGTTTCTGGTTTTCGAATCAGGATGGCTAATCATGTCTATTTGCATATCAATCTTTGTGGGAGGCAAAACTATAGGAACTGCTCTCCACTCAAAGAGTCTTGGGGATGGGTTTAGATGGGGAGTAGTCATAGTTAGTTTTAGGACGAAGGCACACTAGTAGATGGGTATGAATTGTGTCCTCAATGTGTCACCACTCTGTCCAAGCTTGAGAGTGAGCATACTTTGAACTCCATCGGTCGTAATTGAGGTAGCTGTAGGAGGGGGGAAGGGGTATTGCAGCTGAGATAAGAAGGAACACAAAGAGTAGCACCTCTAGGCTGGAGGACACCACCTCCCCGTTTTGATCTCTATGGCCTAAGCCTCCAAGCTCCATCCAAGCTAGGGGCCAGAGGTGGGTAAGCGTGTCGGTGTATAGATTATAAGATGGTGTGAAATCTCCACTCCCTGCCCTCGATGTGGCAGTAGCCCCAATGACTCTAAATCCCACTCTATCCTTGGGGTTACGCTCAAGAGAAATGATAATTGTGCCACTCTTTGGCGTGGATGGCCTAGAATGATGGAACACCACACAAATCCAAATGGAAGCTACAGTCTCCTCAAGAATATTAGTTCCTTTGACCGAGAGACAGCGGAAGAAACTGTAATCCACTCGCAGCTCTAGGATCTTAGAGGGCCACATGGAGACTCTAGTGGAGAGCCCTCATTAGGGAGGTGGCAATTGTCTCTACTAGCTCTCCAAGAAGCGATGAATCAATCGGTGGATGGAATTTGTTGGCTATTTCTCTGATCTGGATTAAGTGTGCAAGAGGGCAATGTGAATGCTTAGGAGAGGCGGAGGGAGGGGGAGTGCGGGCTCAGAAGAAGAGGACGGGGCAAGAGGGACTATTGCGGGAAGAATTGGAGGTGAGGGTTGAGGATGAGGAGGGGGGAGGGGGCAAAGGGAGATGGGGAAGCTAGGAAGTGGCTGGGAGTGATCCATCGCATAGGGAGAGTGTGGGGAGGGGCTCGTGGCACCCTCTCTCTCTCAGGGCTCAGGTAGACCGTCTAACCTCATTGGAATCTTAGAACCTGAGGATGAATCTCTATGGAGTAATGGCCTCCATACTAGAGGGGTTGGAGTTGGGACCCTCAAAGTGAATGGGGGGCCGACTGAGACAGGTGGATGTTGTGATAATTGCTCAAAATTATTCATTGACAGAACCGAATCCTCCTATACTTTGCCAACTTGGCGTGCATGGTGATGCCGCATAGCTCTGAAATTTGGCTAATTTGGTAGCCTTAGCATGGGCCAACGGTCAACCACTCTCTAGCCAACAGTGTCATCCGTGGTTGGGTCCTGGTGCTCTACTGTGCCTGAGGGCTTACATCTCTCCCTACCCCCACTGAGGATGATCTCAGCGACCAAGGGGGGGGAACCACTAGAGGCGGTGTCTTAGACTGGCGAACGAGGACAAACTCTAGTGAGATGTCCCATCTGCCTCCATATAAAGCATTGGCCTGGTAGGCTCAGTACTCTACTCTCTACAGAATGGGATCTCCCTGGAGGCAAGGAAGGGATACGACATGAGGGATTGCCTCTGTAAAGCAATACAAATGTGAAGGGATGGAATCTTTGCCACCCGTGTGCGAGGGGGGCTGAAGTGGTTATAGGGAGGATTCCATCACTCTTTCAATGGCTCCAAAGCCTAAAAAGCTAGCTAATAAGTCAAATGTCAGGTCAAAGCTATGTTGTCACCTCACAAAGAAGGCCAAGGCCATATGCAGTGTGACATGGGCTCATGTGCATGACTCTATTTGTTGCTACTGGTGGTGAGTCAAAATTAACCTAGTAGTAGTTACACCCTGAAGGATGAATATTAGTGATCTTTATAGGTGCTCCATAGAGGTTAGCCTATGAAAGATCCATGAGTTGTCTGCAAGCTGTGGGTGGCTACAAAACCTTGCACACCAGAGTGGAGGCCTCTAGGGATGCAACCGTCAAAGTGAGGAGCGGGAGGCAAGGGATGGTGTGGCCTTAGTCGAGGATGTTAGAGACGCTACCATGGAGTCCTTCTAAGGGGTGAAGTCCAGAAGAGGCCGAAGCTTTGTTGAAGGATAAAATTCCCACGAACTGGAAAAACTACTAGATGAGAATGGAGGAGACGAGTTAGGGATGGAGAATTGGAGCTAAAAAGGAGATAGGGGAGAAAGGACTGGAGATGCTGCGGGGGAGAGGAGGGGGGGAGCAAGGGAGGGGGGAGGGGTAACACTATACAGAAGAGGGTGGGCGAATAGGGTAGAGGTGAAAAGGGAAGGGGAGAAGGGGGGAACATCGGGCGGGTAGGGGTGTTCTTAACCTTGTACTTCCTTGCAACTATCAAGGACAGTAAAAGGTATCCTTTCTTTATTGCTAACCATGGTGGCAGGATATAGTTGACTAGGCAAATGGGCCATGTACTCCATGATAAACTTCGTAAGCCAAATGGATTGACTTCATCCATTGCTAGTCTAAGACGAATGTGACGAGTCTCTTCCCCAAATTCCATCCACTTTTCTTTGTTATGCCTCCATGCTCGAGAATCAACAGGCATACGCATAACACATCTGTGGATGTGGTGTTCCAATGCTAAGTCATTAAAGATGAAATGGATTTCCATCTAAACATTGTTTAAATACTTGGAGTGATGGGGAATTGTCATAAGACTTTAGCAAGGATCATTTGTCCTTAGACATCTTGCCTATATCTCGATGAACCACAACACTATGGACACTCGTGGAAGAGTGGCGTACTCTTGCTAAAAGAGAATACAATTCTTTCAACAAGCATGGTGTGTGTTATAGTCCATCTCTATGGAGTACAACATTGATTTTGCTCATGCACGGTCCGAAGGCATCTCATTGTTTTCCGGTAGAATTTGATCCTTCAATAACCTGTATGATATAACATAACAAATAGTAAAGGAGAAAGACACGACATTCATGCAAACATGTGAAACATAAAGAGGGGAAGGGACACATATTCCATAAGTTTTTAAATTCTCTTATCAGACCACCCATATATTGATTTCAAGTTCAATATGGAGAGGCAAGTGCACAAAACTGAAACACGTACTCCATGGTAAAGTGGGCAAGCCTGTGTAGCTCTTTCTACTCTTGAGAAGCATGCTCCACACATTGTCTGATGTCTTCTACTTCTTGGGATATTTCATGCTCCAAATACTCCATGGCTTATGTCATGTAGAGGGCATCTATCATGTCGTCCATGTCAAGTTCTAGAACTTGATCCCAGTCCATCAAATCTTGTTCAAGTTTCAATCCCATCGAGGTTATCTCTGTCCTTGCTCTTTTCCTCCACTCAAGTTGGATATCCACATGATCAATCAGTTCATTATTCTCTAGGTGCATATTGAGGTCACTAAGTAGATGTTGCAAGAACGTCCGATTTTTTGGAATGCTAGTTACAAATTCTTTATAATCCTCATGGGTGACTTGGTACTTGCAATTGGTACTTGCAATAGTGACTGCATCATGAACACAACATTTCCTCCTCTAAATCGATAAAATTTATATGTTCATAACACTCATAGGCTCCATTCCATGTATGTTGAATACACATGATAATTTGGGTTTAAATGAGGGGGAGGTGGAGCTTCTTTTATAGTTCATGCATGGCCTAGTCACCAACTGCAATATTGGTGCTTTTCGGCTGGGGAATTTTTAACAAAACCGTGACATCTCGCTTATAGTGTTTTTGCTATTTTTTTTGTAGGTTGTAGAGGAAGCCCCAATCTTTTAATTATTCTCTCCTTGAACCTCCCCCATCCCCAAACCCTAAACCTAAGTCCTTCCCTCAACTCTTGCTTGCTTCTAATTTTGTGTGTGTGTGTGTGATGTTTCTTCATTGCTAACATGATGTGTTTTGTGTTTGTTTTATAGCATCTTGGTCTCATGTTACAAACCCTAAACCTTTCAGACTCCAGGTAGCAAGTATCCCTTATCCTTTTCCCTTTATTTTGATTTATTTTTCCTTGCTTGGGATTATATATGTGTGGTGTGGGGTGTGTGTGGTCTTTCAAAATCGCTAACATTGTGTGTTTGGTTTGTTTTACATGCTCACAAGTTCTCCTTGGTCTATTATGCTACAAACCATAAACCCTTAAGACTCTAGGTAGGCGGTTGCCCTTCTCCTTTGCCCTTGCTTTTTATTTATTTGCCTTTGCTTTTTATTATATGTGTGTGTGGTTTGGGATGTGTGTGTGTGTGTGTGTGTGTGTGATTTCATTGTTTTGCTAATATGTCTTATTTGTGTTTGTGTAGGTTTTCAATCCTTTTCTCTCAAGGCACAAGCTCCCTTGGTCTCTCCCGCTTAAGTTCTCCCTCAAGACTTCAATTAGCTTACAATCCCTCCAATAAGTGCTTTAATTTCATTGTCTTTGGTTTTTTTTAAAGCATCTTCTTGCTTTTGAAGTCGCCCATTCTCCTCTCCTTATTAGAGTCATGGCATAAGCATGGACGTGTTGTTGAGAGAACCCTAAACCCTAAACACTAACACCCTTACATAATCATGTGCATAACCACCTTTAATTGTATGTGTGTAGACCATGGATCGTACACCAAAGGACACACCCGCATACAACCCCAATTTCTCCACCATGCCTACACCACAGGTAATGTCCCTGGGTCAATTTTATAATTTTATCTCGAAAATGAGCACCGAGAAAAGGGCTACTTTGGGGGAGATGCTAGAACTTTTGCACAACCATCACAACCCATCATCACACAAGCCATGCCAACGGACACTCCATAACAAGTGACACAAACCCCACCCGCGGCACACTCGACTACTTCCTTGTAGAAGATAGGATCACTCGTCGAGTTGTTACCATCGTGGTGGCTCCATAGATGCTTCTAGCCCTCAGCAGCGCAAGTGCCCACCTACTTTGGGGGAGATGCTAGAACTTTTGCACAACCATCACAGCCCATCATCACACAAGATATGCCATTGGCGGACACTCCATAACAAGTGACACAAACCCCACCTGTGGCACGCTCGTCGACTACTTCTAGTTGTAGAAGATAGGATCACTCGTCGAGTTGTTACCGCGGTGGTGGCTCCATAGATGCTTCTAGCCCTCAGCAGTGCAAGCGCCCACCTATTGCCAGTTTTGAGGAGACACCACGCTCACAGTCATTCCGCCACTTCGACACAAACCCCTCTACCCGTAATCTAGCTCGTTCCCAATACCAAGAAGTAGACAAAAATGTGGTCCTTTTAACGATGTTGGCAAAATGAGATGAAGACTCGAATTCGTGAGTTATGCCATATAATCCTTTACCCCCACGACTTGATGATTACATGGGATAAACTTGATAGTGCAAAGAAGGATCGAGTTGTCAATCAAATCAATAGTGAGTTTATGCCAACACCCAGTAGTGCAGAGGTCCATCCTAGATGGATTAAAGATCACATGCTGAATATAATGAAGCATTGGTGCAGTGACATTACACGCAAGGTAAAGATAGCGCAATAAAAGCCTTGGCATTGTACACAAGAGATTTGGGATGAGGAGTGCAAGAAGCACAATGCAAAATCCTCGCAGGTATGAGTAGCAGGAGGAAGCCGCAACCAAGTGAATGGAGAGTGTATGAAGCTCCTAGCTTGGGAGCGGTGGCTTGGATGCTTTCCACACATACTTTGTAAGTACTAATAGTACACTCACTCACTTTTATTGGCATAATGGGCATTTCATTTTTGTTAAGGATTAATACTTCATGCTTCCAACGAAGGGTGGTCAGTTATGCAAAGAATGATGCGAAGGAAAGGTACGCCTTAAATCACAACACGTATGCACACCTTAAGAAACTTGAGTGAGAGGGCGTCAACATCAAGTGGGAGGATGTGGTCAATATGGTAAGCCTCTACATTTTGCACCCACCATCAAATAGTTTTTGCCTCACTTGCCATTTCTAAGTTTTGCCTTATGAATATTCTTTGCAAGGACCAATGTCAGACCCTAAGAGCATCGATGATTAGGTTTAGCCTTGCGTCCAAGGCACTATGTACAGGAGCGATGCCTTTAAATACATTTTTGTTAGCTCCATAAGCATATTTTGTAAACATAAATAAAAAGACGCTATGTAAATTCTTCTTTATAATAAAAAATCATGTTTTGTGACCTTTGAGTACAGATGTTGTAAGAATTTTTTAATACTGTCATAGTGGTGCATTTAGCTGGCAGGGTTGCACTTGGATATACCATTATGCCAAAAAAATTTAAAACCTGCATCCGTCGAAATAGTTGTCAGTATACACATCGATATACCCTTCGAAATGTGTGTCTATATTGGCATCGAAAGTCAGGTCAATAAAAGCATCAAAAGAACTTGTAAGATAATAAATTTCTTCGATTGCGTTAGCGCGACATGTATTTCAACACTTATTTGTGCGCTTTTTTGATGAATATTTTGACGATTTCATATCAATGTGTGTATCAATGCTTTCAAAGTTTTTTTGCATGTTCGTTTTCATATAAAAAAACGTCACAATTACACCCATTTGTAATAGTGTATCTCAATAAAATGCTGGCATCAGGTCAGTGGCTAGTCAAAGCGTTGTGCTTGAGGCTAAGTGTTAATCTTTTTTAACATGTCAAAAAACTCAAGTAGGATTTTTATATCTACCTTCTCCTTTACAAACATATAATGCGTTATAAAAAAGTGAATACACTCTAGTTTATCCCAATTGGGATGCAATTCTAGATTGCCTTTAGCATGATGCTCAAAACTTTCCTTAAAAAGGTCATTAATTGGATAATTAACCAACCTAGTGCATATATATCCAACTCTTTATAAAAAGCATCTTAATTTTTAGGATCTAATAGCTTCGGGGCTTGCCAAGGGTGCAGTTGATTCTTGTCTTTGGCTTCATTCCTGATGAGCTCCCAACTATCTCATCTCTGCATGGAGGCTGAGTTCATAGACTCTCTTTTCTTCCCTATACAAACATTAGCAGTCTCCAGTCTATGACTCCCACCTTGCATGTGTTCTCCCTTGTATAATCTAACACAATATTGTATGCGTGGAGATCACAATGAGTAATTCTCCCTGCATGAGAAGCTACCATGGCCTCGACCACTACTACATGAATAAATTAGGTAGCCCCTCCAAAAAGGCATCTAGTCGAGCCATATGTGTAGTCTCTAAGATAGAATCCTCCCTTGGGACCTTATTATGCCTTGTTTTGCAGCAACTTGGAGATTATACACCTAAAGGTCCCACGTTTGAAGGGAAGGGTCATGAGTAAGGATCCTCGTGTACCACCATTGTAGTAAGGAAATTATATTGTTATCCAAGGGGATTGATGAGTAAATTCAATGCATCTCACAATGCCCTGGTGTGATATTTGCATCCCATACTTCTTTGTGAAGGACAAGCTTCTATAAAAAGGAGCCTTTGTGTTTCTTTTCTACAAAGGTGATCTGATGAGGGAAAAAAGGTAGCGCTTCAAATTGCACTCTCCAGCAACACCTTCTCTAATCATCTTGCTCATGTATAGGATGGCCTCATGAGGCACTCCTATTAGAAGTGAGCATTGTGCATTTCTAAAAGTAACCACTAAGAGAGAGAGAGAGAGAGAGAGAGAGAGAGAGAGAGAGAGAGAGAGAGAGAGAGACGTGCATTAGATAATTGATTTGTGCAATTTAAACACACTAAGGCATCATACTACATGGCACATGCATAAACCAATTTATATAACAAGCTAGATTTTTTAAAGCAAATAAAACATCATACCTACATCAAATATATATATATATATATATTTATATGGAGAGAGAGAGAGAGAGAGAGAGAGAGAGAGAGAGAGAGAGAGAGAGAGAGTAGACATCACATTTTTTTAGCAAATTTAGATTTAAGATATCACACACACACACACACACACACACACACACACACACACACACACACACATATATATATATATATATATATATATATATATATATATTAGAATGAGAGATAGTCTAGGAAATTGTAATAAAAAATGTGTGCTAGATAGATAGATAGAGAGAGAGAGAGAGAGAGAGAGAGAGAGAGAGAGAGAGAGAGCGAGAGAGAGAGAGAGAGAGAGAGAGAGAGTAATTTTCAAAACCACACAACTAAATATAGACGATGTGTGCTAGATAGAGACTGAAAGAGAGATTAGACATCACATTTTTTGACAAATTAAGATTTAAGATATCACAGTGAAAGACAGACTAGAAATATATAATGTGCATTAGATAGATAGATAGAGAGAAAGAGAGAGGGCGATGTGCATCAGATTATTGATAGAGAGAGAGAGAGAGAGAGAGAGAGAGAGAGAGAGGGCGAGAGAGACTCGAAATAGATAACATGCATTAGATAGATAGATAGAAAGAGAGAGGGGGGCGGGGGGGCAATATGCATCATATTATTAACATGTGCAATTTAAACACACCAAGACATCATACATGCGCAAAACCAATTTATATGGAAAACCAGATTTTCAAAGCAAGCAAAGCAAGAGAGAGAGAGAGAGAGAGAGAGAGAGAGAGAGAGAGAGAGAGAGAGAGAGAGAGAGAGAGAGAGAGAGAGAGAATAGACGATGTAGACTGTGAAGAGGAGAAGATGGAGAGTGAGACTCAGAATAAACAATGTGCATTAGACAAACAACATAGAATATGTCCACATACAAATTGTAATATGAGCTACAACACGTTACAACCAAACAATACAACCCAATATCCAAGTATACATCACATACAATTAAAACGACATATTTCGGCCGAGCAATACGACCCAGTGTCAAAAGTTTACATGCCCATAAAATATGAACTAGAATAACACAGGACGGCCAAGAAATATGACCCAATGTTGAACCTTAATACACTATATATAAACCCTAGAGGCAACCCAAATAGTCGAGCAATACCACTTAGAGTTGAATCCTATATACCCTATGTCTGACACACAACATGTTATGGCCAAGCAGTACAACCCAGTGTTGATCTTAATTTGTAAATAGAGAAAGGTATCACATCCATGATGACAACGAGGGCTGAGTGATATGACCTATTGTTGAAATGGCAGGCATACTTATCTAATGGCAATATATGTACAACAACTGAACACTATGATATAATGCCAAGATATAAGCACCATGCAAGGTGGTCTAAACATGACTCTAAAACCTAGATAGTCCTCACATTACGTGTTGAAAATATGACACACTAAAACCTAGATAGTCCTCACATTACGTGTTGAAAATATAAGCACCATGCAAGGTGGTCTAAACATGACTCTAAAACCTAGATAGTCCTCACATTACGTGTTGAAAATATGACACACTATCTATTTTTTAGTAGGTTTCTAAAAAATAAATAAGACTAAACGTAAAAAGTTGAAATTATTACCTATGTGATGCTACCCTTAGCTTTCAATCTCGAACTATGACCGCTCTCTCCGTACTCTCTCTCTCTCTCTCTCTCTCTCTCTCTCTCTCTCTCTCTCGCTCTCTCTCTCTCTCTAGGGGTGGCCTAGACACGACTCTAAAACCTAGCTAGTCCTCACATTACGTGTCAAAAATATGACACACTATCTATTTTGGACTAGGTTTCTAAAAATAAATAAGACTAAATATAAAAAGTTAAAATTATTACCTATGTGATGCTGCCCTTAGCTTTTGATGGTCGCTCTCTCTCTCTCTCTCTCTCTGTCTCTCTAGTCAAATGTGAAAATGTGGTTGTTGATAGACTTACTGAGTGGCTAATGACCATCTAAATTTGTGAAAAAGGGATGAAGGAGGAGAAACTATACATAGAGTTTTAGTGCACCAAAGTTAATTTACTCACTTGTGATGGCATAATTCTAATACTTATGATGCAAAGGTTGTGCAGCAATAGAAAGTAAGGAGAGTCCTGATTTAAGAGAGAGAGAGAGAGAGAGAGAGAGAGAGAGAGAGAGAGAGAGAGAGAGAGAGAGAGAGAGAGAGAGAGAGAGTCACTGTCTTTTGATCAACTAAAAGAGCAACATAAAATAATTCAGCATAGGTAACTCTTCAAAATGTAAAAAGAACAATGACTCTTAGATCTAGTATCACCCCTTTGTTACACGCGTTAAGGGCATTCAAGGATTCAGGTTTGGATGTACTAAAAAAGGGAGGAGAATTCAAATCCACACACACACACACACATACCATAAAAACATATACTTACAATGCTCAATTCATCAAAAAATTATTCAATTCATATAAATTGATGAGTCTTCTTTTCACAGCATATAGAGTGATGAGTCTCCTTTTCACAACATCTCTTATTGGTCCCTTACCGCGTCAGAGAGACGGACAGCAGAAGTCCGTTCGTGCCAGACTGGAAGGCCTTAGCTTCAATAAGTTCCATGGATATAGATAATATTTTTGTTGGGAGGTGGTATTCTTCATTGAATGCTTGAAAATGTTATGGCCTTAGCTTCAATAAGTTCCATGGATATAGACAATATTTTTGTTGGGAGGTGGTATTCTTCATTGAATGCTTGAAAGGAGATTTTTGTTGGGAGGTGGTATTCTTCATTGAATGCTTGAAAGGAGATTTTCATGTTGTTCTTTGTAGTAGTCAAGTAGTCAGATATGGTGTCAACTTTTGGAGACTTAACATTTTCATAGTTATTTTTATGTTTTTATAGCTATGACAAGTTAGTGCCCTTGTCTATTAATATCAATTGTGAGAAACTTCATTTGAAGGAGTCATTGACAATGTATCCAATTTCCAAGCGAGCAGGTGGATACTAAACATTGTGTGGAATAATACATGCAACCCACTCCATGGTACCTATGCCACCATTGTAGGATTGTGCTAGTAGGTAATATGTAGCACTCAGGGGGGCGGTGTTGGCAGAGGGTCAATCACATATCAGTCATGAATGCCCTTAGGTTTTCTTGTGTTCCAAGGTATCCTAACCTCATATTTTTAGATGTGTGGACACCTCTTGGATAGGGATTTTTGATCAACGGCCCTTCTCTCGCGCCAAGCGGAGATGGCTCAACCAGCAACCCTCAGCTTCTTCCTCTCGGCAGTACAGCCTCTGATCATGCTCTCTTTATTCTCTTTTGCCTGCATAGCTGCTGGCTTCTATCTGCACCCTTTCCTTCTTCCCATCGTGCACTTGACACCCCAGCTGTGGTCTGTTTCGCAAGGCTGGCTCACTGCACCCTTCCGCTTCGTATTACTCAACGCAGTCGTGGGGGCTCTCTATTTCAGCTCGGGAATGGTGCCACGAGGGCGGAAAGGGCGTCCGGGCGGTGCAATTACCGCGTCGGAGACGGACAGCAGAAGTCCGTTCGTGCCAGACGGGAAGTCCGACGGCAAGCGTCGGGCGGTGAAGGAGTCGAAGTCAGGGGAACCCTTTGTGCGGCTGGTTAGGGACCGCGTCCCTCCGCCGACACGAAGGGAGGAATACGTAGCCTCTCGCCTGAAGAAGGCCAGCACATTCGAGTTGACGTCACACAGCGCTACCGCCGTGAAGAATCGCATGGTGATTGTGGCCGACCCGCCGGAAGACGAGCAGCCTCCTCCGGCAGGCACCGAAGAGGTGGACAAGAAGGCTGAGGACTTTATCGGTAAATTCTACGACAACTTGAGGCTCCAACGCCGGGAGTCGCTGCTGCTGTGATACCAGCAGAAGAGCTCACTCCATACTTTATAAATTTGCATCGCAATGTTGCCTCTCACAACTGGCTTTGCAACGGAAGCATAGTCGAATAGTGTAAATTATTGTTGCTATTTCTTTGGGACCTTGGAAGGCTAGTGTAATTATTGTTGCTATTTCTTTAGGACCTTGGAAGGATTTGTGTGTGCATGTGGCTAGATGTGTGTCTTTTCTTTTATTCAAACCCTTCTCCTCGTGGTGACAGGGCTAAATGTTTTTTTTAACTTGCTCCAACTCCAAAATGTTCTTTTACTTGCTCCATCTCCATGATGGCATAAGAATCCTTCAACTAGTTATGCAAAACCTCTGATGTTGTCCAATACTAAGCCAAAAACTTCAACTACTTTCTTGTTTTAAGTAAAATACCATCCCCACTTTTGCAGCCAAAAAAACATGTAATGTTGATCTTAACTTGATTTATTGACTAATTTTTCATGCAATTTATATTTTAAACTAATTATTATATGTTTTAAAGGTATACAAATAAGGTTATTTTTTTCTACAAAACATCTTTATCACACAAAAAAATATTTATTTTCACTTATCTAAATGACAAAAGGATAAGTAATTATGAGAACAATGTGGTCATATGGTCAAATTTCATTTTTTACGGTTATATTTTCCAAGATCTATATTGGAAATTCACTTCAAGGTCTTACAACAATTCTCAGCAATTGAATATAATTAGTAAATTAATTACAAAAAATATATTTTTATGTGATAGTGTAAAAATTTATGTGAGATAGTAGTGCTAATTATGGTAAGTCTATGAAAAATAAAGTGGTTTAATTTGAGTAAAAAAGGTCTATTTTTATCCATTTTAATTGGTTTAATTTAAGGAAGGAAAGGTCTATTTTCATCCATTTTATGTGAAAATAGCTCTACTTAAGTATTTTATTTCCTTCCAAGGCTACACCCAAACCGAACTAGGCTTGGTAACCTAGGTTAGGTAATGTACCAAGCCTAGATGGAGACGCTAAGGTAGCCATGCATGTGCCCATGTCGCCTATACATGGCATGCATTCCATCTCAATATGCCACCTCATCTCACTGATGACATAGATTGCCACCTCCCTATGTCACCTCACTATGCCACTCATCATTGATTACATGGCATGCCACCTCATATGATGCCATGTCACATGCATTGACACATCATGAAGAAGGGAGAGATGCCACCTCAGTGTGTTATTTTTCCCATTAGATCTCACTCACACTTTTCACAATCCCACTCCTCTCTCATCAACACTTCCTCTTTCTTGATTATTATTCCTCACTCCATGCTCATCTATGATAGCTCATTATTTCCATCCCTCTAAAGTCTTCACTAAACTCCACTCTTGCATAAAGATTCAAACAAGAGTTAATATTATTTAGCTAAATAATACACTATATAAGTTGCCTATGACACAGACTCTATATAGAGCTAAAGTGCTAAATCATATATAATCTCACTCAAATCCAATAAAATACAGCATAAATCAAGGTCCAGATAATCAAGAATGCATTGAAGCTAACACATCATAGAGATCCCCTTACATTAGAGAGCACACTAGCGTGGAGCATAAAGCAACCACCAAAGCCAAAGCAAGAGAGATAGTTCCCAACTTAAGATAATGCAAGTCAGGTGTGAGGTTCCTTGAAAAGTAAAGAATTTTACTTATATACCTAAAGAAACTATTGTGGGTGGTTCACACTTTTCCTTGGCCCAAAACTCACTTATACCTTAATCCAGCTCTCTATCTCTTTGTTTCTTATAAATTATTGCACCTAGGCAAACCATCCGCCCAGTCCATAGTCCAAGCTAAAATGGATATTTGTCATATAATTCGGCTAACCACCTTTACAGTTCCACCACTTCTAAGAATAGGAGTTCTCTTGCTTCTACTGTGATAGCCACATGTGGGCTAGCACTGTTGTTTACATATATGGGATTATGTACCTCTTCACTTCCACCACCACTGAGAATGGGAACCCTTGCTATTGATAGCCACATGTGGGCTAGCACTGTTGTTTACGTATATTGTTTAAATATGTGTGTGTGTGTGTGTGTGTGTGTGTGGGAATATGTACCAAATACTAATAGTTTCTGTGAAAAGGTTACTAAAGAAATTCCAAAAATGTTGGAGGTCCAAAAACCTACAAACACCACATCAAAGTATAAGTTTTTAGCACAACATGAAGGAATTTGTGTTTGATTAAAAATGAGATAGTATCATTATATAAACTAAAAATATTTTTATTTTCACACCAATTTTATTTCTAAAGACATAGAAATAAATCATGACACATGATGCCAAGAAACATTACCATTTTTCTTTATGAAGGCCAAGCTACTAAACAAGCATTCACATTCAAGTGATCCAAGTATCATTGTTTGATATAAATCCTCAACCTTTAAGTTTTCCGACATATGCTCTTTCAAATATGCACTTAGGTCCAATTTGGTCGACAATCTAGTCATTGCCCCCAACTTCAAAGGCTCCTCTATCTAACTATGATTTTTCCAAATTGTTTTCCCAAAAATACCAGATTGATTTATCAACTCTTTGGAATTTATTTGTTCTTGCAAATTGTCACCTTGGAGCTCCATACTTTTCCCAAAATTACTTGAAAGGACGTGCACTTTTTCCTTGAAATCAAGGAAAAGATTCCTTTTATTTTTTATGTTCTTCCAATAAAGAGGGTGAACAATGGACATATGTCCAAGACGTTCATCCTTAGGAAATCTCTCTTGGATATCACTGGTCAAAGTGTTACATATGGAGACAAGTTCTATCTTCATAAAGCTAATGAGTTGTAGAAAGGTATATTGTTTAACTTTTGGAGACTTATCAACTCCCCTCATTTTTTGCAAGACATGAAGTTCTATCAGCTTGGCCTTGACCTCAATGCAAAGATTGCCTTTACCATCATACTTTAGATAGCTTTTCTCACTTTTAACATCTAAAATACTTGTCCATTCAACAAATTCTTTTGTAGAAAAGCTTTAGCTTTCTCCATACAAGGTGTTTAGTTGAAGACGTGCCAACTTTCTTACAACTGTGTACTCCATAATGTAGCACTCCCTTTGCTGAGAAATTTTGATCATGTGATTCATTTCTCTTAGCAAAGAGTGCAAACTATTAAAAAGAAGCGTTTCTACATCACTCAGAAGATTTAATAGCTTTGTGGATTTTTCTCCTCCTTTACACTTCACTTGAGCAAGCTCATGCACTACACTAATGATTACCTTATATTCTTCATATAAACATTTTGCATAGGACCAACAAAAAACATCCACCTTGTATCAATCTATTTCTTTAACTTCTTACCATGGCTTATGCCATCAGCAAACATCTTAAATGCATTGAAATGGGGAGCAACTTTTTGGTTGGTTTATATGGATGTTGCAGGTTCATAACGTGGTCCAAAAATATTTTGTGAGGGTAATAGCTGGTGCATTGGGACATTGATTCTTACCATCCACAATGTGCTGTAGGATGGCCACAGGGCCATTCTACCATGCACAATGAGCTTAAACAATTGGACCTAGGTTCATTCTACCATCCACAATGTGCTTGAAATATTGGACCTAGGTCCATTTTACCATGCACAATGTGCTTGAAAAATTAGACCTAAGTCCATTCTACCATTCATGATGTTCTTTAGAATGGTCATGGGGCTAGTCTTTCAAGCACACTCTGCATGGTGGAATGCCCATAGGGCCATTGTCTACACCCTTGTGTGAACTCCCTATGGCCAATCTCTACATATGTATACATAATACATCAAGATTTCACATAGAAGATTTGCCCTAAGGCCATTCTCTACACATGCATGCATAATAGAGTGTGTTTGAAAGATTGGACCTATGTCCGTACTATCATCCATGATGGTAAACTTTAGGAAGGCCCTTGGGAAAATCTCTCCATGTGTATACATAAAGTATCAATATTGTGCATGGTAGAATGGCCCTTGGGCCATTCTTGCCACACAATGTGATTTAAAATGGCCATAGGTCCATTCTTTCCACACAATGTGATTTAAAATGGCCATAGGTCCATTCTACCTAACAATCTGCTTCACAATGGCCCTAGGGCCATTCTCCACTCCCTTGTTTCAACTGTTGGTAAATTTTAGTTTATTCCTTTGGTCAATATCTACATATGCTTGCATAAAATATTATAATATTAACACTTGCAAGAATGGTCTGGCTCTATTCTCCACTCCCATTGTGTCAACCCCATTGGTAAATTTCAAAATTGTCCTTAGGTTAATCTCTTGAGAGAATGGCCCTAGGTCCATTCTATCATGAAATCTTGATAGATTGGCCCTAGGGAACACAAGAGATTGTAGAGTGACCCTTGCAAGAGTATCTAGCTTGGCCCGGAGCCAAGCAACCATGAGAAAATCCACATCATCTTTGCTGGTAGATTGGTCATAGGGCCAAGCCACCATCAACAAAGCAACACCATCTTTGCTGGTAAATAGGTCCTAGGGCCAAGCTACCAACAAAGATGATGTAGATTTGTTCATGGTAGCTTCACCCTAGGGCAAGCGAGATTATCTTGTGTGTGGTAGCTTGTTCCAAAGGTCACTCAAGATTCTCTTGTGTTCCCTAGGGCCATTCTACCTACACAATGTGTTTCCTAGGGCCATTATCTTATGTGTGGTAGCTTGGTCCAAGGGCCACTCTAGATTCTCTTATGTTCCCTAGGGCCATTCTCTCAATATTTCATGGTAGAATGGCCCTTTTTTCGATCTTGAAAGCATAATGTACTCTAGAATGGCCCTAGGGCCGTTCTACCTACACAATGTGCTTTGAGAATGCCCCTAGGGACATTCTCCACTCTCTTCTATGAACTGTTGGTAAATTTTAGAATGATCCTTGGGCCAATATCTACATGTTCTTGCATAAAATATTAAAATGTTAAGACTTGCAAGAATGGTCGTGTGGCTCTGTTCACTCCCATTGTGTCAACTATTGGTAAATTTAAGAATTATCCTTGGCCAATCTCTTGAGAGAATGGCCATAGGGAGCATATGAGAACCTAGAATGACCTAATAAGAGAATCTAGCTTGGCCCTAGGGCCAAGCTACCATGAAAACGTCTACATCATCTTTGCTAGTGGATTGGTCCATAAGGCCAAGCTACCATCAACAAAGCAATACCATCATCGCTGTGGTAGATTGGTCCTAAGGCGAACCTACCAGCAAAGATAATGTAGATTTTTTCATGATGGTAGCATGGCCCTAGGGCCAAGGTAGATTCTCTTTTGTGTGGTAGATTGGTCCAAAGGTCACTCTAGATTCTGTTGTGTTCCCTAGGGCCATTCTCTCAAGGGATTGGCCCAAGGACAATTCTAAAATTTACCAATGGTGGTTGACAAATGGTAGTGGAGAATTGTCCTTGGCTCCCTCAATCTTTGAGAGAATGGACCTAGGGCCAATGTACCTTATGTTTGTAAAATTGATAAGTCTAATGTTTTTGTTTGCCAAATGGCCATTGTACTTGCATAATGAGCTTGAAACAACGGCCCCACGGCCATTCTACCAACAATGATGTGTTAAGAATGGTCCTAGGTCCATTGTTTTAAGCACATTGTTCATCATGGTAGAATGGCCTTATGGCCATTAAAAAGAACATTTTACTTACAAGAATGGTCCTAGGGCCATTTTCTCAATCCCTTGTGTCAACTATAGGTAGATTTTAGAATGGACATAGGGTCATTCTACCTTATTTCTATAAAATTGATAAATCTTATGTTTTTGTTTGCCTCAAGGCCATTGTACTTACACAATGTGCATGGTAGAACGACCTCTCTAGGCTTACTGGCAGGACGACGCAGCTCGCAAGTAGGGTTTTTTTAAATAAATTTTCTCTCTCCACATGAGGCGTGGGTTCTCTCTCTCTCTCTTCAAGGTTAGTCCTATGACGACACTTCATTGGAACTCAATAAAATAAAAATTATCATCTCCAAACTTAACTCGATCTTGAGAGATTATCATGATAGTACCTAATGAAGGGGGCAAGAAATAATTACATATAGAGTATCAAATGTACATCATCCCACAAATGACTTCCATAAGCTCATATGATAGAACAAAGAACGTTCATCTGATTCAATAAGCTCATAAGAGCTTCCAAGATCACATTCACATATGTGAGAGTACGCACGAGCGCAAGCACATTGTCAAAATAATCTTCCCATAAGAGCTTCCAAGATCACATATGTGAGAGTACGCACGAGCGCAAGCACATTGTCAAAATCTTCTTCCCATCATCTTGTACATGTGAGATTACCTTGACATGGCCTTATTACTAGATGTATATACATATATTATACATATGTATATACATATATATATTTGCTCAAGCGAGGCACTACTTCATATGTGGGGTCCCCGGCCACCACTGCCAAGGTTGTGTGCTCTTACAGCATGCATGCATACATACATACATATGGATATGCATGCATGCACACATACGTAAATACATAGACAAACATACATACTATATGCATGCATGCACGCACATGCCAGTAAATATAATATATATATATATAATATGTATATACATATATTATATTATATACATATATACATATATAATATATATGTATATAATATAATATATGTATATACATATTATATATATATATATTATATTTACTGGCATGTGCGTGCATGCATGCATATAGTATGTATGTTTGTCTATGTATTTACGTATGTGTGCACGCATGCATATCCATATGTATGTATGTATCCATGCATGCTGTAAGAGCACACAACCTTGGCAGTGGCCGGGGACCCCACATATGAAGTAGTGCCTCGCTCGAGCAAATAAGAGCTCCTACTATATGACCTTACCTACGATCTTTACGGTTGAATTCAAAGATGGATTTCATTGTGGTGAGATGAAGACGAGGGCTTTGATGGGTGCAAGTAGTGTAGAAGAGGGTGAGTAGTGATATGGGGATGCCAAAGAGTTTGGATGGGCTATCATCAATGGCTAATCATGGCTATGGCTCACGCACGTGAAGGGATGTGTGCACGTGACGACCCTTCAAGCATCATCAATCTCGGTGCCTATAGGTGAAGCTTTCAGTTGCCTACAGGTGAAGCTCTCTCTTAATTGTAAGTAAAGCTTTGTGGATCACATATATGTGTCTCTTGATGTTGATGGTGAGCACAAGAGCCTGTATTATATCTAGATGTTCAGACCTTTTATGGTCTTTGTATTTGGTTCTTTGGTCTGAAAGGGTCCTTTTTTTGTGTGTTGTTTATATGGAAGATGAGTGAATTCGATGATGGCCTTACCTCTAGCCTATGCTAAGAGTGATATTGATACACCACCATATACGTTAGTGGATGTGTAAAACAAAATACGGGAGTAAAAAGTGTTGTAATATAGCTCATATTATATAATAAAGGAGTAAAAAGTGTTGTAATTAAAAATACAAAAATTTAAATATAGCTCATATTATATAATTCATATAGCTCACAAGATAGATTATCAAATTGATATTGAAGCATACTATTGATCTTTTTGGATGTGTGCACGTGACGACCCTTCAAGCATCATCAATCTCGCTGCCTATAGGTGAAGCTTTCGGTTGCCTACAGGTGAAGCTCTCTCTTAATTGTAAGTAAAGCTTTGTGGATCACATATATGTGTCTCTTGATGTTGATGGTGAGCACAAGAGCCTGTATTATATCTAGATGTTCAGACCTTTTATGGTCTTTGTATTTGGTTCTTTGGTCTGAAAGGGTCCTTTTTTTGTGTGTTGTTTATATGGAAGATGAGTGAATTCGATGATGGCCTTACCTCTAACCTATGCTAAGAGTGATATTGATACACCACCATATACGTTAGTGGAGGTGTAAAACAAAATACGGGAGTAAAAAGTGTTGTAATATAGCTCATATTATATAATAAAGGAGTAAAAAGTGTTGTAATTAAAAATACAAAAAATTAAATATAGCTCATATTATATAATTCATATAGCTCACAAGATAGATTGTCAAATTGATATTGAAGCATACTATTGATCTTTTTGGAAGCTATAAGTAAGATAGCTCATAAGAGCTCTATATATAACTAGTCTTATGTGAAATCTTCCAATCCCTAAATATTAGATCAAAAGAGGTAATGTTTTAGGTATGATCATACAATATCTTAATATTAATCATCTACTATTAGGCCTTAAATCATGAGCCTAATAGATAATCTTACATTGATATGATTAGAATTCTAGAATATGAATATGTTGATTGTTTGAACCACTCAAATCAAACGACAAATTCAACTTGTGATAATGGCCATCAAAACACTTGGTGATATTTCATTCATGTGGAGTCTATTTAACATTTGCATCAACAGACTCTGCAAACTCAGCCCATGCAACCCTATACTTTCCTATGTCAACAGTAGTAAAGGGGGCTGTTGTGCTATTCTCATAAACAAAACCACGAGCGAAGGCAATCAAAAGCTCATGATTGATGGGCTCTCAGTGGTACACCTTATAATGCAAGGTCACCCTTTTTGAATAGAGGTGAGGATGTGACTAGTATGTTTGCATCCATCAATTGCCTTAGGTTGGCCCCTTCAACGCTAAGCCCATGATCGGTTTGAAAATCATGCTTTGTGTGACAATATTGCCTTAGCATGGGAAGCTCAAGAAGTGGAGGTACCCAAAATGAGACGAGCCTGTTTTAGATGCCATTGTTGGAATCACCCTCTCTGAGATGACAACCTGAAAGCGCATGAGGTCTCATGTTGCTGAAACAAGGAGAGCATGAATGGATATAGAACATGTAGTGAATCAAACCCTTAGCTAGACCACTAGAAAGTGCCAAAGCCATAGAGAAATATTCAGAAGTTCTATCCATATTTGGCAACCCTGTCCTAAGTCTTGATTTAAATCAAATAAGGGAGATCCCAAGGAATCATAAGAACAAAGCTTTTAGAAAAAACAATGGAGTGTTTCCAATAGATTAGAAATCGTGAAAGACTATGATAGCAAGATATTAAAGAAGAAACCTAGTCATTTCTAGTGACCTTAGCTTTTATCATCTCAAGATTCTATAAGTGAAAGGACCAAGATAAGTTCTATGACCTCTTCTCAACCCTTATGTGATCTTATGTGCTCGTAGGAAGTCTTATGGGTCCTTATGATCTCATTCAATCTCTAACAAGATTTTTTGAAATTATATTAGCTCTTACATGAATTATATGAGCTCTTACATAAATTATATGAGCTCTTACATAAATTATGAGATCTTACATTAATTATTATGAGATCTTAAAAACTACACTATGTGGTCATAAAAGCTAATCTAGTCATTTAAGGATGATCACATTGATCTAGGAAATTTTATGACCTCATATATGGTCTTATGAGATCTTAAGAGCTTCTACCATACACTATGTGGTCATAAAATCCAAGCTTAGACATTATAAGGTGATCACATTAATCTAAATTGTATACATGCAATCAAAATCATGGTAAAGATTACCACCTCAACATGGAAAGGGAGAAGCATAGTGGCAAATGTATATTAAGTTTAAAGAACTCTTATGAGCATAAAGTAACTCTTTTGTTCACTTTTACTTCTCAAATGATTCCTAGTCGTGCAAGAAAAATCATGTTTATGACCACCGCCTTAATATGGAAAGGAAGAAGCATAATGGCAAATGGATATTAAGCTTAAAGAACTCTTATGAGCATAAAGCAACTCTTCTGTCCACTTTTACTTCTCTTATGAGCATAAAGCAACTATTGTGTCCACTTTTATTTTGAACTAATAATTATTTATGGGCCAAGCACTCATGGCATGATATCTTTACTTTAAGACTCAAGTCTTTAAATATAATTCTATTTCCTAGCAAGTTCCTTGCTTCTTTAACTTGTCACTTGCATATGTGTTTTTGTAAGGTTTGACTTGGGTAGCATAATAACGTTTTTTTGAATGCTAAAAACTTATTCTCATCTAAGTGACACGGAGTCATTGACAATTGGGGGCAAAAAAATATCACTATTAGAGCTATAGCTGCACTTGTTTTGGTGGATTAATTTATCATGGCTATAGACGTTACGCTAGTGTAGCGCTAGTGTCTATCTCTTGCTCTCCTATCTTGGCATCTCCTATGTTAGTGCCAAAGATTCCTAGTTTTGAGATTGGGTTGGTGATTGGTTTAGATGACACAAGAAACATTGTATCTCCACAAAGTAGCAATCTAATGAGTGGGACACTAGCATCACTCTCTTAATGTTTCTCTCACAGCTAGTATACCTAAGACTAGGAGAAAATTTGTTGTCTGGGTACATTCCTATAGGGAACTTAGTTTTGATCATCTTAAAATATTATAAACACTAGGACCAGGCTAAGTTTGATGAGCCCTTCTCAACCCTTGTGATCCTATGGGCTCATAGAGGAAGTCTTATGGATCTTATGATCTCATTAGATCTCTAATAAGATTTTATGAAATTATATGAGATCTTACATAAATTATGAGATCTTAAGAAAGATCATGAACTCATGGATATGGTATTATGAGATCTTAAGAGGTTCTACACCTACCCTTTGAAAGCTATGTACGTAGCTTCTAACAAAACACTCACTCTTTCTCACCATTCCCATGCAAAATGTTCTTTCCCATTGTTTCGCAATATCAACACAATTCTTTTGTCCTATTTGTATATATTTTAACTTAGTGCAAGCTTAGTATGGTTTCCCAATTTATTTTTCGATTAATCAATTTGAAGTGGTGAGAGGTAACCTTAGAGATCCTTAGTCTTAGAGATGAAATCTTGATGTGTGGATGACTGGAGGTTCGGAGCTCTAGAGGTTTTCATATTCTGGAGAGTTCGGAGAGAGGCGTTAAATACATTGTGTGTAGTATTTTCGTGTTGGGCAATGACCTAGTGAAAGAGAGATAAAGGCTATTGTATATGTTTTTTTTAAATTTAAATTTACATTCTAAGAGACGTTTGACACAAAGTGAGAAAAAGAGATGGATATGAACACACTAAGAGGGGGAGAGAGGGAGACATTTTCGCTAAGGTGTAAAACCTTACTATAATCATTAATTACTGCTGCGACACATTAGAGAGAGATAATGATCTAAGGTTTTGGATTACGTATGAGAGGGAGGGAGAAAGAGAGAGAGAATATCTGTCTGTTTGATGAGGAGAGAGAAAACTTAGTTTTTAAGATAGGTGACCGTTTAGCTTGAATATGGGCATGCTAGTATTGGTAAAATAATTCTCTTACTTTTTGATATAAGATGAGAGGACATACCTACATTTTAACGTATGTTACATTGAGTTTTTGAGTGTGTGTGTGTGTGTGTTGAGAGAGAGAGAGAGAGAGAGAGAGAGAGAGAGAGAGAGAAGAAGAAGAAGAAGAAGAAGAAGAAGAAGAAGAAGCTCTTTTAACGTCGTAGGAACAATCCCAAGAGACCAAATATGATCTATCCGACGGGAGTGAGATTCAAACACAAGACGTGTTAAATAACAACTCCATGAGCTAACCAATCTACCACACATTGGGTGATAGAAAGATGAGAGAGAGAGAGAGAGAGAGAGAGAGAGAGAGAGAGAAGAAGAAGAAGAAGAAGAATTTAAGTATTTCAATTTGTAATAATATTGATGTTTGAATAATTAAGTATAAAAGTTTTAAAGTAACCAATTTTTTAAAAATAACTAATTTTTTAAATAACCATTTACTCATTTGTGGTTCAATTCTCCACATATGCAATTCATTCTCTATATAGGAAATTGTATTATCTAGATAATAGCCTATATTTCTTATTCATTCTCTATATAGGAAATTGAATTACCTAGATATTGGCCCATATTGTGTATATAGTAAATTGAATTATCTAGATATTGGCTCATACTCTCTATATAGGAAATTTAATTACCTAGATACTAGTCCATATTTCCTATATATGAAATTGAATTACCTAGATATTGGCTCATACTCTCTATATAGGAAATTTAATTACCTAGATACTAGTCCATATTTCCTATATATGAAATTGAATTACCTAGATATAAGCCCATATTTCCTACATATAGAGGATTGAGTAAATGGGGAATATGATTGTCTAGATATATATAGGAAATTTCCATCAACATAACCAGGAAATCTTTCAAAATTTCCCATATATGGTAAAGTTCACTATATAGGGAATGAACAAAAGTGCCTTGTGTTGCGGGTTGCTGGTTGAGCCATCTCCGCTTGGCGCGAGAGAAGGGCCGTTGATCAAAAATCACCATCTAAAAATATGAGGTTAGGATACCTTGGAACACAAGAAAACCTAAGGGCATTCATGACTGATATGTGATTGAGCCTCTGCCAACACCGCCCCCCCTCATATTACCTACTAGCACAATCCTACAATGGTGGCATAGGTACCATGGAGTGGGTTGCATAGATTTATTCAGTATCCACAATGTTTAGTATCCACCTGCTCGCTTGGAAATTGGGTACATTGTCAATGACTCCTTCAAATGAAGTTTCTCACAATTGATATTAATAGACGGGCACTAACTTGTCATAGCTATAAAAACATATAAATACCTAATGAAAATGTTAAGTCTCCAAAAGTTGACACCATATATGACTACTTGACTACTGCAAAGAACAACATGAAAATCTCCTTTCAAGCATTCAATGAAGAATACCACCTCCCAACAAAAATATTGTCTATATCCATGGAACTTATTGAAGCTAAGGCCATAACATTTTTTAAAAACAACTCAATGCTTTCGTTAATGTAATTCTTTATTACTATTATTAAAGACCCAACCCACCTATGAAAGGTGTATACATTAGCCTTTAAAGTTGAGGCATGCTCACATAAAGATGAGATGAGGCATGCTCACATAAAGATTTCTCATATGTATTTTGTATTCGCTATAAAATTTCACACACTCCAACCACCACCTTCTCATATGTATTTTGTATTTGCTCTATAAAATTTCACACACTCCAACCACCACCCCTTCTCAGGGGGGTCGCTCACAAAAAAATGTGAATATCACGTGAGTTCAACAGAAGCATATTTTTAATTTATGAAACTTATAGAAATATATTTACATAAGGATATAATTTAATTTTTTTTCAAAAAAATTATAGATTCATAAAGAAAAGGGGATATTATATGGATTAAAAAATTCACAGAGATAAGGGATTTAAAATATAGGCCTTGAACGCACGCGATAGGGATATTCTACATAGAGTGACCCCCCCCGAGCACCCCCTTCTTGTAACACTTGTGCCTCCCCTCCATTCATTCAAAGCATAAGTCTACATTATCTTGAAAAGTAAGCAACATGTAAGGTAATTTGAGGTGATTTAATTGAGATTATACAAACCACACCATTCATTTCCTTTGTGGGGAGGAACTAATATGTTTTTTACTTTCAAGATGAAAATTGCCATCAAGACTTATTACAAAATGATTTCAAGCTTCTTCAAGATTAATAAGAGCATATAGCATGATCTAACTTCAAAATTTATGCTACCTCTCATTTCATTATGTGAAGATGACTCCACCAACAAAAGATGTTGGGTGGAGCCATCTTCACCTCCTTATAATGTGTGGAGATGACTTCACACCAATAAGAGATGTTGTGAAAAGGAGACTCATCACTCTATATGCTGTGAAAAGTAGACTCATCACTTTATATGAATTGAATAATTTTTTGATGAATTGAGCATAGTAAGTATATGTTTTTATGGTATGTGTGTGTGTGTGTGTGTGTGTGTGTGAATTTGAATTCTCCTCCCTTTTTTAGTACATCCAAACCTTCCTTGAATGCCCTTAATTCGTGTAACAAAGGGGTGATACTAGATCTAAGAGTCATTGCTCTTTTTACATTTTGAAGAGTTACCTATGCTGAATTATTTTATGTTGCTCTTTTAGTTGATCAAAAGACAATGACTCTCTCTCTCTCTCTCTCTCTCTCTTAAATTAGGACTCTCCTTACTTTCTATCGCACGACCTTTGCATCATAAGTATTAGAATTATGCCATCACAAGTGAGTAAATTAACTTTGGTGCACTAAAACTCTATGTATAGTTTCTCCTCCTTCATCCCTTTTTCACAAATTTAGATGGTCATTAGCCACTCGGTAAGTCTATCGGCCACATTTTCACATTTGATGAGAGAGAGAGATAGAGAGAGAGAGAGAGAGGCCATCGAAAGCTAAGGGCAGCATCACATAGGTAATAATTTTAACTTTTTATATTTAGTCTTATTTATTTTTAGAAACCTAGTCCAAAATAGAGTGTGTCGTATTTTTGACACGTAATGTGAGGACTAGCCACGTTTTAGAGTCGTGTCTGGGCCACCCCGAGAGAGAGAGAGAGAGAGAGAGAGAGAGAGAGAGAGAGAGAGAATACAGAGGAGAGAGCGGTCATAGTTTGAGATTGAAAGCTAAGGGCAGCATCACATAGGTAATAATTTCAACTTTTTACGTTTAGTCTTATTTTTTTTTAGAAACCTACTAAAAAATAGATAGTGTGTCATATTTTTGACACGTAATGTGAGGACTATCTAGGTTTTAGAGTCATGTCTGGGCCACCCTGCATGGTGCTTATCTCGCATTATATCATAGTGTTCAGTTGTACATATATTGCCATTAGATAAGTATGCCTGCCATTTCAACAATCGGTCATATCACTCAGCCCTCGTTGTCGTCATGGATGTGATACCTTTCTCTATTTACAAATTAAGATTGACACTGGGTTGTATTGCTTGGCCATAACATGTTGTGTGTCAGACCTAGGGTAGGGTATTTAGGATTCAACTCTAAGTCGTATTGCTCGACTGTTTGGGTTGCCTCTAGGGTTTATATATAGTGTATTAAGGTTCAACATTGGGTCATATTTCTCGGCCGTCATGTGTTATTCTAGTTCATATTTTATGGGCATGTAAACTTTGACATTGGGTCGTATTGCTCGGCCGAAATATGTTGTTGTTTTAATCGTATGTGATGTATACTTGGATATTGGGTCGTATTGTTTGGTCGTAACGTGTTGTAGTTCATATTACAATTTGTATGTGGACATATTCTATGTTGTTTGTCTAATGCACATTGTTTATTCTCAGTCTCACTCTCCATCTCCTCTCTTCACAGTCTACATTGTCTATTCTCTCTCTCTCTCTCTCTCTCTCTCTCTCTCTCTCTCTCTCTCTCTCTCTCTCTCTCTCTTGCTTTACTTGCTTTGAAAATCTAGTTTTCCATATAAATTGGTTTTGTGCATGTATGATGTCTTGGTGTGTTTCTGCATATCGCCCCCTCTCTCTTTCTATCTATCAATCTAATGCATGTTATCTATTTCGAGTCTCTCTCTCTCTCTCTCTCTCTCTCTCTCTCTATCTATCTATCAATAATCTGATGCACATCGCCCTCTCTCTTTCTCTCTCTCTATCTATCTAATGCACATTATATATTTCTAGTCTGTCTCTCACTGTGATATCTTAAATCTAAATTTGTCAAAAAATGTGATGTCTAATCTCTCTTTCAGTCTATCTAGCACACATCGTCTATCTAGCACACATCGTCTATATTTAGTTGTGTGGTTTTGAAAATTACTCTCTCTTTCTCTCTCTCTCTCTCTCTATCTATCTATCTAGCACACATTTTTTATTACAATATCCTAGACTATCTCTCACTCTAGTATATATATATATATATATATATATATATATATATATCAAACACATGTTATCTATTTCTAGTCTCTCTCTCACTGTGATATCTTAAATCTAAATTTGCTAAAAAATGTGATGTCTACTCTCTCTCTCTCTCTCTCTCTCTCTCTCTCTCTCTCTCTCTCTCTCTCTCTCTCTCTCCCTCTCCATATAAATATAACTATGTATTTGATGTAGGTATGATGTTTTATTTGCTTTAAAAAATCTAGCTTGTTATATAAATTGGTTTATGCATGTGCCATGTATGATGCCTTAGTGTGTTTAAATTGCACAAATCAATTATCTAATGCACGTCTCTCTCTCTCTCTCTCTCTCTCTCTCTCTCTCTCTCTCAGAGTTGGTTTTTAAAATTTCCAAAAAATCTAGCTTGTTATATAAATTGGTTTATGCATGTGCCATGTATGATGCCTTAGTGTGTTTAAATTGCACAAATCAATTATCTAATGCACGTCGCTCTCTCTCTCTCTCTCTCTCTCTCTCTCTCTCTCTCAGTTGGTTTTTAAAATTTCCAAAAAATAATGAAAGCCATGAAGGTAGTCCTACATATAGAAGACAACTCCCTAGGTGAGAATATGCACAATCTCGTCAATAGTATCATAGGGGATATGTAGAAATGTGCTACTGTTGATTTACGTGACTCTCTACCTCATGGAGTAAACATGAAATGGCTACAGTTTTGGAATGCAAAGTGTAAATAAGAAAAATCTAGAAGCAAGAGAGCAAAGGGAGTAGACTCTCAACACAGACTATCGAAACACATTCTCTTAGAGCAAGTAGTCCATGGGGATCCCCTCAGAGAGCGGAGAGTCAAGTTATGTCCGGACGGAAGTAGCAGTAGCAGGTAGTATGGCACACTTAGCGGTTACTTTTAGAAATGCACAATGCTCACTTCTAATAGGAGTGCCTCATGAGGCCGTCCTATACATGAGCAAGATGAGCAAGAGAAGGTGCATTCGGGGGTGCTGGAGAGTGCAATTTGAAGCCCTACCTTTTTTCCCTCCTCAAATCACCTTTGTAGAAAAGAAACACAAAGGTTCCTTTTTATAGAAGCTTGTCCTTCACAAAGAAGTACGGAATGCAAATATCACACCAGAACATTGTGAGATGCATTGAATTTACTCGTCAATCCCCTTGGATAACATTATTTCCTTACTACAATGGTGGTACATGAGGATCCTTATTCATGACCCTCCCCTTCAAACGTGGGACCTTTAGGTGTATAATCGCCAAGTTGCTGCAACAAGGCATAATAAGGTCCCAAGGGAGGATTCTATTTTAGAGACTACACATATGGCTTGACTAGATGCCTTTTTGGAGGGGCTACCTAATTTATTCATACAGTACTGCTCAAGGCCATGGTAGCTGCTTATGCAGGGAGAATCATTCATTGTGATCTCCACGCATACAATATTGTGTTAGATTATACAAGGGAGAACACATGCAAGGTGGGAGTCATAGACTGGAGACTGCTAATGTTTGTAGGGAAGAAAAGAGAGTCTATGAACTTAGCCTCCACGCAGAGATGAGAGTGTGGGAGCTCATCAGGAATGAAGCCAAAGACAAGAATCAGCTGCACCCTTGGCAATACCCGGAGCTATTAGATCCAAAAAATTAAGATGCTTTTTAAAAAGAGTTGGATATATATGCACTAGGTTGGTTAATTATCCAATTAAAGACCTTTTTAAGGAAAGCTTTGAGCATCATGCTAAAGGCAATCTAGAATTGCATCCCAATTGGGATGAACTAGAGTGTATTCACTTTTTTATAACGCATTATATGTTTGTAAAGGAGAAGGTACATATAAAAATCCTACTTGAGTTTTTTGACATGTTAAAAAAGATAAACACTCAGCCTCAAGCTTTGACTGGCCATTGACCTCATGCCAGCATTTTATTGAGATACACTATTACAAATGGGTGTAATTGTGATGTTTTTTTAAAATGAAAACAAACATGCAAAAAAACTTTGAAAGCATCGATACACACATCGATATGAAATCATCAAAATATTCATCAAAAAAGCGCACAAATAAGCGTTGAAATACATGTCGCTAACGCAATCAAAGAAATTTATTATCTTACAACAGTTCTTTTGATGCTTTTATTGACCTGACTTTCGATGCCAATACAGACACGCATTTCGATGGGTATATCGACATGTATACTGACAACTATTTTGACGGATGCAGGTTTTAAATTTTTTTGGCATAATGGTATATCCAAGTTTAACCCTGCCAGCTAAATGCACCACTATGCCAATATTAAAAAATACTTACAACATCTGTACTCAAAGGTCACAAAACATGAATTTTTATTATAAAGAAGAATTTACATAGAGTCTATTTATTTATGTTTACAAAATATGCTTATGGAGCTGACAAAAATGTATTTAAAGGCATCGCTCTTGTACATAGTGCCTTGGACGCAAGGCTAAACCTAATCATCGGTGTCCTCAGGGTCTGACATTGGTCCTTGCAAAGAATATTCATAAGGCAAAACTTAGAAATGCAAGTGAGGTAAAAACTATTTGATGGGTGCAAAATGTAGAGGCTTACCATATTGACCACATCCTCCCACTTGATGTTGACACCCTCTCACTCAAGTTTCTTAAGGTGTGCATACATGCTGTGATTTAAGGCGTACCTTTCCTCTGCATCATTCTCTGCATAACTGACCACCCTTTGTTGGAAGCATGAAGCATTAATCCTTAACAAAAATGAAATGCCCATTATGCCAATAAAAGTGAGTGAGTGTACTATTAATACTTACAAAGTATGTGTGGAAAGCATACAAGCCACCGCTCCCAAGCTGGGAGCTTCATACACTCTCCATTCACTTGGTTGCAGCTTCCTCCTACTACTCATACCTGCTGCGAGGATTTGCATTGTGCTTCCTGCACTCCTCATCCCAAATCTCTTGTGTACAATGCCAAGGCTTTTATCACGATATCTTTACCTTACGTGTAATGTCACTGCACCAGTGCTTCATTATATTCAGCATGTGATCTTTAATCCGTCTAGGATGGACCTCTTCACTACCAGGTGTTGGCATAAACTCACTGTTGATTTGATTGACAACTCGATCCTTCTTTGCACTATCAAGTTTATCCCATGTAGTCATCAAGTCATGGTGGGTAAAGGATTATATGGCATAACTCATGGATTCGAGTATTTATCTCATTTTGCCAACATCGTTAAGGACCACATTTTTGTCCACTTCTTGGTATTGGGAACAAGCTAGATTGGGGGTAGAGGGGTTTGTGTCAAAGCGGCGGAATGACTGTGAGCGTGGTGTCTCCTCAAAAAACTGGCAATAGGTGGGCGCTTGTGCTGAGGGCTAGAAGCATCTATAGAGCCACCACCATGGTAACAACTCGACGAGTGATCCTATCTTCTACAACTGGAGGTAGTCGAGCGTGCCGTTGGGTGGGGTTTGTGTCACTTGTTATGGAGTGTCCGTTGGCATGGCTTGTGTGATGATGGGCTGTGATGGTTGTGCAAAAGTTCTAGCATCTCCCCCAAAGTAGGCTTGAGCCATAGCCCTTTGCTCGGGGCTCACTTTCAAGATGAAATTATAAAATTGACCCATGGACATTGCTTGTGGTGTAGGCATGGTGGAGAAATCGGGGCTGTATGTGTGTAAGATTCCTCCCCCAACCCCTTTTTGATGTCTAGTATCTTCCCCTATAATCAATCCCTCTTCAGAAATATAAAGACCTTGTTTCTAACTGTTTTAGCCTAGAGAGAGAAAATTATTCTAGAGAGAGAATATTCAGATTATGAATATTTTTGGATAGAAAAATAACTCATCTTATTAAAATAAGTTCCCTTGAAACAGAAATTCAAAAAGAATTTTCCAATGTGCAATTGGAATTAATTGGAAATAGGTATAAAGAACCTTAGTCTAAGGGTCTAGATTTTCAGAAATTTTTGGATTATGGTCCAATTAAGGTTCCTATGGGCCAATAGCATCAATCCATGTGTAGGGAGGAGATAAATCCAAACTGTAAAAGAAGATACCCAAAAATGAGTAAATGCTCACATAAGATGGAGAGTTGAAAATGTACAAGGTTTATTAGTAAAAAACTATGAGCAATAAAATTTTGACACATATGTAAGGAAGGGGAGTTCTTTAAAGAAGGTGCATATTTCACATAAGATGAAGAGTTGAAAATGTACAAGGTTTATTAGTAAAAAACTATGAGCAATAAAATTTTGACACATATGTAAGGAAGGGGAGTTCTTTAAAGAAGGTACATATTTCACATAAGATGAAGAGTTGAAAATGTACAAGGTTTATTAGTAAAAAACTATGAGCAATAAAATTTTGACACATATGTAAGGAAGGGGAGTTCTTTAACACTAGTTTGGTACCAAAACAGGACACTTGAGTGTCCTTTTTTGGGGGCTGCGAAAAAAAATCAAACTCCTAATGTAGGCTTTAAAAACAAAAAATGCTTCATTGGGCATGTAGAACATAACCCTATGCTTATGTAAAAAATGCTAAACATATAAAATGCCTTTTTATTTGGAAGTACATAAGCAACAAAGTAGCATATGTCTTGAAAATGAACATTTTTCAGGATTTTTCCAAATATGCAAGAATCATTCTCTCAAAAAAAAAATCCAATGATATCAATAGCATTTTTCCCAAGATATTTTGATAGCATACATCAGTCCAAGGAGGTAGAAGTTCACCAAAAAATCATTTTCCTTTCCTAGAATTTTTTCCAAAAAAGTTGTATAAAATCAGCAAAAGTAACGCGTATTATCAAAACTCAATCACGCCACTAAAAACAATTGTAGCCCTATCAATGAGAATGTTGATTATTGGTTTTCATGCTTGAGATGAGATAAATAAGCCATAATTTGATGTGTATGACACTAACTTAGCCTCCACTTAAGTAGGTTCTTATCGCCTAGTTCTAAAAAAACTGTAAAAAACAAAAATATAAAATTTGATCATCTTTTTTTAAAAACTAATCATAACTATGCTTGCACAAGTAGTCTACACCTATAGTTACAACAAATAATGCACTTACACAGCTTTCCCCTTGATGAAAATTAAAATTAGACTCATAATTAGACATTTTACGTATTAAAAACAGGTTGCGCAAAAGGCCATGTATGAGAAGAGGCCCAAAAAGTGGCTCTAAAGTTTTGGAAAATTCAAAACAAAGTAGTATTTACCCTATATAACATGGGTGCACCTCAAGTTTTACATTATTAGCTTGCATATGGAAGGAGAAAAATTCATGCTCCACCTGTATAAAAAACATCATTTCAATATTAGCGAGTAAAAAATTTATCCAATAATTATCGTTTGATGATTCCAAGATTTAGTTTACATCATGGGCTTTCCATCAAGCCAAGTTTCATGATCAAACTATGTCCCTTCTAAAAGTTATGTACAAATTACTACTATTTTGAAAACAGCAAAAATCATGCGTTTTATCAGCATGCGTCTAAGAAAATTAAAATATTGCCTTGCAAAAGCTAAGAAAAATGCAATTTAAAAAATCTCAATTTTTTTTTGGGTCTTGAGGAACATCTGTGGACGTTAAACATTTCAAAACTCTTAATAGATTGCCCACAAAAATTCAAGAAAAATGCTAACTTTCAGGACACTTTAGTGTCCTCAAGACACTTTAGTGTCCAATTACAGAACTAGTGTTAAAGAAGGTGCATATTTCACATAAGATGAAGAGTTGAAAATGTACAAGGTTTATTAGTAAAAAACTATGAGCAATAAAATTTTGACACATATGTAAGGAAAGGGGAGTTCTTTAAAGAAGGTGCATATTTCACATAAGATGAAGAGTTGAAAATGTACAAGGTTTATTAGTAAAAAAACTATGAGCAATAGAATTTTGACACATATGTAAGGAAGGGGAGTTCTTTAAAGGAGGTGCATATTTCACATACTTGAATGAGTTTTAAACTCAAAAATAATGTGATATTTTTATCTCTCATATCTCTTGAACCAAACCAAATCAAAATGGAACCAAATCGAATCAAAAAGTAACCAAACTAGGTCCAAATCTAGTCCAAATTCAACCAAACTGACTTGGAAAATTCTAGAATCAGTTTGTTTGGTTAGGAGCTCAATTTTTCCTATAAATAGAAGCCTTCTCTTGTTGAAAAAGATATAATGTCTTATGCATTGTTACTCTACTCTACCTAAGCCAAGAACTGTGAATTCTTTAATAATTCACTAGTTTTTTATACTCCTCTCTTTCTTCAATCCCCATTGGTGGCTCCATCAACATACTAAACCAATTGATTGGTTGGGGGCCTCTACTACCGTGATCAAAGAATCAAGCAAATTATAAGATAAGTATAGTGAATTTTGATCTTTTCTATAATTTCTCAATGATTCTCTCTTCTCAACCCCTCTCAAGCTTGAGAAGCTTAATTGGTAGGGTTTTTTGAAATGCTATTGAAGTTAATTAATTAATGATAGTAAAGAATTACATAAAATTCTATTTATATTTAATTCTAATGGTTTTTCTCTCTCTCACTTAAGAAATGATCATACTCATGACCCTTTTTCAATCCAAATGAAGCTTTTCATAAGGCTTCTCCTTAATCCAAGATTAAGCTATGCTTGAGGCCAAATTAATGCCTTTTTTCTATGCTTTAGTTTATATATATCGATGATTCAATCCATTATGGATTGATGATCCAATTAGAGACCATTCTAATTATTTATTTAATGATGAGCCTTATCCCTTAGAAAAAAAAAATTGAGATTTATCAGTCATAGTAGTGGAGCTATGGCAAAATTTTTATAGAAATTACGCATAAAATAATTTCATTCAAAGCTTAAAAAGAGGACTTCCTACCACATTCTAGGAACTATCATCCTAGATTAATTAAAAGAATATTATTATGCATGGAGATATGGATGTTTGCATGTAGATGTAGAGGTATGGATGTGAGTGTGAATGTGGAGGTGGATGTATGCATGGAGATGTGGATGTATGCATGTAGAAATAGATGTGTAGATGAGGATGTAAATGGAGATGTGGATGGATGCATGTAGATGTAGATTTATAGATGTAGATGTGGATGTGGAGGTGGATGGATGCATGTAGATGTAGATGTATAGACGTAGATGTGGATGTGGAGGTGGATGTATGCATGTAGATGTGGATGTGGATGTGGATGTGGAGGTGGATGTATGCATGGAGATGTGGATGTATGCATGTAGAAATAGATGTGTAGATGAGGATGTAAATGGAGATGTGGATGGATGCATGTAGATGTAGATGTATAGATGTATAGATGTAGATGTGAATGAAGATGTGGATGTATGCATGTGGATGTAGATGTATAGATGTAGATGTGGATGTGGAGGTGGATGGATGCATGTAGATGTAGATGTATAGATGTAGATGTGAATGGAGATGTGGATGTATGCATGTGGATGTAGATGTATAGATGTAGATGTGGATGTGGAGGTGGATGGATGCATGTAGATGTAGATGTATAGATGTAGATGTGAATGGAGATGTGGATGTATGCATGTAGATGTAGATGTATAGAAGTAGATGTGGATGTGGAGGTGGATGTATGCATGTAGATGTAGATGTGGAGGTGGATGTATGGTTGTAGATGTAGATGTAGATGTGGAGTTGGATGTATGCATGTAGATGTAGATGTATAGATGTGGATGTGAATGTGGAGGTGGATGTATGCATGTAGATATAAATATATGGATGTGAATGTGAATGTGGATGTGGATGTATGCATGGAGTTGTGGATGTATGCGTGTAGATATGAATGTATGCATGTAGATGGGGATGTATGGATGTGAATGTGGATATGGAATGTGGAATAAGTAAGGTGGGTTGATGAGGGATAATGTGGAAAAATGAGAGTTCATATAGAAATTGTATTTGTAAACTGTTTGTAAATGCTATTTGTAAATGATTGTTTTATGTCAAGAATGCTGGGGGGAGCATTTTGACCGTCTTGTGATTAAGGTCGTGATGATAAAGTTGCAACTGCTGACGGAGAGTCAATGAAGGACGTCTCGCGTAGCAAGGTGGGCCGAGGTCTTGACCAGCCTCGGTGCGATTAAAATGGTGAGCTTCTGGTACGGTGGATGAGGGGCCAAGCAAGCGGCCTATGAGTGAAGCGCTAGGTCACCTGCGAAGGATCCTAGAGGGTGCTGACCATACGGTGCTCGGGCTCTGGGTCGCCTAGGATACCCACGCGTGCGTCGAGGAAGATATTGGAACAAGAGTAGGAGTTGTTTTCTGAAATCGGGCATGGATCTGGTTGATTGACCTTGCTGGTCTTCAATGGATGAGTCCATGGCTCTTTATATGGATCTGTTGGTTGATCTTGCTGATCTTCAACGAGAGTCCATCTTGATAAGTGATTATATTGCCGAGTATTAAGGGCTAGGAACTATCGAAACGGCCCCTGAGCGTTCTAGTTGCCAATGATGCCATAGATACTCTGATGAAGGAATGATGGAAAATTAAGAATCAATTGGATAAATTGGAAGATTGTGATCAGTGATACTATGGTTTTATTAAAAGATTGTTTTAAACTGGTTGAATCTGTGAAAAAGGCAATTTCATATTGGGTGTGTGAGTGGTGTGACTAGTTTTATTTTGCATGAACATCCGGCTAGGGGGCCTTGGATCTCTTTTCCTTGGTACCCGGGACAAAACCTAACCAAATTCTTAATTGTATCCCATCACTACAGCGGTTGGCTAACCCATGGGATCGGATGGGGATGTGGATGTGGAGGTGGAGGTGGATGTATGCATGTAGATGTGGATCTGGATGTGGATGTGGAGGTGGATGTATGCATGGAGATGTGGATGTATGCATGTAGAAATAGATGTGTAGATGAGGATGTAAATGGAGATGTGGATGGATGCATGTAGATGTAGATGTAGATGTGAATGGAGATGTGGATGTATGCATGTGGATGTAGATGTATAGATGTAGATGTGGATGTGGAGGTGGATGGACGCATGTAGATGTAGATGTATAGATGTAGATGTGAATGGAGATGTGGATGTATGCATGTGGATGTAGATGTATAGATGTAGATGTGGATGTGGAGGTGGATGGATGCATGTAAATGTAGATGTATAGATGTAGATGTGAATGGAGATGTGGATGTATGCATGTAGATGTAGATGTATAGAAGTAGATGTGGATGTGGAGGTGGATGTATGCATGTAGATGTAGATGTGGAGGTGGATGTATGCTTGTAGATGTGGATGTAGATGTGGAGTTGGATGTATGCATGTAGATGTAGATGTATAGATGTATAGATGTAGATGTATAGATGTGGATGTGAATGTGGAGGTGGATGTATACATGTAGATATAAATATATGGATGTGAATGTGAATGTGGATGTGGATGTATGCATGGAGTTGTGGATGTATGCGTGTAGATATGAATGTATGCATGTAGATGGGGATGTATGGATGTGAATGTGGATATGGAATGTGGAATAAGTAAGGTGGGTTGATGAGAGATAATGTGGAAAAATGAGAGTTAATATAGAAATTGTATTTGTAAACTGTTTGTAAATGTTGTTTGTAAATGATTGTTTTATGTCAAGAATGCTGGGGGGAGCATTTTGACCGTCTTGTGATTAAGGTCGTGATGATAAAGTTGCAACTTCTGACGGAGAGTCAATGAAGGACGTCTCGCGTAGCAAGGTGGGCCGAGGTCTTGACCAGCCTCGGTGCGATTAAAATGGTGAGCTTCCGGTACGGTGGATGAGGGGCCAAGCAAGCGGCCTATGAGTGAAGCGCTAGGTCACCTGCGAAGGATCCTAGAGGGTGCTGACCATACGGTGCTCGGGCTCTGGGTCGCCTAGGATACCCACGCGTGCGTCGAGGAAGATATTGGAACAAGAGTAGGAGTTGTTTTCTGAAATCGGGCATGGATCTGGTTGATTGACCTTGCTGGTCTTCAATGGATGAGTCCATGGCTCTTTATATGGATCTGTTGGTTGATCTTGCTGATCTTCAACGAGAGTCCATCTTAATAAGTGATTATATTGCCGAGTATTAAGGGCTAGGAACTATCGAAACGGCCCCTGAGCGTTCTAGTTGCCAATGATGCCATAGATACTCTGATGAAGGAATGATGGGAAATTAAGAATCAATTGGATAAATTGGAAGATTGTGATCAGCGATACTATGGTTTTATTAAAAGATTGTTTTAAACTGGTTGAATCTGTGAAAAAGGCAATTTCATATTGGGTGTGTGAGTGGTGTGACTAGTTTTATTTTGCATGAACATCCGGCTAGGGGGCCTTGGAACTCTTTTCCTTGGTACCCGGGACAAAACCTAACCAAATTCTTAATTGGATCCCATCACTACAGTGGTTGGGCGGTTGGCTAACCCATGGGATCGGATGGGGTTAGGCTGGACTGATGGATCCGTAAATCGAGACTCAAACTTTTGTTTTTACGATAGATAAAATAAATCCCGGACAGTAACTGTTCTATGGATAGGAATCAACGGCTGTGCCTCTTGAATGGGAAAAAAAGCGTTGATCCCAATGATCCAAGTGCAAGTTTCTTCCTTAATCTGACCATGTATCTTATAGATGCAATTGGATCAGCTCGATCAGAAATGATCTTGACTACGTTAGAGTAAAACGTTATCCTGGTGGAATCACCCGTGCTTTCTGGTAAAGGAAGTTTTCTGGGTTCTGTTTTGGAACAATCGACGGATTAGTCTCTTATCCGGATATCCGTGGGTGAGGCCCCGAATGTGGGATCCCTGTCCCGCGCGAGAAGTGCTACTTCCGCTGCTAGTATCCCGAATCTGTTGCTCGGTGGGAACAGGGATCTTACAGTTGGTATCAGAGCATTTGGTTAATAAAGATCAACTGAGAAGACAAATATATCAAAAATTTATCAAGAAACACAAAAAGGTTATAATTGTGTGAGATAATTCATACAATTTGATATTCAAACTGAAACTCGTAATTTGGTAATTGGGTCTTCAGATGGAAGTACCGCAATTATATAGAATCCCTGACTTGCTTGAGGCCTAGACATGATAGTATTTACCTTATAATTCCAAGGGCCGTGACTACCCGTATATACCGAGAGTATACTGTAGCTCTTTATTGACAGTATATACGAGTAAATCTAAGACTTGAAATTATAAGCGTTAATGCTATCTAGATGATGATTTCGAATGTGATTGATATGATTTTTAATTCTATTTGAGAATTGATGAATTGATTTGGATTCTGATTGAAAATGCTGATTGAAAAATGTTGATTTTTAAAAATTAGTTGAAATAAATGAAACCACAATGAGGGGGAATGGGACGAGTCCCTGTGATGATATTCATAACTAGAATGATGATAATGAATTCAGCAAATCACTATGAGGTTAGTGGGTTGTGCTGTTAGATTGCTACTGTTAATACTTGACCGGTAGATCAAGTTAAGGGATGTCAAATTGAGAACTTGCTTGACTGAAGTTTCCGTGGAGGAATGTTCCGAAGGAAACTTTTGGGTCTAATGGACCATTATCATGTTAAAGATATGAATGACATGATCTGAATGAATTGTTATTTAATGATGAGTTCTATATAAGGGATATTTATCCCAGTGTTCTGTTGGGTTGACCAGAATATAAGGAACCCCAGAATAAAATTGGATCTTAAGAAAAAGAGCTGTCCCCTACCTTGCGAGATGAGGACATCTCGCACTTTTTAAGTGGGGTAGAATGTAAGATTCCTCCCCAACCTTCGAGGTATACTGGAGTAAGAATCTTCCTTTCTGATCTTATAATTATTCCCTCTCTAAAATAAAAGAAAGTTTCTGTTTAAAAAAGGAAGACCCTTTCCCTAGAATACTTCTCAGGAGTCCCACCTGTTTTAAAGATTTAGAACAATGAGTTCAGAAGTGAGAATTGGTGTTTTGGATACCAAGGTTTTGGTTTTCATTCGAGTACGGCCCAAAAGAAGTTCTTTATCTCTTGGGGGAGTATAAGAAGTTATCCCCAGATATTGTGGGCCTTATATCTGAATTCAATGAAAGTAGGTGACTTAGCCTACAAGCTTCTTTTATTCCCTTATCTCAAAGTTCTTAATGTATTTCATAGAAATATGTGCCAAATCCAAATCATGGAAAGACGGTAAAACTTCAGTGGCAAGTTACCGTTGACTTCTAGGTTACGCTAGCTCCTTCCTTTATATAAGTCGTAACTTTTACTTGTCGCTCACAGTAATCTTACTCCCATCAATCTCCTTTCTTTCTTAATCTCCTTCATGGCTTGGCAACAAGAACTAGTTTTATCCATGATGATTTCTCACCTTCAAGACGCAAGAGAGTCTGTGAAGAAAGACTTTATAGAATAGTATGAGCGCTCACTTTTTCCTCACCTAGGAACTTCTGTAGCGCAGACCAAATGGCGGACCTATCAAAACATAACTAGGGTAACACCCTGGGGTCAGCAGCACTTTCGTAACAATGTCCGCTTGGCCATGGTTATTGAAGCTTTGGGTTTGGGTCCCCGATACTACTGCGTCATGAGATCAAGACATCTTGGGTTTTCTGAGCGGGTCTTCTTACTGGCGTGTTTTCTTTCTCATGAGAAGATATGCCTTTATCCCGTTTTTGGCTTGCCTCTCAGAGGTCCTTTTGTTAGATCACCTCATACCACTGAGATAGGTGCGGCAATAACCAGCAGAATCATTCCCATAGATGAGTTACCCTATACTTGTGCAGCTTGTGAGTGCTGCTTTTGTGACCATATGATGGACGAGCTTATGGAAGTGTAAAGAGTTCTTCTATCTTTACTGTATAAGCTCTGAGAATGAATAAAGTTTAAATCTTGTTCTTATCTTGCTTTCTTTAAGACTTTTCTTGGTGGTTAATCTTGATTAAAATTTTTCTCTAAGTCTCATATTCGTGCATCTTGCGAAATTATCCCAGTTTGCGAGATGAGGACATCTCGCATTTTTTAAGTGGGGTAGAATGTAAGATTCCTCCCCCAACCCCTTTTTGATGTCTAGTATCTTCCCCTGTAATCAATCCCTCTTCAGAAATATAAAGACCTTGTTTCTAACTGTTTTAGCCTAGAGAGAGAAAATTATTCTAGAGAGAGAATATTCAGATTATGAATATTTTTGGATAGAAAAATAACTCATCTTATTAAAATAAGTTCCCTTGAAACAGAAATTCAAAAAGAATTTTCCAATGTGCAATTGGAATTAATTGGAAATAGGTATAAAGAATCTTAGTCTAAGGGTCTAGATTTTCAGAAATTTTTGGATTATGGTCCAATTAAGGTTCCTATGGGCCAATAGCATCAATCCATGTGTAGGGAGGAGATAAATCCAAATTGTAAAAGAAGATACCCAAAAATGAGTAAATGCTCACATAAGATGGAGAGTTGAAAATGTACAAGGTTTATTAGTAAAAAACTATGAGCAATAAAATTTTGACACATATGTAAGGAAGGGGAGTTCTTTAAAGAAGGTGCATATTTCACATAAGATGAAGAGTTGAAAATGTACAAGGTTTATTAGTAAAAAACTATGAGCAATAAAATTTTGACACATATGTAAGGAAGGGGAGTTCTTTAAAGAAGGTACATATTTCACATAAGATGAAGAGTTGAAAATGTACAAGGTTTATTAGTAAAAAACTATGAGCAATAAAATTTTGACACATATGTAAGGAAGGGGAGTTCTTTAAAGAAGGTGCATATTTCACATAAGATGAAGAGTTGAAAATGTACAAGGTTTATTAGTAAAAAACTATGAGCAATAAAATTTTGACACATATGTAAGGAAAGGGGAGTTCTTTAAAGAAGGTGCATATTTCACATAAGATGAAGAGTTGAAAATGTACAAGGTTTATTAGTAAAAAAACTATGAGCAATAGAATTTTGACACATATGTAAGGAAGGGGAGTTCTTTAAAGGAGGTGCATATTTCACATACTTGAATGAGTTTTAAACTCAAAAATAATGTGATATTTTTATCTCTCATATCTCTTGAACCAAACCAAATCAAAATGGAACCAAATCGAATAAAAAAGTAACCAAACTAGGTCCAAATCTAGTCCAAATTCAACCAAACTGACTTGGAAAATTCTAGAATCAGTTTGTTTGGTTAGGAGCTCAATTTTTCCTATAAATAGAAGCCTTCTCTTGTTGAAAAAGATATAATGTCTTATGCATTGTTACTCTACTCTACCTAAGCCAAGAACTGTGAATTCTTTAATAATTCACTAGTTTTTTATACTCCTCTCTTTCTTCAATCCCCATTGGTGGCTCCATCAACATACTAAACCAATTGATTGGTTGGGGGCCTCTACTACCGTGATCAAAGAATCAAGCAAATTATAAGATAAGTATAGTGAATTTTGATCTTTTCTATAATTTCTCAATGATTCTCTCTTCTCAACCCCTCTCAAGCTTGAGAAGCTTAATTGGTAGGGTTTTTTGAAATGCTATTGAAGTTAATTAATTAATGATAGTAAAGAATTACATAAAATTCTATTTATATTTAATTCTAATGGTTTTTCTCTCTCTCACTTAAGAAATGATCATACTCATGACCCTTTTTCAATCCAAATGAAGCTTTTCATAAGGCTTCTCCTTAATCCAAGATTAAGCTATGCTTGAGGCCAAATTAATGCCTTTTTTCTATGCTTTAGTTTATATATATCGATGATTCAATCCATTATGGATTGATGATCCAATTAGAGACCATTCTAATTATTTATTTAATGATGAGCCTTATCCCTTAGAAAAAAAAAATTGAGATTTATCAGTCATAGTAGTGGAGCTATGGCAAAATTTTTATAGAAATTACGCATAAAATAATTTCATTCAAAGCTTAAAAAGAGGACTTCCTACCACATTCTAGGAACTATCATCCTAGATTAATTAAAAGAATATTATTATGCATGGAGATATGGATGTTTGCATGTAGATGTAGAGGTATGGATGTGAGTGTGAATGTGGAGGTGGATGTATGCATGGAGATGTGGATGTATGCATGTAGAAATAGATGTGTAGATGAGGATGTAAATGGAGATGTGGATGGATGCATGTAGATGTAGATTTATAGATGTAGATGTGGATGTGGAGGTGGATGGATGCATGTAGATGTAGATGTATAGACGTAGATGTGGATGTGGAGGTGGATGTATGCATGTAGATGTGGATGTGGATGTGGATGTGGAGGTGGATGTATGCATGGAGATGTGGATGTATGCATGTAGAAATAGATGTGTAGATGAGGATGTAAATGGAGATGTGGATGGATGCATGTAGATGTAGATGTATAGATGTATAGATGTAGATGTGAATGAAGATGTGGATGTATGCATGTGGATGTAGATGTATAGATGTAGATGTGGATGTGGAGGTGGATGGATGCATGTAGATGTAGATGTATAGATGTAGATGTGAATGGAGATGTGGATGTATGCATGTGGATGTAGATGTATAGATGTAGATGTGGATGTGGAGGTGGATGGATGCATGTAGATGTAGATGTATAGATGTAGATGTGAATGGAGATGTGGATGTATGCATGTAGATGTAGATGTATAGAAGTAGATGTGGATGTGGAGGTGGATGTATGCATGTAGATGTAGATGTGGAGGTGGATGTATGGTTGTAGATGTAGATGTAGATGTGGAGTTGGATGTATGCATGTAGATGTAGATGTATAGATGTGGATGTGAATGTGGAGGTGGATGTATGCATGTAGATATAAATATATGGATGTGAATGTGAATGTGGATGTGGATGTATGCATGGAGTTGTGGATGTATGCGTGTAGATATGAATGTATGCATGTAGATGGGGATGTATGGATGTGAATGTGGATATGGAATGTGGAATAAGTAAGGTGGGTTGATGAGGGATAATGTGGAAAAATGAGAGTTCATATAGAAATTGTATTTGTAAACTGTTTGTAAATGCTATTTGTAAATGATTGTTTTATGTCAAGAATGCTGGGGGGAGCATTTTGACCGTCTTGTGATTAAGGTCGTGATGATAAAGTTACAACTGCTGACGGAGAGTCAATGAAGGACGTCTCGCGTAGCAAGGTGGGCCGAGGTCTTGACCAGCCTCGGTGCGATTAAAATGGTGAGCTTCTGGTACGGTGGATGAGGGGCCAAGCAAGCGGCCTATGAGTGAAGCGCTAGGTCACCTGCGAAGGATCCTAGAGGGTGCTGACCATACGGTGCTCGGGCTCTGGGTCGCCTAGGATACCCACGCGTGCGTCGAGGAAGATATTGGAACAAGAGTAGGAGTTGTTTTCTGAAATCGGGCATGGATCTGGTTGATTGACCTTGCTGGTCTTCAATGGATGAGTCCATGGCTCTTTATATGGATCTGTTGGTTGATCTTGCTGATCTTCAACGAGAGTCCATCTTGATAAGTGATTATATTGCCGAGTATTAAGGGCTAGGAACTATCGAAACGGCCCCTGAGCGTTCTAGTTGCCAATGATGCCATAGATACTCTGATGAAGGAATGATGGAAAATTAAGAATCAATTGGATAAATTGGAAGATTGTGATTAGTGATACTATGGTTTTATTAAAAGATTGTTTTAAACTGGTTGAATCTGTGAAAAAGGCAATTTCATATTGGGTGTGTGAGTGGTGTGACTAGTTTTATTTTGCATGAACATCCGGCTAGGGGGCCTTGGATCTCTTTTCCTTGGTACCCGGGACAAAACCTAACCAAATTCTTAATTGTATCCCATCACTACAGCGGTTGGCTAACCCATGGGATCGGATGGGGTTAGGGTGGACTGATGGATCCGTAAATCGGGACTCAAACTTTTGTTTTTACGATAGATAAAATAAATCCCGGACAGTAACTGTTCTATGGATAGGAATCAACGGCTGTGCCTCTTGAATGGGGAAAAAAGCGTTGATCCCAATGATCCAAGTGCAAGTTTCTTCCTTAATCTGACCATGTATCTTATAGATGCAATTGGATCAGCTCGATCAGAAATGATCTTGACTACGTTAGAGTAAAAAGTTATCCTGGTGGAATCACCCGTGCTTTCCGGTAAAGGAAGTTTTCCGGGTTCGGTTTTGGAACAATCGACGGATTAGTCTCTTATCCGGATATCCATGGGTGAGGCCCCGAATGTGGGACCCCTGTCCCGCGCGAGAAGTGCTACTTCCACTGCTAGTATCCCGAATCTGTTGCTCGGTGGGAACAGGGATCTTACAATGTGGGTGTGTCCTCTGGTGTACAATCCATGGTCTACACACATACAATTAAATGTGGTTATGCACATGATTATGTAAGGCTATTAGTGTTTAGGATTTAGGGTTCTCTCAACAACACGTTCATGCTTATGCCATGACTCTAATAAGGAGATGAGAATGGGCAACATCAAAAGCAAGAAGATGCTTTAAAAAAAACCAAAGACAATGAAATTAGAGCACTTATTGGAGGGATTGTAAGCTAATTGAAGTCTTGAGAGGGAGCACTTAAGCGGGAGAGACCAACAGAGCTTGTGCCTCAAGAGAAAAGGATTGAAAACCTACACAAAAACAAATAAGACATATTAGCAAAACAATGAAATCACACACACACATATAATAAAAAGCAAAGGCAAATAAATAAAAAGCAAGGGCAAAGGAGAAGGGTAACCGCCTACCTGGAGTCTTAAGGGTTTACAGTTTGTAGTGTAATAGACCAAGGAGAACTTGTGAGCATGTAAAACAAACCAAACACACAATGTTAGCAATTTTGAAAGACCACCACACCCCACACCACACATATATAATCCAAAGCAAGGGAAAATAAATCAAAAGAAAGGGAAAAGGATAAGGGATACCTGCTACACCTGGAGTCTCAAAGGTTTAGGGTTTGTAACATGAGACCAAGATGCTATAAAACAAACAAAACACATCATGTTAGCAATGAAGAAACACCACACACACACACAAAATTAGAAGCAAGCAAGAGTTGAGGGAAGGACTTAGGTTTAGGGTTCGGGGATGGGGGAGGCGAGAGGAGAGAATAATTAAAAGATCGGGGCTTCCTCTACAACCTACAAAAAAAAAAAGCAAAAACACTATAAGCGAGATGTCACGGTTTTGTTGAAAATTCCCCAGTCGAAAAGCAGTGATACTACAGTTGGAATAAGCGTTGAAATTGAATATTCTATTTTTGACACTTATTATGATGGCTATTTTGACGCTCAACTTCAGCTGACTTTTACATGCAAATTCTCATTATATATATATATTTTTTAATGGCGACCCGACACCTTTCCATTAAAATTAAATATACTGACTAGGCCATGCATGAACTATAAAAGAAGCTCCACCTCCCCCTCATTTAAACCCAAATTCTCATGTGTATTCAACATACATGGAGCCGTGAGTGTTATGAACATATAAATTTTATCGATTTAGAGGAGGAAACGTTGTGTTCATGATGTGGTCACAATTGCAAGTACCAAGTCGCCCACCATGACGATTATAAAGAATTTTTAGCTAGTGTTCCAAAAAATCAGATGTATTTCTAGTAGAGTGCTTGCAACATCTACTTAGTGACCTCAATGTGTGCCTAGAGAATAATGAATCGATTGATCATGTGGATATCCAACCTGAGCGGAGCAAAAGAGCAAGGGCAGAGATAACCTCGATGGGATTGAAACTTGAACAAGATTTGATGGAATGGGATCAAGTTCTAGAACATGACATGGACGACATGATAGATGCCCTCTACATGACATAAGCCATGGAGTAGACAATCATGATTTGGAGCATGAAATATCCCAAGAAGTAGAAGACATCAGACAATGTGTGGAGCATGCTTCTCAGGAGTAGAAAGAGCTACATAGGCTTGCCCACTTCACCATGGAGTACGTGTTTTAGTTTTGTGCACTTGCCTCTCCATATTGAACTTGAAATCAATATATGGGTGGTCTGATAAGAGAATTTAAAAACTTATGGGATATGTGTCCCTTCCCCTCTTTATGTTTCACATGTTTTCATGAATGTCCTGTCTTTCTCCTTTACTATTTGTTATGTTATATCATACAGGTTATTGAAGGATCAAATTCTACCAGAAAACAATGAGATGCCTTCGGACCGTGCATGAGAAAAATCAATGTTGTACTCCATAGGGATGGACTATAACACACACCATGCTTGTTGAAAGAATTGTATTCTCTTTCAGTAAGAGTACACCACTCTTCCACGAGTGTCCATAGTGTTGTGGTTCATCGAGATGATATAGGCAAGATGTCTAAGGACAAACGATCCTTGCTAAAGTCTTATGACAATTCCCCATCATTCCACATATTTAAATAATATTTAGATGGAAATCCATTTCATCTTTAATGACTTAGCATTGGAACACCAGATCCACAGATGTGTTATGCGTATACCTGTTGATTCTCCAGCATGGAGGCATATCAAGATAAGTGGATGGAATTTGGAGAAGAGACTCGTCACATTCATCTTAGACTAGCAATGGATGAAGTCAATCCATTTGGCTTACAAAGTTTATCATATGGAGAACATGGCCCATTTGCCTAGTCAACTATAACCTGCCACCATGGTTAGCAATAAAGAAGGGATACCTTTTACTTTCCTTGATAGTTGCAAGGAAGTACAAGGTCAAGAACATGGACGTTTACTTGGCTCCATTAGTAGTTGATGAGCTACACATGTTATGGGATGGTATCCAAGTTTATGATGCGTTTAAGTGGTTTGAAGAAAGGGCTGCAACAACAGTGTGAGGAATACTTATGTGGACCATGCATGTTTGGCCATGCTATGGAGAGTGCTCTGGTAAGTTAATTATTATACGATTTTTTGATCAGATATAATTTCATGATTTCTATATTTCTGTATTCTTTTCATGTCTCAATGATTAGAATGCTTGGTAGGGCTCTCAATATCTCTTTTTAATGCATGCCCTATATGTGGACCTAGCTAACATAAGCTATAAATAGCGAAAATCCTTCTACCACTTCTCTAACCAATCATATTGTGCATCTTTCTTTGTCAAGTACATTGGATAAGACACACATTGGCCACTAAAAAGCGACTATGCCATTGGATTTGACCCAGAACTTGGCTCAACTCCTTGTGCTTTCAATGCTTTGATCACCTCCTGTAAGATTCCTCCCCAGCCTCTCAAGATATCCAGCATCTTTCCCTGTAGTCAATTCCCTCTTCAGAATTATAAGAGATCTCATCTCTGCCTGTTTTGACATAGAGAGAGAAAATATTCTAGAGAGGGAATATTCAGATTTTTAATATTTTTGGATAGAAAATTATCTCATCTTATTAAAATAAGTTCCCCTGAAACAGAAATTCAAAAAGAACTTTCCAATGTGCAATTGGAATTAATTGGAAATGGGTATAAAGGACCTTAGCCTAAGGGTCTAGATTTTTAGAAATTTTTGGATTATGGTCCAATTAAGGTTCCTATGGGCCAATAGCATCAATCCATGTGTAGGGAGGAGATAAATCCAATTTTGTAAAAGAATGTTGCGTGACGAGTGAAGATCAATGCAAGGATGCAACAAAAAAGACACTTAGGGCTCTTGTAAAGAGTTCCAAGTTGTAGATGAATGTGGGAGTGGGCTTGACAATAATCCCACATGGGAACTTTTGAGAGTTTTAGAGTTTTTGTATAAAAAGTGGCTCATTTGAGAGCTAAGGGGACTTTTGGTCATTTGGTTGGGGAGGCTCATAGAGAGAGCTTACTCCATAGCTCCTTCTCATGTGCTCTCCCAAGGCTCTCCATCTCCATTCTTGCTTCAATCTTGTACTCTCTATTCTCTACGTATTCAATGATATGAGGTTGTGGTCTACACACTTGCTAATCTAGGTGGATTAGGCATTATTTTGCATTTTTGTGCATGAAATGATGTGTAGTTGAGGCTTGTGTGATAGCTCTTTGCATGTTAGGTTCTTTGCATAAGTTGCATTTTTGTGCTTAAGTGTAGCCTAATCTAGATGCGTTGATTATGTTAGATTGAGAAGGAATCAAAGATTGATTGCTTGATTGTTGAAGAAGGATTGAGTAGGATTAGAAGTCATTAGTGTGTGGTTAACTAATCTTCTCCCATTCGGGATAGCCTCTATGCGCTAACCGGGTTGCATTCACGGATTGACAATCTGTGTGGGTTGAAGTGTAGCCTCTGCTATGCTATGATGTCCCAAACAATGGCGCCGCTGCCGGGGAACGCACACCTAAGTTAGTGAAGGGTGTTAACCATTTCTTCTTACTAAGTGCTCCATTGATTACAAAATCGTAGATTAGGGTAGATTAGAGTAGAGTTTGCAAGGGCATTGAGTGTGTGATCTCAAGGGCGCCTTGTGTGTTTTCTGTTTTTTGATTAGAAGCAAAAAAAATTAAAACCCCATTGCGGTAGAGTAATCCCGCCATTAATTAGGTTTAAGTGCTTTCTGTTTTTGTTTTTTTTTTGACGTGGCTGGCGCGAGGTAGCTAAAGAAGGTGGAGGCGGCTCAAGAAGTTGGAGGCGGCTGAACAAATATATATATATATATATACGCTGCAGCCTGTAGAAGGCGTTGGTGAACGGCGAGGTCGGCTGGCTACGGCGGCGGCAAGCAGTGGAGGCGAGCTGTGGGAGGTAGAAGGTGGAGGCGGCTGGTAGCAAAACGGAAGTGGAGAGGCTGTCGAACAGAAGCACCTGCAGCAGCTGACGTGGCTGTAGGTGGAAGTGAAGGCGTCGAAGTGGAGAGGCAGTCGAAGAGGCTGCGTGGAAGTGAGGTAAGCAGCCGACGAAGGGCTGTGGGAGTGCGTGGAGAGCAATGAGCAGAGCAACATGGAGCAGTAACCGGTGCCGCCAGGTGGCAGCGCTCTACAGCAAGGCTCTTGCGCATCCACCATTCGTATTGAGGAGCTCCAAGCTGCGGCTGCCAATACTAGAAGCATAAGCAAGACGGGAGCAGAAGATGAAGCCACGCAGCTCCTTGAGCAAATTGAAGTAGATAAGCTAGTGAGGAGCAGAGGCGGAGAAGTACGAATTTTTTTAAAAAAAATAATAAAAATAAAGCCAACCAGTGGCTACTGGCTGGCAAGAAGGTGAAGCAAGCAGTCGAAGGCGCGTGGGGGCAGGTGTGCAAAAGCCGCGTGGGGGAAGAAGCCGCGTGGGTGCGGAGGCGAAGAATCCGGAGGAGATAACGATAAGGAGGTTAGTATTTTTTTCTTTTTTTCAATTTGTTATTTTGTTTTTGTTTTTTTTAATTAAATAAAATAAAAAAACCATAAAATATTAAATTCAAAAAAACATTAAATTCAAAAAATACCATAAAACATTAAATTCAAAAAAAAGAGAGAAAAGAAAAAAAACAATTTTTGTGTTTTTACGAATCCATATTCTTTATCTATTCTGTAATTTTTTCATTTTTCAAAAAAAACTTTTGTAATTTTTTTGTGCATAATTAGAGGAGCTTGCATTTTTTTTAAAATTTCTGTAATTTTGTGCATAGTCAGTATTTTTGGGTAATTAGTGAGAAAAATAAAATTAAAAATTTAAAAAAAAGAAAAATTAAAAATTTAAAAAAAAACAAAAGGAGAAGAAAAGAAAAGAAATAGAAATAGAAAAAAGTTCTGTAAATTATTTGTTTTTTTTTAGGAGTCCATATTCTTTGCATATTTTGTAATTTTTTATTTTTTTAAATTTCTGTAATTTTTTTGCATAATTAGAGTAATTTACATTGTTTTAAATTTTTGTAATTGTGTGCATAATTACTATTTTTTTAGCGTAATTCATATTTTTGTGTAATTAGTACAAAATTTATTAGTTAAAAAAAACAAAAGAAAGAAAAAGGAAGAAAACAAAAGAAAAGAAATAGAAATTTAAAAAAAAATCTATAAATTATGTGTTTTTTTTAGGAGTCCATATTCTTTGCATATTTTGTAATTTTTTATTTTTTAAAATTTTTTGCATAATTAGGGTAATTTGCATTGTTTTAAATTTTTGTAATTTTGTGCATAATTAGTATTTTTTAGCATAATTCATATTTTTGTGTAATTAGGAAAAAAAGTAAAAAAAAGTAAAAAAATAAAATTATTCATTAAAAAAAATAAAAAAAAAGAGGTTAGATAGTTACACACATACTCATTTTGGTTGCATTTAGTGGTTAGGTAGGGTAATATATATATATATATATATATATATATACATAAATATATATATGCATATATATTTTAAAAAAAACATAAAAAACCAAAAAAATTTGACCTTGCGGTCGGGACGTCTGATAGATTTTGCCATAGGGCCTAGGGCACCTTCTAGAGTACCTACGCAGGAAAGTGGGATCCAATCGGTAGGAAATTTGGCAGATATTGGTGAAACCCTTTCTGAATCCCAATCCGATACCCTTTCCTCCAGAATAACTAGCTCATTGTCCATGGACAATCTAGGGCCGTCAAATAGTCATCCCTTAGCCCCAAATAGGACACCCACAAGATCTTTTATTCCATTTGAAGCCGACACTATGGGGTTAACACTCAATGTGAGACTCTAATATGTCTACACGAATGCTCAAGGAGCTGAGATCTTTAGGGATCCACAACAACGGTATCTTGTTAAGATCGCAGACATTTTCTCAAAACTTGATAGAGCACCTCTAGTCAATGACGAGGGTAACATGTACATGGGTGGAGATGGTGTTCGCTATGAAGTCAAGCAAATGTAGACAAATTAGGGGAGCTCTATAAAACCGAGTTTTAGACTTATCGAAGCTTTCCAAAGCAAGGGAGTCTAGAGATGACTGGCTCATTGAGCCGGACATGCCTGGACCATCCCAATGCCCAGTTCTCAAAACCATCCATAGATGATTTACTTCTTGTAGATCTGAATTTGGAAAGGGATAGGAAAGGCAAGAGCAAAATGGATCAGGGGGCTGAGAACCAATGGGAGTTTGTACGACAAATTCTAGTGACAAAGGTCTTACAGGATGACCCACTTCAAGAGGTCTATAAGGACTCTTTAGAGGGATATTATGCCACAACTAAATTGCCAGAGCTAGATCTTCCTCTAGCACTGGTGGTGGTAGTTGAGAAGCTTGTAGGACATATGAACAGAATAGTTGATAAATGGGCCAATGAATACCGAACCTTAGATTGGAAGGAGATTCGGGAGCTCACGTGGAAAGGACAACCATTATTCATGGAAGTGTTCTCAACAAATACAGCTAAACCAGGAGGGACAGCCTTTCTTGGAGAAACTGTTGCTCCTCCCCTACGAGAGTTCACTAGAGAGGGACCCTCAACATCTAAGTGGACCACTGCTAGTAGCCCAACTCTAGCACCAAGATATTGTCCTACACCAAAAGTGCGACCACAGGTCACACCACAACAACATCTTTCTCACTATGTCAATCGGAGGGTAGGGGAGCCAACTCGGCCTCCCATAAATGCACCTCCTGAAATGCGGGTGACAAGATCTTTGGAGGGGTTTGGTGAGGCTAGTAATAGGGGACCCACACCAATTTGGGATGCATGTGGACCATCTTACCAAAGAGAGGAACAATTCCCACTGAGAGTGAGGCCGTAGGCCCTATGATGAGTATTCAAGACAAGTAAGGCCATCAAGTCTTCAGAAACTGGTAAAGAAGTACGAAGGGTCGGGAGATCCATACAACCATGTAGTAGCATTTAGGCAAGCAGTTCGAGCTGAGCAAGTGGCTGACAAGCATACTCAAATTGAAGGATTTGGGCTTACTCTTGAGGGAAAGGCCCTTGCTTAGTTTCAGGCATTAGAGGCTTCAGACAAATCTTCTTTACTAGTTTTGGAAGAGAGATTCATTGCTGCTTTTTCCTTGATGGGAATTCAACATGACACAGTAGCAAACATCTACTCTTTCAAGCAAGGTGAGACTGAGAGTGTTAGAGACTGTGTAAATAGAATGAAGCAGTACATTAATCGTTGCCCAGAAGATGAGAAGCCCGCCCAGAGTCGATTAATTTCTCTCTTCTTAAAAGGACTCAAAAATTCAACATTGCATACACATCTCTATGCAAAGAAGCATACAAATTTCAATGAATGTTGCCATGATGCTATGGATTTCACCGATAACTTCAAATTCCAAGATGGTACTGGCCCTGAGGTGAAACCTAGAGATCAGTGGGGCGATGACCAAACTTCAGGGTCTAGCGCGTTAGTAAATCCAGACCAGATAGCTAACCTAGTACTAAGGAGATTGGGACAGACCTATCGTCCACCCATGCAGCCACAACAACAGCAGCAACGAATGAGGAGTGTACTACCTACAGGTCCTCATCTTTGTGGAGCATGTGGCGGTAACCATAAAATCGAGGAATGTAATACCTTTTCTCCTCTAGTCACAAACCAACCCACAAAGAAGTGGTGCCAAGCCTGTGCTTGGAACTTTACCCACACCACACAGGAATGTACTCGCATTGCAAGAATGAGACAGGAACGTGAGCAGCCAAGGGGTGGAGTGGCTCCACAAATGTATCAATAGTATACTAATTTTGAACGTAAGCCACCGATGGCACAAGAGCAAGCATGACCTGTTCTTGGTGCTTAACCTCCTGCTCCTGGGACTGCTCCTGTGAGGGTTGTTGACTACGACAATTCAAATATGTGTAGAGACTTGGTAAACCCAAGCTATGTGGAGGAGGAATACGCATCATATTCATCCAAGGAAAATGTCTTTGAAAGTCCCGCATACCCAAGCCAAGCACTGGAGACTCAACCAGGGGAACACAACTCTTTGATGTTGCTAGGCGGCTACCAACCTAGGACTCCAGGCCCCTCAGGTCAATGGCAGCCAAGGAAAGTAGAAGCCAAACCAATGGGCCCCTGTTATGAGTGCGGAGAACCCCATTGGGCTCGTGCTTGTCCACATTGCTCAAGGCAAGCAGCTCAATCCAATACAATAGTACAACAGTTTCCACCAATTAAAAGATATTGTCTAGGGTGTTGTGTAGAACACTTCCCAAAGGATTGTTTGCTGAAACCACATGAGGAAGGCACCTCTCAACCAAAAGGTCTCACTCAACTTTGTAGGGGCAGTTCCATCACCACCTTCATCTGAGAATGAGGATGCACTTAGAGTCATGACTAGATCACAGACACGAAATGCCAAAATACAGACCGATGAGACACCTTGCACTAGGGATGCAAAGGCAAATCTAGTGGACAAGACCCTACATTCCAATAGAAAAAAGACCACTAGGAGGAAAAAGAACCGAAACAAGCGAACTAAAAGTGCATCCACTAGTTCTCAAGAAGCCTCTAAACAAAACATGAAGGATCAAACTTTTACATCCCAAGAAGTGCATAAGGAGCATCAACCTTAACCTGGGCCTAGTGCTAAACAAGATGAGACTAGTACGATCGAGGATAGTTCTGGGGGTTCTATTTTTGTGGATAAAGTGAATGAGACTCTAGATGCCATCATTGATGCTCATAGAAGTCGCATTGCAGCTTTATCTGAGCTACCCAAGAAGCTTCAAGAATACCCAAACCCTCGTGAGGAGAAGATCAATCTGGCTGTACATCAGCAACTCATTAGGGAAGCTCAGTCTATACTTGAGGGACCACCACAACCTATTGCTCGGGGCCCAACCTCTCTTAAGCCAACATTAGAAACCATACCGGAAGTGTCATCAAGTCGGAAAATGAGAAGTGAGCTCATCTCACAAGTGCATAGCGAGAGGTCTGCACCAATTGATATCCCATTGAAAGAAGAAATTCTGCCACCACACCTAGCCTTGTCTTCCCATGCAATGATGAAATTATTGATGCTAACGAGACCATGGCAAATGAGATGTGGGCAGCAGTTCATGAGAAAGTTAATGAGAACATGTCCTCTATTAGTTCACCTCCATTCTTTGAGGTGGATTTTACCAGGGGCACAGAAAACAATTCTGGACGCCCAAGCATCCAGGAGGAAGTTCAAACAATTGTTTCTCCTAGAAGTAAGCATACAATGAAAACCTTACCATCATATCTGGGAGAATATGAGAACTGTTCTCAAACCTTGAGGATACCCTCCATGCATAAAAGGTTGACAAAGGAGAAGGATATGAGTATCGTGCAAGCTATTTTGTCAGCACCAGTGGCTTGTACCTTACCTTTGCTTGATTTGATAAAAATTTGACCTGAGTTGTGGAATGATATTGCCACATGTTTGTCAGAGCAGGTATTGCTACAAAAGGGTCACCATGAGTGTACTATACACCCTGAGACAAAGCATGTTATGCCAGTTCCTATCAACAAAGTAGGAAAATTTTGTGAGGACGATCAGGGAAATGCTACCCTCCCATTAGAAGTGCGACAAGTAGCTTCAACTGCAATACTTGATAGTGGTGCAGGAATGGGCATTGTGACAAGGTCCATTTGGGAAAAGTGGGGTAAACCAGATATTAGGAGTACCAGGATTATGCGCTTGCAACTAGCAGATGGAAGCTTAGAACATCCCCTTGGGCTGCTTGAGAACATATTGGTCACCACATGTGGGATTGAATATGAGCACACCTTTGCAGTAGTGGATTTTGGAAAACATCCAAACTATGAAGTGATATTGGGTAGACCATTCATGCGACAATTTCAAATGATTCAAGATTGGGGATACAATTATTTGTACCTCCGACATGATTCTGTCATCACAAGAGTCAACCTAAGGAATCACTCATATCGTGATGTAACAAGGTCTCCAATAGATGAGTTTGATTCTGCTTCATCTGAGGGCTCAAGAGTTACATTGTCAGATGGGCGAGAAGATCTGTGGATGTGTGGAGCCTCATGTAGGGATTTCAACACTGGGAGACTTAAGGGTAATCAAAGTGTATCAGATGAGGCATACACTCCACAACCCTTCCCTGAGCATTTAATTGATCCACTAGAATGGAGTCATGTCCTTGCAACATTATCGATATGTGCTTTACCTAAGCCAATTCAATTTTGTGACTCAGATGGATATGATATTATTCCTATACGAATGGTACAACCACGTGACCTTCTAGATGATTTGTACTATAGGAAAGCATCCACAACAGCACTGCATGTCGAGGAAGTCTCAATGGAGGATTTAACACTCGAATCTACTAATGATGCTGATAAGGAAGATGGATGGGACTCTGATTTTGATAATGATGTGATAATCCCTGAGGAAGAGTTAGGAAAGGCACGCCTACTCTTGAGAGAAAGGGAGGTTCAAGTAGAGATCCCTCGAAGCCGACCTAAACGTAAATGCTGTAAGAGCCATAAGAGAATCAATAAACAAGATGAGCGGGAATGACGTGAGAGACTACAAAAAGAAAAGGAGGAGTCTAAGAGTGAACACTCTCGACCACCACCTCACTTCTCAGGAAAGAACGAATATTTATACTATGTCCAAGCACAAGATAGTATCAAAGACCAAGTAAAACGATTAGATGGATTCCAAGCAGGAGAAAAGCTAAAAACTGTTAGCAAAAATTGTAAAAAAACTAAGAAACAAAAACCAAAACTCAAGTCTAAAACCGATTCAAAAGAGAGTGTCGGAAGTGCAAAGACAACGATTGAACAAAAAAATCTGATGCAAGATGGCAAAGGAGGGCTCAAAACCACATGGTCTTCAATGAGTGACGACTCAAGTGGACAAGAATAGGGTCTCAATGTTCCCCCCAACTTCACACAGTACACTCTTCAAGATCGGAAGATTGTTCTTCAACAGCCCATGCAACAAAAACCAAGCATGCCAGGGGTTTCATATGATGGTCCAGAAGATGCAAAAAAGATTGATATTGCAAAGCCAGGAGAAGAGCCTCGCTATGTGTGGATCGCCACAGACTTGTCCTTAGATGAGGAGAAGTTATTAATTCAAACAATAAAGGAGTATCGCGATGTTTTTGCTTGGAGTTATAAAGACCTCAAAGGAGTTTATCTAAGCATATGTCAGCATACAATTCCATTGCGAGAGGATGCTAAGCCTTCCAAGCAACGTCCTTATACTTACAATGAAAATTTCACACGGAAGATAAAGGAAGAAATAGACAAGCTCTTAGAGGCAGAATTTATCTATGAGATTGAACACACTGAATGGGTCTCCCCTATTGTAGTGGTGCCCAAGAAAAATGGAAAACTTCGAGTATGTGTAAACCTCAAGAAGGTAAATGCAGCTACTGTGCGTGATCATTACCCACTTCCAATCACGGATCATGTTCTGGAATGAGTTGTAGGGAAAAAGGCATATAGTTTCTTGGATGGATTCTCCGGTTACAATCAAGTGTCAATTGATCCAAAGGATCAACACAAGACAGCCTTTGCTACTACTGAAGATGGCATCTTTGCCTATCGTGTTATGCCATTTGGTCTAACAAATGCACCAGCAACCTTTCAGCGGTTAATGAGTCATGTATTCAAGGAGTACCTTAGGCAATTTCTTGAGATCTTCATGGATGATTTATGTGTTCACTCACAAGAGCGTGATGATCACATAGAACACCTCAGACTTGTGTTTCAAAAGTGTCAACTTTATCGTATATGCTTGAATCCTGACAAGTGAAAATTCATGGTAAGATAAGGGAAAATCTTGGGCCATATTGTTTCTCGCAATGGGATTTCAACAGATATGGATAAAATTGATGTCATTGTCTCATTACCTCGGCCTATCAACCCTAAAGGGGTACAAACATTCATGGGACATTGTGGCTATTATCGTCGATTCATCTACATGTACGCTGTCCTAGCCAGACCATTATATGCTCTTCTTGTAAAGTTTAATTGGACTGATGAGTGTGAGGAATCCTTTGAAAAGTTGAAGCAAGCATTAGTGACTACACCCATCTTACGGGCACCAGATTGGAACCAAATCTTTCATGTCCATATTGATGCTTCAAACTTTGCAATTGGATGTATTTTGGCTCAATCGGGAGAACATAATACGGATTTCCCAATCTCATATGCTAGTCGACAGTTGAACAATGCTGAGAAGAATTATACCACAACAGAAAGAGAAGGTTTGTCTATGAGATATGCGGTGAAAAAGTTTCGCCTTACCTTTTGGCAAACAAATTCATATTTTTTGTGGACCATCAAGCATTGCTATATTTGGTGAATAAGCCTTGTGCAACTGGAAGGATTGTGAGGTGGTTTATCATCCTTCTTGAGTTTGATTTTGAAGTGGCAGTTCGAAAAGGAACAACTCATCTTAGGGCAGATCATTTGTCTCGAATCACCTCTGGCGAAGCTCCTGTGGGTGTGGATGATGATATGTTAGATTCAACACTTTTCCTTATAGAGACAGCTCCTAAATGGTCTGAACCCATCTTAGAAATTTTGACAAGTGGGCAGATACAACTAGCGGGTCCTAATGTGGACCTATGGCGATCATTCAAGTTAATCTCAGGGAGATTATATCGTCAGGGTAATGATGGAGTGTTGCGGCTTATACCTAACCCTGACCAATATGAGGAAATCTTGGAATGGGCACATGCAGGTATCGGTGGAATCCATGCATCAGCTACTACTTGTGTGCGACGTATATCTCAAGATGGGCAATGGTGGCCTACCATGCATGCAGATGCTGAAACATTTGTTCCTAACCGTGCTTCATGTCAAATTCAACAGCCAATTCATAATGTCACATTATTCCAAATTTCAACTACACCAAGTTGGAGTAAGTATATTGTGGACTATCTTCAGCATGGTCATACGGATCAAAAAATTCCTAAACATCGAAAGCGTGCTATTAAAGTTGAAGCAGCAAACTATATGCTGATAGAGGGCCAACTCTACAAGAGGGGCAAGGATGGCAACTTACGCATGTGTGTATGTGAAGCTGACTATTTGAAAATCTTAACTCATGCACATGCAGGTGTTGGGGGTGGACACTTTTCGGGCAATACCACAGCTAAGTTGATTAGGTGGTCTGGGCTTTGGTGGCCAACCTTACAAATGGATGCCGAAGAATATGTAAAACATTGTGACGATTGTCAAAGGACCAAACCTCCCATCACAAAGGACAATATGCCATTGCGGCTTATGTTAAGCACACGTGCTTTTGCAAAGTGGGGTATTGATTTTGTTGGTCCCATTAAACCTCCAGCTCGTCACACGCATGCTGAATATATTATAGTCGCAAACTGACTATTTGACCAAATGGGTAGAGGCAAAGGCAACAGTAAAAAATGATGCCAGAACCATAGCCAAGTTCTTGTATGAGTACGTGTTTACACGCTATGGCTTACCTATTGAGATCATTAGTGATCAAGGTGTGCACTTTGTAAATGAGGTCATAGAGTTTTTGCTTCAAGAATTTATGGTAATTCACAAGCGTTCTGCACCCTATCATCCCGAGACCAATGGACAAGCTGAGAGTACTAACAAGATTCTCTGCATGGCACTAACCAAGATTGTTGAGGGACGTAGGACTGATTGGGAGCAAAAGTTGCACTCAGTTCTTTGGGCATATAGGATTGCCTATAAAACATCTGTGGGCACAACCCCATTTGAGCTTGCTTTTGGATTAGACGCAATTCTCCCCATTGAATTTCTTGTACCTACTCTACGAGTAGCTAAACAATTGAATTGGACTGGTCATGAGCTTCCACAACGCATTGACGAATTGGAAAAGCTTGATGAGACCCGCTTATTGGCGGTAATGGGGATGTATGCTGAAAAGAGGAGACAAAAGAAATGGTATGACAGAAATGTAACAACTGGCCGATTCAAAAAAGGGGACCTAGTGCTCTTGTACACACTTAAGAAACATAAGCGAAAGCTCAAGAAACGTGGCCTAGGACCGTTTGTGATTAATGAGCTTACTCCAAGTGGTGCAGTGCGTTTAGAGACACTAGAAGGTGAGCAAATGCCTAACTTCATTAATGGAAGTCGTCTCAAGAAATACAATGAACCATTAACTGAATGCATGCTTCAACAGATGCATGCTGCACAAACACGGAAAGAAGCACTTGACCTACTTAAACGTCTAGCTCAAGAGGAGGCAAAAGCTAGAGTTGCAAAAGCCAAGGAGCGTCGCGAAGCTTCTATGTTGGCCCTACAGTTGGCTACTGATGAACCATATGTCGATCCATTCAATATTCAAGTGTGCCTTCATCTTCATGAGACTACCTACTTTGTCTCTGCCTTAATTGACTCTGGTGCTGCAGATTATAATGTTCTCTCGTTTGACACATGGAAAGCCTTGGGTCAACCAACACTGGTACACATTCCTGTTGACCTACGAAGTTTCTCAGGTGAAGATAATCCTATAGAGGGAAAATGTGTCATTATGATGTCCATTCAGGATTACCAGATATCAGTGCCCTTTTATGTGGCAAGTAAGTCCAAGGCAGTAGTAGAGGCTGTTCTCGGTAGATCGTGGTTAAGTGCTACCAATTGCTCATTAGATTGGAAGAATAGACAATACAAGTTGCAAATTGATTCTAATTGCATCTTGGGATCTGCTACTCCACGAGCTTTATCATGTCAAAAGAGTGGTGTTTCTACCCTACACAACCCACTTTCAAAATCTGCTCTTGAAGCACCAACACAAATGATGTGGATAATTGATGAGTACTCAAGTGAGGGCCATGGTTGGCATGTTACAACTACTTTAGTCACTGCTCAAAGAAGGCCAGGCAAGAAGGAATTATCAATTTGGCTACCCAAAGATGCGTACAAACTTGTACCATCTAGCCCAGTTGCTAAGCCTCCTAAAAAGCACATCTTTTCCAAGCCTAAACCTCGGATTGTTACTCGTTGGGTCCCAAAACATGTTCTTAAAGCACAAGGCTATTATGAAGGTGCAACAGCAATTTGGCTTCCAAAATGCCATGGTTTGCTAGGGGTAAAAGAGTGTATCAGAAAGATTCCAAAATCCATCCTTGGTTTTCCATATCAGTGGGTGCAAAAGAAATCAACACAAACTCTTCAAGATAGGATAGGTGGCTGTGATAGCACCTACAAATCTACTTGTGTTGATCTTCCTAAAACATGTATTGAAACACAAGTTGTCCCAATTTCTCCTTGTTACACAATTCCACCATCAACTTGTGTACCTAAGACAAGTCCAAATGAGTCTCATTTGAGCATAGATTCTAGCACTTCAATGCCTAAATCCTCTTATCTTGCTCAAATTCCTCGACAATTGCTAAAATTCCCACCTCTTAAGAAGGACATACCCAAAACCAAAGATAAGGCATTAACACTACAATTGAAGCTCTTTGGTAGATCAGTGTTTGCATAATGTGGTTCCTTATGCCTTTAGAGGATTGTATTCTTTTTGAGATAATCTTGTTTTTTATTGGAATTGTAATGATGGATATGTGTGTTCTAAATTTCATTGTTCTACGTCCAGATAACTCTTGATGGATATTTGGCGAGATACATGTCCACCATGCATTGACCCTGATAGTACTCGACCTGATCATCGCGGGGGTTATAGTGCTCCTCCGTTTCAAACACATTCTAGGTACTTCTATGCTCCCTTAGGTGAAAATTGCTGTGGGCATCACTTTGTCACGTTATTCTATCAACAGCATCACCCATTTCCACATTGTCAAGAGTGTGCACGACTCGTATTAGGAGAAGCTTCACATATTTGTTGGATATGTCGCTCTTACTTTAGATGATATGGCACGGGCTTAATGAAACAAATTGTGGGAATTACACCCCAACACCATAATCTTCTTAATATGAGAATACCAGAGAGAGGACCAAATCAACGTAGATTACCTGAGGAGGTTCAAGCACAACAATGGAGGGATACAAGCTTAAATGACTTGCAACCACCTATCTTGCAAGCCCTCCTTCCCCAAGCCTCATCATGTCAATATTGGATCAATATGAGTACCTATATTGCGCAGTTCCAAAATCAAAATTGTCTGCTGAACCTTCCCATAGAACCAATGCCATATTTTAGCGAGGAAGCACTCCTTCCTCTACCACCTTCTCCAGAGGCTGGTTTTTGTGAAGGGTTGTCCCTGCATCCTAAAGAAATCGATACCATCTTTCCAGCAGACGAGGACACGGATCCACCACCAGCGCAAGGGTAAGCTTAGTGACTCCACAATAAGAAGGGCACTTTTCTCCCATTGGGTTTTTTCCCTAGGCTATATTCGGTGATTGGCACCAATAACAAATTTTATTCCTTTCTTTTCTTTTCTTGTTTGTTAGTAAAAATTTTGCAGAGATCTCAGCTAAACAAGAGCATCTAACACGCCCCAATAGTCCACCTACCGTGCACACAAATTAGGAAGGGGGGAGACATGCTACGCCCACAAAGACCAAGGAGGAGCAATCTGCACAAAATCAGCAATGCATCAATGCAAACGAACAACATCAACGGGCACTACAACAGGTGTATTCAAATCATAATCTTTTGTTCTTTATGTGCTTTTATCTTTTGGATATATGGTTTGCATGTTCACACAATGTTGGCTTGTTTAAGTTTTTGATTAGTTGTTAAAATATGGTGAGTGAATTCTAGATTCTTAGAGGACTTAGTAGAAGATATTTCTATTTAAAGACAGTGTAGGATATATACCAATGGAGTATGCCAAGTTCTTATGCTTTCAAGGTATATTAGTTATCCCTAGTGGTAGCTACCTCTTAGGTATGAGCTAGGTGCTAGGATTAATAAAAAATTTATGAAAATATACCCTAAAAAAATATATATACAAGTGAATCGAGACATGACGTGTCTACAACCATGCGGAATGCTTGGTAGGACCTAGGGTTGTCTTAGCACCTTGGGGCCGATGCCTTGGTTTCCATGGGGTGAACACTGACGTCTAAAAATTTCAGAAAAAGACCTTCAAGGAATCTATCGCCTTGATGGATGTTGGTAGGACTCTGGGGTACACTATGGGCCCTCGAGACCGATGCTCTCATCTTCATGGGGCACTCCTTAAGTCATAAAAGAAAGAAAAGGGTCTGTCATCCTTGAGATACTTAGTGGCTTTTAGATTCTCTTGGCGGAGGTCTCTTGGCCATTGCTTGGGTCTCATTGGGATGGAACCTTAATCTTTATCATCCTCTAAACACACATCAAAAAGTTTCTTAAAAAAAAAAAAGAGTTCCAATCACCTTTGCTCATATTTAGGAGTAGGTTTGCCACTTAGGAATAACTTAAATACTTGTAGGACATTGAGACTGTGGTCATAACCAGCGGTGTACAAGCACACTTGCCTTTGCATAGCACTATCTACCACTTAATCTCACTTTGACTAGCCTTTATTCACCTATTTTAGTACTCTTTAAAACTTTAATCAGCCTTGCACTTGTATGCTCACGTGTGTAATTATCATTGCTGGTTTTTTTTTCTTCTTTTCTTTTCTTTTCCTTTTTTCAATAAAAGACTTTACTTGTATCCATTGTTTTTTGCAGCTCTTGCTACTACCGCGCTCGAGGACGTGCGCAAAATAGGAAGGGGGGAGTGTTGCATGACGAGTGAAGATCAATGCAAGGATGCAACAAAAAAGACACTTAGGGCTCTTGTAAAGAGTTCCAAGTTGTAGATGAATGTGGGAGTGGGCTTGACAATAATCCCACATGGGAACTTTTGAGAGTTTTAGAGTTTTTGTATAAAAAGTGGCTCATTTGAGAGCTAAGGGGACTTTTGGTCATTTGGTTGGGAGGCTCATAGAGAGAGCTTGCTCCATAGCTCCTTCTCATGTGCTCTCCCAAGGCTCTCCATCTCCATTCTTGCTTCAATCTTATACTCTCTATTCTCTACGTATTCAATGATATGAGGTTGTGGTCTACACACTTGCTAATCTAGGTGGATTAGGTATTATTTTGCATTTTTGTGCATGAAATGATGTGTAGTTGAGGCTTGTGTGATAGCTCTTTGCATGTTAGATTCTTTGCATAAGTTGCATTTTTGTGCTTAAGTGTAGCCTAATCTAGATGCATTGATTATGTTAGATTGAGAAGGAATCAACGATTGATTGCTTGATTGTTGAAGAAGGATTGAGTAGGATTAGAAGTTATTAGTGTGTGGTTAACTAATCTTCTTCCATTCGGGATAGCCTCTATGCGCTAACTGGGTTGCATTCACGGATTGACAATCTGTGTGGGTTGGAGTGTAGCCTCCGCTATGCTATGATGTCCCAAACAAAGAAGATACCCAAAAATGAGTAAATGCTCACATAAGATGAAGAGTTGACTATGTACAAGGTTTATTAGTAAGAAACTATGAGTAATATCAAAAATATGAGATATTTTGGGTATCCAAAAATGAGTAAATGCTCACATAAGACGAAGAGTTGAAAATGTATAAGGTTTATTAGTAAAAAACTATGAGCAATATTAAAAATATAAGATATTTTGGGTATCCAAAAATGAGTAAATGCTCACATAAGATGAAGAGTTGAAAATGTACAAGGTTTATTAGTAAAAAACTATGAGCAATATTAAAAATATGAGATATTTTGGGTATCCAAAAATGAGTAAATGCTCACATAAGATGAAGAGTTGACTATGTACAAGGTTTATTAGTAAGAAACTATGAGTAATATCAAAAATATGAGATATTTTGGGTATCCAAAAATAAGTAAATGCTCACATAAGATGAAGAGTTGAAAATGTACAAGGTTTATTAGTAAAAAACTATGAGCAATATTAAAAATATAAGATATTTTGGGTATCCAAAAATGAGTAAATGCTCACATAAGAGGAAGAGTTGAAAATGTACAAGGTTTATTAGTAAAAAACTATGAGCAATATTAAAAATATGAGATATTTTGGGTATAATGATTCTATTTTGACACATATGTAAGAAAGGGGAGTCCATTAAAGGAGGTGCATATTTCACATGCTTGAATGAGTTTTAAACTCAAAAATAATGTAATATTTTTATCTCTCCTCTCTCTTGAATCAAACCAAATCAAAATGGAACCAAACCGAATCAAAAAGGAACCAAACTAGATCCAAATCTAGTCCAAATTCAACCAAACTGAATCTGGAAAATTTTAGAATTCAGATAGCTTTGGTTAGAGCTTCCCTCTCCTATAAATAGAACATGAGTTTTTTGAAAAAAAGGAGGAGAATTTTACTATTCTAGAACTATGCTGAAATAATGCTAATATTTACTATTCTCTAAAATTCTCTCCAATTTGTACGAAATTGGAGCTTCCCTCTTTCTTCAATCTCCATTGGTGGCTCCATCAACATACTAAACCAATTGATTAGTTGGGGGTCTCTACCGTGAACAAAGAATCAAGCAATTTGTAAGGTAAGTGGTGAATTTTGAGCTTTTCTATAATCTCTCAATGTTTCTCTCTTCTCAACCCCTCTCAAGCTTGAGAAGCTTAATTGGGATGGTTTTTGAATGCTATTGAAGTAATTAATGAATGATAGAAAAGAATTACATAAATTTACATTTATGCTTAATTCTAATGGTTTTTATGTAATATCTCTCTCTCACTAAAGAAATGGTCATACTCATGACCTATTCTCAATCCAAATGAAGCTTTTCATAAAGCTTTTCCTTAATCCAAGATTGATCAATGCTTAAGACCAAATTAATGGCTTTCCCTATGCTTTTAGTTTATGAATATTGATGATTCAATCCATTATGGGTTAATGATCCAATTAGGAATAATTCTAATCATTCTCTTAATGATAAGCTTGAATGTGGATGTGGATGTATGCATAGAGATGTGGATGTATGCATGTAGATGTAGATATATGGATGTGAATGTGAATGTGGATGTGGATGTATGCATGGAGATGTGGATGTATACATGTAGATGTAGATGTATGGATGTGAATGTGGATGTGGATGTATGCATGGAGATGTGGATGTATGCATGTAGATGTAGATGTATAGATGTGGATGTGAATGTGGAGGTGGATGTATGCATGTAGATGTAGATGTATAGATGTGGATGTGAATGTTGAGGTGGATGTATGCATGTAGATGTAGATGTATGGATGTGAATGTGGATGTGGATGTGGATGCATGCATGGAGATGTGGATATATGCATGTAGATGTAGATGTATGAATGTGGTTGTGGATGTATGCATGTAGATGTGAATGTACGCATATAGATGTGGATGTATGGATGTGAATGTGCATGTAGATGTGGATGTATGGATGAGGATGCATGAATGTGCATGTAGATGTGGATGTGAAAATAGATGTGGATGTATGGATGTGAATGTGGATGTGGATGTGGATATATGTATGGATGTGAATATATGATATGTGATGTGAAGGAATCTGAAGTGATGAGATGGAAAATGATGTGATGGGATGAGTATACATATAAATGGAATATGGAATAAGTAATGTGGATTGATGACAGGGATAATGTGGAAAAATGAGAGTTAATATAGAAACTGTATTGTAAACTGTTTGTAAATGCTATTTGTAAATGACTGTTTTATGTCAAGAATGCTGGGAAGGCATTTTGACCATCTTGTGATTAAGGTCATGGAGACCTAACTGATAAAGTTGCAACTGCTGACGGAGAGTCAATGGAGGACGTCTCGCGTAGCAAGGTCGACCGAGGTCTTGACCAGCCTCAGTTCGATTAAAATGGTGAGCTTCCGGTACGGTGGATGAGGGACCAAGGAAGCGGCCTATGAGTGAAGCGCTAAGACTGCGAAGGATCCTAGAGGGTGCTGACCATACGGTGCTCGGGCTCTGGGTCGCCTAGGATACCCACTCGTGCATCGAGGAAGATATTGGAACAAGGAGTAAGAGTTGTTTTCTGAAATCGGGCATGGATCTAGTTGATTGACCTTGCTGGTCTTCAATGGATGAGTCCATGGCTCTTTATATGGATCTGTTGGTTGATCTTGCTGATCTTCAACGAGAGTCCATCTTGATTTTTATAAGTGATTATATTGCCGAGTATTATGGGCTAGGAACTATTGAAAAGGCCCCTGCGTGGACAGGTGGTGAGCGTTCTGGTTGCCAATGATGCCATAGATACTCTGATGAAGGAATGATGGAAAATTATGAATCAACCGGATAAATTGGAAGATTGTGATCAGTGATACTATGGTTTTATTAAAGGATTGTTTTAAAATTGGTTGAATCTGTGAAAAGGCAATTTCATATTGGGTGTGTAAGTGGTGTGACTAGTTTTATTTTTGTATGAACATCCGGCTAGGGGGCCTTGGAACTCTTTTCCTTGGTACCCGGGACAAAACCTAACCAAATTCTTAATTGGATCCCATCACTACAGTGGTTGGGCAGTTGGCTAACCCATGGGACTGGATGGGGTTAGGCTGGACTGATGGATCCGTAAATTGAGACTCAATTTCTGTTATTACGATAGATAAAGTAAATCCCGGATAGTAATTGTTCTATGGATAGGAATCAACGACTGTGCCTCTTGAATGGGGAAAAAAGCATTGATCCCAATGATCCAAGTGCAAGTTTCTTCCTTGATCTGACCGAGTATCTTTATAGATGCAGTCGGATCAGCTTGATTAGTAATGGTCTTGACTACGTTAGAGTAAAAAGTTATCCTGGTGGAATCGCCCATGCTTTTCGGGTAAAGGAAGTTTTTTTCGAGTTCGATTTTGGAAAAACCAACGGATTAGTCTTTTGTCTGGATATCCGTGGACGAGGCCCCGAGTGTGGGACCCTGCCTCACGCAAGAAGTGCTACTTTCGTTGCTAGTACCCCGAATCTGTTGCACGGTGGGAATAGGGATCTCACAGTTGGTATCAGAGCAATTTGGCTAATAAAGATCAACTGAGAAGACAAATATGTCAAAAATTTATCAAGAAACACAAAAAGGTTGTAATTGTGTGATATAAGTCATACAATTTGATATTCAAACTGAAATTCATAATTTGGTAATTGGGTCTTCAGATGAAAGTACCGCAATTATATAGAATCCCTCACTTGCTTGAGGCCTAGACATGATGGTATTTACCTTATAATTCCAAGGATCGTGACTACCCGTATATATCGAGAGTATAACTGCAGCTCTTTACTGACAATATATACGAGTAAATCTAAGACTTGAAATTATAAGCATTAATGCTATCCAGATGATGATTTCGAATGTGGTTGATATGATTTTTCATTCTGTTTGAGAATTGATGAATTGATTTGGATTCTGATTGAAAAATGATGATTTCAAAAATTTAGTTGAAATGTAATAAGCTGAGCGAAACCACAATGTGGATGATTGGGACGAGTCCTTGTAATGATAAATGATGATAATGATTTCAGCAAATCACTATGAGATTAGTGGATTGTGCTGTCAAATTGCTACTGTTAATACTTGAGACGGTAGATCAAGTTAAGGGATGACAAATTGAGAACTTGCTTAACTAAAATTCCCGTGGAGGAATGTGAATGTTCAGAAGGAAATTTTTCGGTCTAATGGACCATTATCGTGTTAAAGATATGAATGATATGATCTGAGTGAATTATTATTTAATGATGAGTTCTATATAAGGGATTTTTATCCCCATATGGATCAAACGGCGAATGGACTCACCGGCTGCCTTTGCTCTGGGTTAGGGTGTTGCTGGAGGGCGGCGGGAGTGCTCTAGGGAGGCTTAAGCAAAAGAGTTGTCCTCTACTTGCGAGATGAGAACATCTCGCACTTTTTAAGTGGGGTAGAATGTAAGATTCCTCCCCCAGCCTTCAAGGTATACAGAAGTATAATTATTCCCTCTCTAAAATAAAAGAAAGATTCTGCTTAAAAAAGGAAGACCTTTCCCTAGAATACTTTCTCGGGAAGGTGAAAGCCAGAGTGTGGCAAGTTATGTTACAATATTCAGTGAGCTATGGACAAGATGGTGTTTGGCTCTTGAAACAGAAGTTCCCCCCATGTTTGTGAAGAAGAAGCAATTCATAGCAGGTTTGAAGCAGAGTTTGTTGGTAAAAGTGGACTTGAAGCAACCTTCTACTTATGAAGAGGCGGTGAGGATTGCGGAAGCAAAAGAATGGAAGCTAAAGAAAATGGCAGATTATGGGATGATCAAGGAAGGTGAAGTGGTCAAGAATGGTCGTCTTGATGTGAATATGGTCCAGGTGGATTTTGTGCAACAAACACCTACTGTGTACCAACAAATTAGTAGGGGAATGTACCAGGTAAATCCTAAGGTAGTCGCTAAGGATTTTGGGCAGTTTAATGAGAGCTGTGTGAAGCCTATGGCGGTGGATGTTATGCCTGTTTATGGTTATGAGAATTACCAGATTTCTGATAATGTTTCTACTAGTCAGGGTGTGTTAAGTGATGTTATTTATGCTTCTAAAGTTCAAGCAGAGAAAGTTCTTGCAGAGAATAAGGTTTTGCCAATCATAGGCAGGGATTTAGATGTCAACAGATCCTTCTCTTGGCTTAAAGAGCCAGTTCAGGAACCTAAGGGGAGGAGGGGAGAGACAGAAGATAATCTACAAGAAGAGGATGGAGTGGAAGAGCAAGTAGACGAAGAGATTGAAGGGGATGGACTGCAAATGGAGGATCAGCATATGCGCTTCGTGGTGGAGATGATGAATCACCACCACGAAACTCTAAAAGCATATGCACTTCATGGTGGAGATGATCAATTATAGCAACGCTAAAAGCATATGCGCTTTGTGGTGGAGATTAGAGGAACGCTAAAAGCATATGCGCTTTATGATGGAGATGATCAATCTCACCCACAAGCTACATGGCATGTCAAGAAAAGCCTTTTGCTTTAAGAACTCCGCGAGTGGAATGGTACATGTAACTGGTGCCGACATTAAAGCTTGTAAACTCCCTATGTCTCGTGCCAAGATTGTGGGGAGAAGTGGCTACACAATTAACTGAGCAAGGATTGTGGAACCAGAACATCCAGGTCAAGGAGTTGTTGAAGGCAAAGGCTTCTGAGCTAATGCTTAAGCAAACAATTCCGGTCCCTGTGAACAAAGTTGGCGAGCATTGTGAAGACGATGAAGGAAATACTACGCTTCCTATGGAGATCAACAAGATTGAATCTATAGCTATTCTAGCTAGCGGAGCAGGGGTGAGTATAGCAACAAAAACTGTATGGGAAATGTGGGGAAAACCTGCAAACAATTAGAAGTACAAGGATGAGTTTGCAATTGGCAGACGAAAATCTAGAGAGTCCCATAGGATTGCTTGAGAACGTTATAGTCAAGTCATGTGGCATTGAGTACGGACATACCTTTGCTATCGTAGACTTTGGCAAAAACACAAATTACGAAGTGATCCTAGGAAGGCCATTCATGCGCCAATTCAAAATGATTCAAGATTGGGGTTACAATTACTTGTACCTCAAACATGAGAATGTAACCATGAGGGTGAATCTGAAAAACCATGTTTATCAAGATGTGACGCACTCTCCTGTGGATGAGTTTGATTCCGCTTCTTCAGAAGCATCGGGAGCAACTATGTTTGAAGGAAGAGCTGATCTATGGATCTGTGGAGCATCTTGTGGAGACTTACAACCTGGAAATGTTACCATAGACAGAAGTGTGACAGATGAGGCGTATATCCCTATACCTTTTCCTGAAAACTTGATAGACCCCTTAGAATGGAACCATGTTTTAGCTACCATAGACACTTGTGCATTGCCAAGGCAAACACAGTTCTGTGATCCAGATGGGTATGACATTATTCCCGTAAGAATGATAAGAACGATCTATGTAGAGGAACCTCAAGAAGCCCCTAGGTATGAAGCAAACAAATCATTATTGCTAGGATATATGGTATCTGTAGAGGAAGTATCCCCTCTTGAGTACAGCTCAGCTAACGAAGGAGATGAGGATAGATGCTTAGAATCCTCTGATGGGAAGGATTCTGATGACGATTCCATAGTCCCTGAATCAGAGTTAGAGAAGATAAGATTGTTGTTAAAGGGCAGAGAGGTCTTGCTGAGTATTCCTAGTGACAAACCGAAACATAAGTTTTGCAAGAGTCACCGGAAGTTTTGCAAATAGGGAGTCAAGGAAAAGAGACAATAACAACAAAAAGAAAGAGAAGATGTGGATAAAGGAAACTTTATCCCACCTCCAACCTTTGTAGGAAAGAACGAGTACTTGTACTACTTGGGAGCTGATGATTGCATCAAAGACGAGATGAAATGGAGATGCGGCTTTCAATTAGTGCAAAAGCTAAACAAGAAGGAGAGTGACAATCCAAAGAAGAAGAGGAAATGGAAACCGAAGCTAAAATCTAAGGCTTCAGAGTCAAGACTGAACAAAGTACCATGACGAGAGTGGAGCGTAAAGCTCTAGTGCAAGAACGGAAGAGAATGCTAAAAGCAGCATGGTCTTCCATGAGTGATGACTCAAAGGAAGAAGAGGATACCACAAATATCCCCTCAAACTTCAAGAAATTCACCATACAAGATCGGAAAATAGTCTTGCAACAACCTACGACGACAGAATCCTAAGGAACCAGGAGTTTCCTATGATGGCCCTGAGGACGCCAAGAAAATAGACCTGGCAGAACCAAGCGAAGAGCCACGTAACATGTGGATTGCCACAGACTTAACCCAAGCAGAGGAAGAATTGCTAATCTCTACTCTGAGAGAGTATCAAGATATATTTGTTTGGAGTTACAAAGACCTTAAGGGGGTAGATCCAAAGATCTGCCAGCATACAATTCCCATGCAAGAGGATGCCAAGCCATCCAAGCAGCGTCCTTACACGTATAATGATAATTTTGCCAAAAAGATCAAAGAAGAGATTGACAAGCTGTTAGCGGCTTAATTTATTTATGAGATTGAACATACAAAATGGGTTTCACCGATTGTGGTAGTACCTAAGAAGAATGGAAAACTACGAGTATGTGTCAATCTAAAGAAAGTAAATGCTGCTACTGTCTGGGACCACTATCCGCTTCCACTCACTGATCATGTATTGGAGAGAGTAGCTGGTAAGAAGGCATACAGTTTTCTTGATGGATTTTCGGGCTACAACCAGGTATCTATTGATCCCAAGGATCAACACAAAACCGCATTTGCTACAGAATGGGGAGTGTTTGCATATAGAGTCATGCCTTTTGGTTTGACTAACGCTCCAGCCACCTTTCAGAGATTGATGAGCCATGCGTTCAAAGAATACCTGCGATTATTTCTTGAAATATTCATGGACAACTTGTGTGTGCATTCCATCAACAGAGAAGAACACATAGAGCATCTCAAAAAAATCTTTGAGAAATGCAGAGTGTATCGCATATGCCTTAACCCTGATAAATGCAAGTTTATGGTTAGGCAAGGGAATATTCTAGGCCACATTGTGTCTAGGAATGGTATATCCACGGAAAAGATAGCTGTTATTGTTGAGCTACCTAGACCTTACAATGCAAAAGGGATATAAGTTTTCATGGGTCATTGCGGCTACTATCGTAGATTTATCTACATGTACACTGAAATAGCACGGCCATTGTACACACTCCTTGTTGTATTTGAATGGACAGAGGATCGTGAAGAAGCCTTTGAAAAGCTGAAGAAAGCATTAGTGACGGCACCTATTCTCAGGTCACCGGATTGGGATAATTTATTCCACGTACATATAGATGCTTCGGCTTTTGCAATTGGCTGTATTTTAGCTCAACCAGGCGAGAACAAAATGGACTTTCTAGTCTCATATGCTAGCCGCTAGTTGAATAGTGCTGAAAAGAATTACACCACCACGGAAAGAGAAGGCTTAGCTATGATCTATGTTGTGAAGAAGTTTCGGCATTACCTTTTGGCCAACAAATTTACATTCTTCGTAGATCATCAAGCTTTGCTTTACCTTGTGAAGAACAAGCCATGTGCAACTGGAAGGATTGTATGCTGGTTTGTTATTCTACTTGAATTTGAATTTGAAGTAGCGGTAAAGAAGGGAAAAATGCATTAGCGGGCTGATCATCATTCCAGGATAACTTCAGGAGAAGCACCCATTGGTATAGATGATGATATTTGTGATGCTACTCTATTCTTGGTTGAGACAGTACCAAGATGGGCAGAACCCATCATTCAAGTTTTAACGACAGGATTTGTTAACTCCATTAGTCCCACCAATGAAAAGATAATGACCTTAGAGCATTGTGCTCCTTATAAGCTTCTTTTTGGACGATTGTATAAATTAGGAAAAGATGGAATACTTCGTCTATTGTAAGATTCCTCCCCAGCCTCTCAAGATGTCCAACATCTTCCCGTGTAATCAAATCCCTCTTCAGAAATATAAAAGATCTTATTTCTAAGTGTTTTAGTCTAGAGAGAGAAAATTATTCTAGAGAGAGAATATTCAGATTATGAATATTTTTGGATAGAAAAATAACTCATCCTATTAAAATAAGTTCCCCTGAAACAGAAATTCAAAAAGAATTTTCCAATGTACAAGTGGAATTAATTGGAAATAGGTATAAAGGACCTTAGTCTAAGGGTCTAGATTTTTAGAAATTTTTAGATTATGGTCCAATTAAGGTTCCTATGAGCCAATAGCATCAATCCATGTGTAGGGAGGAGATAAATCCAATTTGGAAAAGAAGATACCCAAAAATGAGTAAATGCTCACATAAGATGAAGAGTTGAAAATGTACAAGGTTTATTAGTAAAAAACTATGAGCAATATTAAAAATATGAGATATTTTGGGTATCCAAAAATGAGTAAATGCTCACATAAGATGAAGAGTTGAAAATGTACAAGGTTTATTAGTAAAAAACTATGAGCAATATTAAAATGATTCCATTATGACACATATGTAAGGAAGGGGAGTTCTTTAAAGGAGGTGCATATTTCACATAAGATGAAGAGTTGAGAATGTACAAGGTTTATTAGTAAAAAAACTATGAGCAATATTAAAATGATCCTATTATGACACATATGTAAGGAAGGGGAGTTCTTTAAAGGAGGTGCATATTTCACATAAGATGAAGAGTTGAAAATGTACAAGGTTTATTAGTAAAAAAAACTATGAGCAATATTAAAATGATCCCATTATGACACATATGTAAGGAAGGGGAGTTCTTTAAAGGAGGTGCATATTTCACATGCTTGAATGAGTTTTAAACTCATAAAAATTGAGATATTTCATCTCTCCTCTCTCCTAATTCAAGTCTAGTTCCAAAAAGTTGGCTTAACTGACCTAAAAATGGTCAAAAATTGACCAAACTGATTGGGAAAATTCTAGAATCAGTTTGTTTGGTTAGGAGCTCAATTTTTCCTATAAATAGAAGCCTCCCCCTTGTTGAAAAACATATAGTGTTTATGCATCGTTACTCTACTCCATCTAAGCCAAGAACTGTGAATTCATTTAATAATTCACTAGTTTTTGGAGCTTCCCTCTTTCTTCAATCCCCATTAGTGGCTCCATCAACATACTTAACCAATTGATTGGTTGGGGGCCTCTACCGTGAACAAAGAATCAAGCAAGTTGTAAGGTAATTAGTGAATATTGATCTTTCTATAATTTCTCAATGTTTCTCTCTTCTCAACCCCTCTCAAGCTTGAGAAGCTTAATTGGTATGTTTTTTTTTTAATGCTATTGAAGTTTATTGGTGAATAGTAGTGAAGAGTTACATAATTTAATAAACGCTATTGAGGTTAATTTTTATTTATGTTTAAATTCTAATGATTTTTATGTAAATTCTCTCTCTCACTCAAGAAATGGTCATACTCATGACCCATTCTCAATCCAAATCAAGCTTTTCATAAAGCTTTTCCTTAACCCAAGATTAAGCTATGCTTGAGGCCAATTAATGGCTTTTTTCTATGCTTTTAGTTTATGTATATTGATGATCCAATCCATTATGGAGTAATGATCCAATTAGAGATCATTTTAATTATTTCCTTAATAATAAGCTTTATCCATTAGAAAAATTGAGATTTATCAGTCATAGCAGCGGAGCTATGGCAAAATTTTTATAAAAATTATGCATAAAATAATTTCATTCAAAGCATAAAAAGAGGACTTCCTACCATATTCTAGGAATTATCATCCTAGATTAATTGAAAAATATTTCATTATAATCATGGAGAAATTGAATTTTAATATCAAAAGTGTTACTTTTACCATTTTTATTTTATGCATAGAAGTATGCATAATGGTTAAATTTTTATATCAAAAGTGTTACTTTTACCATTTTTATTTTATGCATAGAAGTATGCATAATGGTTAAATTTTTATATCAAAAGTGTTACTTTTACCATTTTTATTTTATGCATAGAAGTGTGCATAATGGTTAAATTTTTATATCAAAAGTGTTACTTTTACCATTTTTATTTTATGCATAGAAGTGTGCATAATGGTTAAATTTTTATATCAAAAGTGTTACTTTTACCATTTTTATTTTATGCATAGAAGTGTGCATAATGGTTAAATTTTTATATCAAAAGTGTTACTTTTACCATTTTTATTTTCATGCATAGAAGTATGCATAATGGATAAATTTTATATCAAAAGTGTTATTTTTACCATTTTTATTTTATGCATAGAAGTATGCATAATGGTTAAATTTTTATATCAAAAGTGTTACTTTTATCATTTTTATTTTCATACATAGAAGTATGCATAATGGATAAATTTTTATATCAAAAGTGTTATTTTTGGCAAAATTCATTTTCATGCATAGAAGTATGCATAAAGGATAAATTTTTACATCAAAAGTGTTATTTTTATCAATTTTTATTTTCATGCATAGAAGTATGCATAATGGATAAATTTTTATATCAAAAGTGTTATTTTTAGCAAAATTCATTTTCATGCATAGAAGTATGCATAAAGGATAAATTTTTATATCAAAAGTGTTATTTTTATCATTTTTATTTTCATACATAGAAGTATGCATAATGGATAAATTTTTATATCAAAAGTGTTATTTTTAGCAAAATTCATTTTCATGCATAGAAGTATGCATAAAGGATAAATTTTTACATCAAAAGTGTTATTTTTATCAATTTTTATTTTCATGCATAGAAGTATGCATAATGGATAAATTTTTATATCAAAAGTGTTATTTTTAGCAAAATTCATTTTCATGCATAGAAGTATGCATAAAGGATAAATTTTTATATCAAAAGTGTTATTTTTATCAATTTTTATTTTCATGCATAGAAGTATGCATAATGGATAAATTTTTATATCAAAAGTGTTATTTTTAGCAAATTTCAATTTCATGCATAGAAGTATGCATAAAGGATAAATTTTTATATCAAAAGTGTTATTTTTATCAATTTTTATTTTCATGCATAGAAGTATGCATAATGGATAAATTTTTATATCAAAAGTGTTATTTTTATCAATTTTTATTTTCATGCATAAAAGTATGCATAAAGGATAAATTTTTATATCAAAAGTGTTATTTTTATCATTTTTATTTTCATGCATAGAAGTATGCATAAAGGATAAAATTTTATATCAAAAGTGTTACTTTTATCATTTTTATTTCATGCATAGAAGTATGCATAATGATTAAATTTTTATATCAAAAGTGTTACTTTTATCATTTTTATTTTCATACATAAGAGTATGTATAAAGATATATTTTTATTATAAAAGTGTTACTTTTATAAAAATTGATTTTAATGTATAGAGGTATTTTTTTTAAAAAAAGATAAATTTTAATCGGAGATCGACGTAAATGAATATTCCTCGAGAAATCCATGTTTTGAAATTGTAAACAAATATTCATTGTAGGAAATTTTAGAAAAAGAGAAACTAAGATAGTACCTTTCGAGAAGATAAATTTAGAGAGAACCTTTCGGACCTAAACTCGGACTCAGATTATTGATCAAGACCTAATTCCTTCGTGAGTTTCAATCAATGACGATGTGCCCAGTTCGGGAAAAATGTATTCAATCACCCATCGAATCAAAAACTAAGTTAAGACTTGTGACTTGATCTAAGAATCAAGTTAACAGAATTTGAAGAATTCTGTTTGGAATTGAAAATTGGATTTATGATATACTCATGGTATTCAAACAAAAATCAAAACTGTAAACTTGCATAGAAACCATGCCTTCTTAAAAGACTGTCTTACGCCAGAATGCTGGAGGGAGCATTTGGCATATATGTTTATCTAAGGGAAGTTCGGTTGCAACAGCTGGCGGGGAGTGTTCGAGGGACAGCTCACGCGGCAAGGCTTGCCGAGGTCTTGACCAGCCTCGGTATGGTTAAAATGGTGCGCTTCCGGTACGATGGACGAGGGCCGACGAAGCGGTCCCTGAGTGAAGTGCCAGGACACCTAAGGAGGATCCTGGAGGGTTCTGACCAGGCGATGCACGGGCTCGCGGTGCCGAGGACATCCATGCGTATGTCGAGGAAGATATTATATGATGGACCTATGTTTTTTTTTATAATCTATCACTGGATCTCGTTGTTGACTTGCTGGTCTCAACGGAGAGTCCAGAGTGATACTGTTTTGTTGAGAAACAAGGACTCAATGAAAATTTTGAAGTATGACATGTATAAATCGTAAATTGTTTATCAAGGATTGTTTTTATTAAAGTTTTAATAAAGAGGAGTGCGTGCGTATCTGTTTTCTAAAGCTAAAGTTAAGAAAGGCAATTCAATTATGGGTGGGTGAGTACTTATTTGGTTCCACCGATTCTAGTGGTAGGGTGGTGGCTAACCCATGGGCCGGATGGGGTTAGGCTGGAATCAGTGGAGTTTTAATAATCAAATTGCAAAATCTTAGGATTACGCTAAGATTCGAGTAGTTAAATAATCTCCTGATAAATTTTTCAATAAGTAGATCAACGGCTGTGCCTGACCTGGATCAGGAAAAAAGCGTTGAATTTACTAAAATGATCAAATTATATCAGTGATAGTTTCCTTCTATCTGGTTTATCCAGTTAAAGGATAACTTAGAATTGATTACGTTAGAAAAATTCGTTTAAAAAAAAAATTAAAAAAAAAATTCATAATGGCGGATTCGCCCCCACTTTCCGGGCATGGGAATTTTTCCCGGTTTCGGTTTTTGGAGTGACCACCAGCCTAGTCTCGTGCCCGGACATTCGAGAGCGAGACCCCGAGTGAGAAAACCCGCCCCGCGCATGTGGGGGTTGCTTCCGCTGTTCGGCTACCGAGAGTCCGCGGCGCGCGGAGGGGGCGGAGGGATCTCACAGTTGGTATCAGAGCGAAATTGAAAGCTAATAAAGATAATTAAATTCTTATCTGAAATTGGTAAAAAGAATTCAGAAACAGCATTTTCATAATGTATTTTCATTCCGTAAGTTTCTTTAATGAAGAAATTTTAATCAAAGAAATTGTTTTTATAGATGGAAGTTCCCCATTTATCTGGTATTCCCGACCTCACCCAGTCTCAAGATATGATTGCATTTGCCTTCGAGCATCTCCTCTCTTCCGCTTCAACTCGAATAAGCCGAACAAGACTCGCGCGCCATTTTGAGGATTTATATTTTCCTACCCCAGCGGAGAGAATTCAGCATAAGTGGTTTGCAGGGCAATATGTCCACGCCTCTTGCGACCGCCGTGCAATGCTGTGGGAGAACCTCTCATTGGCTATGATCTTGTTAAAGCTGAAAATCGTACGTGGCGTCATTTTGTATCATTCAACGCCTCGGAATTTCAGGCTTGCATGCCAAGTCTACAGACTTCTTAGTTGTTTTATTCCTAAATGGAATATAATAGCTCCCTTGTCAGTAAGTGGACATTTGTATCAGGGCATGGCTATGGCCCAATACCGTCATCATATGCGTTTCCCGAGGAGATTTTGAATTCTGGAGCCGAGCTACTCTATGTACATAATGCAACTTTTATATAAATAAAAAAATGTTTTTCGAAAGAAAAAAAAAATTCTTGTTGTATAAATGATTGTTTACAGCAGCGAACGATCTGCTGATAAAGAAAAATCTATTATCGGACATATGTCATAGATCTCCAATAAGATCTTGTCTTGTTTAAGAAATTATTTTTTTTTTGAACTCTTAAGTCATAGGATCTCATGAATAATATCAAAATAAAAATTTATTAATATATAAATTTTGGCAGAATCATGAGACGAGGAAACCGTGGTCGTCAGCCAGACCCTGTCTCTGAAGATGACGAACTTGACCTTGATGTTCGTAAGGCTCTTCATAGGACTCAGCCAGGACCCTTCAAAGGAGAAGGGGAGAACTTGGGCGAGGCTGTGGAGAAATGGGTGGAAGCCATGGAAGAGTATTTTGACGTCACTGGATACAATCAGCGGAGCAAAATGGCTCTTGGCCGGCTGAAAATAGTGGAAACAGCCAGGGTAGCATGGAGGAACCACTGTGACACCAATCATTTGGACAGAAATACTCAATCCTGGAATGATCTAAAAACCTATCTAAGAAAGAGATTTTGCCCTCCTGGATTTTTAGAAACCAAAATGAACGAATTCTTAGAACTAAAGCAGGAGAGCAAAACCATCGAGGAATATCACCAGGCCTTTGCCCTTCTACTCAAATATTCACCACCTCTTGATGAAGAGCAACTCATGGCCAGGTTCATTCGAGGAATGAACGAACCCTTGGACACACTGGTCAAAAATGCCAAGCCAGTGTCCATGGCTGAAGCAGTAAGAATGGCAAAAGATTTTGCCAAAGCTTTTGTAGTAAAGGTCCCACCAAAACCTGCACCCTCTAACTTTAAGAGATTCCAAGCCCAGGGAAGTACTTCCAACTTTCCACCCCCAAAGAGGCAGCAAGGCCTGAATCAGAATCAGGATGCAGGAAGATTCAGAAGTGAAGGAAGACCCTTCCCCCAGAGTAATTTCTCAGGAACCTCACCACTTTCAAAAAATCAAAAGGATGAGCTCAGAACTGAAAATCGATGTTTTGGATGCCAGGGTTTTGGTCACCAGTTAAAAGATTGCCCGACTCCTACCATGTCAAGGGGACAGGGAAGTCAAGAACCCCGAATTCAGAGACCAACCCCTTCATTCCAGTCTAATCAGGGTCCGTCTCGCCCTAGCCAGGGAAACCCCAGCAGAATTCCAGCCCAGCCATCTGCCTCTATCCAGAGTAATCTCAGAACTCCTTCCCAGAATTGGAACAACAAAAGAGAAAGAGTTCTACCTCAGACTGCAGCAGCCAGAGCAGTCACAATTTCAGATGTAGTAGAAGAGGAGAAAGGGCAGATCTATGCTGCAATTGAAAATCAAGGGCCTAACCAGCAGTTCTCAGTCATCCATACTCCAGCAGAGTATCAGGGTAAGCCTTTCAAGCTTTTGATTGATTCAGGCAGTTCTCATTCATTCATTTCCCCTGGATGCTTGCGTAAGCTAGTCTTAGAACAGAAATCAGGGAAACCTATGCAAGTTGAATTGGCCAGTGGGAAGACTCTTTTCACTCACCATGAGACAGATCTTATCCAATTCAATCTAGATGGTAATGTAACCGACTGTCAGTTCAAAGTCTTACCTCTAGGAGTTTTTGACGGAATCCTTGGAATGGATTGGCTCCACAAATATCAAGCTGACATACACTGTCACAATGGAACCATTTCCTTCCATGACCTTCACGGGAACAAAGTCCATGGAACTGGAGTTTCCGGATCCCCAAACCTTCAATTAGTAAAAGCTTCCAGGTTACTGAAAGGACTTAGGAAGAAGCAGCAAATTTATGTTGTCAAAATGAACCCAGTAGACTCAAAAATTAAAGCTAAAGAACCAGAATGGTTAAGTGAATTTGATGATCTATTCCCAGCAGAGCTAACTGAAATGCCTCCAATTCGGGAATTAGATCATGTGATTGAATTGACCCTCGGAGCTCAACCAGTAGCCCTACGCTCTTACAAAATGCCAGTTCCTGAAGCCATCGAACTCAAGGAACAGCTTAGGCAGCTGTTAGAACAAGGGTTTGTAAGACCCAGTGTTTCGCCTTGGGGTGCGCCAGTTCTCTTTCAGAAAAAGAAAGATGGAACACTTAGACTCTGTGTGGACTACAGAGGTCTAAATCAGCTGTCAGTTAAGAATAAGTATCCTATCCCAAGGATTGATGAGCTTTTGGACAGGCTAAATGGAGCCCAGATCTTCACAAAAATAGATCTCAAATCCGGGTATTACCAGATCAGGATCAATGATCCAGATATACCAAAAACAGCCATCAATACTCGCTATGGGCATTATGAATTTACTGTCATGCCGTTCGGATTAACTAATGCTCCAGCTACATTCAATCGCCTAATGCAGGACATCCTCAGAGAATACTTGGATGACTTTGTTCTAGTTTTCTTTGATGACATTCTGATTTACTCAAGAAATGTAGCCGACCATGAGACTCATGTCCGAAAAGTTCTTGAGATTCTAAGGAAGCATCAACTCTTTGCCAAAAAGAGCAAATGCACTTTCTCTGCCGACCACGTTGAATACTTGGGTTTCCTGGTATCCAAAGATGGAATTTCTCCAGATTCCGCAAAAATCCAAGCTGTCATAGATTGGCCCGAACCAAAGACAGTGAAAGAAGTCAGAGGATTCTTGGGATTGACTGGTTGGTATAGAATTTTTATACCAAAATATGCTCTCATAGCTTCCCCCCTGACTAACCTTCTCAAAAAGAATATCCCATTTCAATGGTCTGCCAAGTGCCAAAGTGCTTTTGATAAGCTGAAGACCGCCTTGGTAACCAGTCCCATTCTGAAACTGCCAGATTTCTCTCTACCCTTTGATGCAAGTGGTTTTGCCCTGGGAGGTGCACTCATGCAGGAAGGTCATGCAGTGGCCTATGAATCCCGAAAGCTCAGAACACATGAGAGGAATTATGCTGTCCACGACTTGGAATTGCTTTCAGTAGTCTATGCCTTAAAGTTGTGGAGACATTACCTACTGGGTAAAAGGTTTACTTTGATGACAGATCATCAGAGCTTAAAGTGGATCTTTACTCAGAAGGACCTGAACATGCGCCAAAGAAGGTGGATGCAGACCTTGCAGGAATTTGATTTTGAAATCAAGTACCGCCCAGGCAAAGAGAATGTGGTAGCAGATGCTCTCAGCAGAAAAACCTCCTTGCTTGCAATTACTGTAATATCAAATCCTTTGATTACTCAAGCAAGTGAGAAGATCATGCAAGATAGATTCTTTGGCCCTATTGCTACCCTACTTATGCAGGAAAGCAAAACTCCGCAAGAGTTGAACAGAGTTCAAGGGTACAGCCTGGATGATGGCATTATGTATTATAACCGCAGGTTATGCATTCCCAATGATGAGGGAACTAAGAACCAAATTCTGAATGAAGCCCATGACAGCCTTATTGCAGGACATCCAGGTTTCATTAAGACCTACATGTCCGTAAAGAAAAGTTTCTTTTGGCCTGGTTTGAAAAAGGATGTGATGAATCATGTACGTCAATGTCTGACATGCCAAAAAGTCAAAGCTGAAAGAGTAAAAATGCCTGGGAAGTTACATCCATTGGACATCCCCCAGATGAAGTGGGAATGTATCAGTATGGACTTCATTACTGGATTACCTTCAGTGCAATCAGGTTACAACTCCATCTTCGTGGTAGTCGACAGACTAACCAAAGTTGCCCATCTGATTCCAGTAAAAGATACCTACACTGCAGTGGATGTGGCCAGAATGTTCCTCAAAGAAATCTTCAGATTGCATGGCCAACCGAGGAGAATAGTAAGTGACCGAGATCCCAAATTTACTTCAAGGTTTTGGACTGCATTTTTTGAAGCAGTGGGAACTTTCTTGGATCTCAGCACAGCTTATCACCCTGAGACCGATGGTCAAACTGAAAGGGTAAACCAAGTAATTGAAGATATACTTCGGACATGCTGTGGCAGGGAACCCAAGAAGTGGCTAAGCTATCTGTAGCTAGTCGAGTTCGCCTACAATGCTTCTTATCACCGAAGTATCGGGATGAGCCCTTTTAAAGCTCTGTATGGACAAGATTGCTTAACTCCATTAACTTGGTCTGACCCATTGATTAAGGTCGAGATGTCCAGACAGATGCTTGACGACATGGAGCAACAGATGCAGTCAATTCGTAAAGATATTAAAGCTGCCCAGGATAGACAGAAGCAATATGCGGATAAGAAGAGGACAAATAGAGAATTCAAAGAAGCAGATATGGTCTTCATTCGAGTACGACCCAAAAGAAGTTCCTTATCTCTTGGGAAGTACAAGAAGTTATCACCCAGATATTGTGGGCCATATCTGATTACAAAGAAAGTAGGTGACTTAGCCTACGAGCTTCTTCTGCCTCCTCATCTCAAAATTCATAATGTATTTCATGTAAGCCTTCTAAAGGAATATGTGCCAAACTCAAATCATATGCTTGATGATGAAATCCTAACCTCTTCAACCCAAGGACAGATGGAACTCCAACCTGAAGAAATTCTCGATGTTCGAGAAAAGCTTCTCAGGAACAGAATTATCAGAGAATTATTAGTAAAATGGAAGTTCTATCCTTTTGAAGATGCCACCTGGGAGAATGAAGCCGATCTGTTGCGGGATTATCCCCAGTTTGCGAGATGAGGACATCTCGCGTTTTTCAAGTGGGAGAGAATGTAAGATTCCTCCCCAGCCTCTCAAGATGTCCAACATCTTCCCGTGTAATCAAATCCCTCTTCAGAAATATAAAAGATCTGATTTCTAAGTGTTTTAGTCTAGAGAGAGAAAATTATTCTAGAGAGAGAATATTCAGATTATGAATATTTTTGGATAGAAAAATAACTCATCCTATTAAAATAAGTTCCCCTGAAACAGAAATTCAAAAAGAATTTTCCAATGTACAAGTGGAATTAATTGGAAATAGGTATAAAGGACCTTAGTCTAATGGTCTAGATTTTTAGAAATTTTTAGATTATGGTCCAATTAAGGTTCCTATGAGCCAATAGTATCAATCCATGTGTAGGGAGGAGATAAATCCAATTTGGAAAAGAAGATACCCAAAAATGAGTAAATGCTCACATAAGATGAAGAGTTGAAAATGTACAAGGTTTATTAGTAAAAAACTATGAGCAATATTAAAAATATGAGATATTTTGGGTATCCAAAAATGAGTAAATGCTCACATAAGATGAAGAGTTGAAAATGTACAAGGTTTATTAGTAAAAAACTATGAGCAATATTAAAATGATTCCATTATGACACATATGTAAGGAAGGGGAGTTCTTTAAAGGAGGTGCATATTTCACATAAGATGAAGAGTTGAGAATGTACAAGGTTTATTAGTAAAAAAACTATGAGCAATATTAAAATGATCCTATTATGACACATATGTAAGGAAGGGGAGTTCTTTAAAGGAGGTGCATATTTCACATAAGATGAAGAGTTGAAAATGTACAAGGTTTATTAGTAAAAAAAACTATGAGCAATATTAAAATGATCCCATTATGACACATATGTAAGGAAGGGGAGTTCTTTAAAGGAGGTGCATATTTCACATGCTTGAATGAGTTTTAAACTCATAAAAATTGAGATATTTCATCTCTCCTCTCTCCTAATTCAAGTCTAGTTCCAAAAAGTTGGCTTAACTGACCTAAAAATGGTCAAAAATTGACCAAACTGATTTGGAAAATTCTAGAATCAGTTTGTTTGGTTAGGAGCTCAATTTTTCCTATAAATAGAAGCCTCCCCCTTGTTGAAAAACATATAGTGTTTATGCATCGTTACTCTACTCCATCTAAGCCAAGAACTGTGAATTCATTTAATAATTCACTAGTTTTTGGAGCTTCCCTCTTTCTTCAATCCCCATTAGTGGCTCCATCAACATACTTAACCAATTGATTGGTTGGGGGCCTCTACCGTGAACAAAGAATCAAGCAAGTTGTAAGGTAATTAGTGAATATTGATCTTTCTATAATTTCTCAATGTTTCTCTCTTCTCAACCCCTCTCAAGCTTGAGAAGCTTAATTGGTATGTTTTTTTTTAATGCTATTGAAGTTTATTGGTGAATAGTAGTGAAGAGTTACATAATTTAATAAATGCTATTGAGGTTAATTTTTATTTATGTTTAAATTCTAATGATTTTTATGTAAATTCTCTCTCTCACTCAAGAAATGGTCATACTCATGACCCATTCTCAATCCAAATCAAGCTTTTCATAAAGCTTTTCCTTAACCCAAGATTAAGCTATGCTTGAGGCCAATTAATGGCTTTTTTCTATGCTTTTAGTTTATGTATATTGATGATCCAATCCATTATGGAGTAATGATCCAATTAGAGATCATTTTAATTATTTCCTTAATAATAAGCTTTATCCATTAGAAAAATTGAGATTTATCAGTCATAGCAGCGGAGCTATGGCAAAATTTTTATAAAAATTATGCATAAAATAATTTCATTCAAAGCATAAAAAGAGGACTTCCTACCATATTCTAGGAATTATCATCCTAGATTAATTGAAAAATATTTCATTATAATCATGGAGAAATTGAATTTTAATATCAAAAGTGTTACTTTTACCATTTTTATTTTATGCATAGAAGTATGCATAATGGTTAAATTTTTATATCAAAAGTGTTACTTTTACCATTTTTATTTTATGCATAGAAGTATGCATAATGGTTAAATTTTTATATCAAAAGTGTTACTTTTACCATTTTTATTTTATGCATAGAAGTGTGCATAATGGTTAAATTTTTATATCAAAAGTGTTACTTTTACCATTTTTATTTTATGCATAGAAGTGTGCATAATGGTTAAATTTTTATATCAAAAGTGTTACTTTTACCATTTTTATTTTATGCATAGAAGTGTGCATAATGGTTAAATTTTTATATCAAAAGTGTTACTTTTACCATTTTTATTTTCATGCATAGAAGTATGCATAATGGATAAATTTTTATATCAAAAGTGTTATTTTTACCATTTTTATTTTATGCATAGAAGTATGCATAATGGTTAAATTTTTATATCAAAAGTGTTACTTTTATCATTTTTATTTTCATACATAGAAGTATGCATAATGGATAAATTTTTATATCAAAAGTGTTATTTTTAGCAAAATTCATTTTCATGCATAGAAGTATGCATAAAGGATAAATTTTTACATCAAAAGTGTTATTTTTATCAATTTTTATTTTCATTCATAGAAGTATGCATAATGGATAAATTTTTATATCAAAAGTGTTATTTTTAGCAAAATTCATTTTCATGCATAGAAGTATGCATAAAGGATAAATTTTTATATCAAAAGTGTTATTTTTATCATTTTTATTTTCATACATAGAAGTATGCATAATGGATAAATTTTTATATCAAAAGTGTTATTTTTAGCAAAATTCATTTTCATGCATAGAAGTATGCATAAAGGATAAATTTTTACATCAAAAGTGTTATTTTTATCAATTTTTATTTTCATGCATAGAAGTATGCATAATGGATAAATTTTTATATCAAAAGTGTTATTTTTAGCAAAATTCATTTTTATGCATAGAAGTATGCATAAAGGATAAATTTTTATATCAAAAGTGTTATTTTTATCAATTTTTATTTTCATGCATAGAAGTATGCATAATGGATAAATTTTTATATCAAAAGTGTTATTTTTAGCAAATTTCAATTTCATGCATAGAAGTATGCATAAAGGATAAATTTTTATATCAAAAGTGTTATTTTTATCAATTTTTATTTTCATGCATAGAAGTATGCATAATGGATAAATTTTTATATCAAAAGTGTTATTTTTATCAATTTTTATTTTCATGCATAAAAGTATGCATAAAGGATAAATTTTTATATCAAAAGTGTTATTTTTATCATTTTTATTTTCATGCATAGAAGTATGCATAAAGGATAAAATTTTATATCAAAAGTGTTACTTTTATCATTTTTATTTCATGCATAGAAGTATGCATAATGATTAAATTTTTATATCAAAAGTGTTACTTTTATCATTTTTATTTTCATACATAAGAGTATGTATAAAGATATATTTTTATTATAAAAGTGTTACTTTTATAAAAATTGATTTTAATGTATAGAGGTATTTTTTTTAAAAAAAGATAAATTTTAATCGGAGATCGACGTAAATGAATATTCCTCGAGAAATCCATGTTTTGAAATTGTAAACAAATATTCATTGTAGGAAATTTTAGAAAAAGAGAAACTAAGATAGTACCTTTCGAGAAGATAAATTTAGAGAGAACCTTTCGGACCTAAACTCGGACTCAGATTATTGATCAAGACCTAATTCCTTCGTGAGTTTCAATCAATGACGATGTGCCCAGTTCGGGAAAAATGTATTCAATCACCCATCGAATCAAAAACTAAGTTAAGACTTGTGACTTGATCTAAGAATCAAGTTAACAGAATTTGAAGAATTCTGTTTGGAATTGAAAATTGGATTTATGATATACTCATGGTATTCAAACAAAAATCAAAACTGTAAACTTGCATAGAAACCCTGCCTTCTTAAAAGACTGTCTTACGCCAGAATGCTGGAGGGAGCATTTGGCATATATGTTTATCTAAGGGAAGTTCGGTTGCAACAGCTGGCGGGGAGTGTTCGAGGGACAGCTCACGCGGCAAGGCTTGCCGAGGTCTTGACCAGCCTCGGTATGGTTAAAATGGTGCGCTTCCGATACGATGGACGAGGGCCGACGAAGCGGTCCCTGAGTGAAGTGCCAGGACACCTAAGGAGGATCCTGGAGGGTTCTGACCAGGCGATGCACGGGCTCGCGGTGCCGAGGACATCCATGCGTATGTCGAGGAAGATATTATATGATGGACCTATGTTTTTTTTTATAATCTATCACTGGATCTCGTTGTTGACTTGCTGGTCTCAACGGAGAGTCCAGAGTGATACTGTTTTGTTGAGAAACAAGGACTCAATGAAAATTTTGAAGTATGACATGTATAAATCGTAAATTGTTTATCAAGGATTGTTTTTATTAAAGTTTTAATAAAGAGGAGTGCGTGCGTATCTGTTTTCTAAAGCTAAAGTTAAGAAAGGCAATTCAATTATGGGTGGGTGAGTACTTATTTGGTTCCACCGATTCTAGTGGTAGGGTGGTGGCTAACCCATGGGCCGGATGGGGTTAGGCTGGAATCAGTGGAGTTTTAATAATCAAATTGCAAAATCTTAGGATTACGCTAAGATTCGAGTAGTTAAATAATCTCCTGATAAATTTTTCAATAAGTAGATCAACGGCTGTGCCTGACCTGGATCAGGAAAAAAGCGTTGAATTTACTAAAATGATCAAATTATATCAGTGATAGTTTCCTTCTATCTGGTTTATCCAGTTAAAGGATAACTTAGAATTGATTACGTTAGAAAAATTCGTTTTAAAAAAAAATTTAAAAAAAAAATTCATAATGGCGGATTCGCCCCCACTTTCCGGGCATGGGAATTTTTCCCGGTTTCGGTTTTTGGAGTGACCACCAGCCTAGTCTCGTGCCCGGACATTCGAGAGCGAGACCCCGAGTGAGAAAACCCGCCCCGCGCATGTGGGGGTTGCTTCCGCTGTTCGGCTACCGAGAGTCCGCGGCGCGCGGAGGGGGCGGAGGGATCTCACATCTATGCCCTAACCCTGATCAATATGATGAGATTATCTCATATGTCCATGTGAGATTAGGAGGCACACATGTCTCTCGAAAGGATACGGTTAAAAGAGTTTTGTGGGAAGGATATTGGTGGCCAACACTTCATGGTGATACAGAAGAGTACATATGGAATTGTAAAATTTGTCAACAAAGGAAACCCATGTAACTATATTTTATATTTCAACAACACCCAATTGGAGTTCGTACATTGTGAAGTATTTGACGCAGGGTCATACGGACGATAAGATGCCTAGGCATAGAAAGAGATCCATAGAGGTAGAAGCAGCGAGTTTTCAGATTATTGAAGGCCAGCTGTACAAAAGGGGGAAAAGATGGAAACCTACGGACTTGTGTTTGTGAGAGTGACTACCTTAGCGTATTGACTCATGCATATTCAGGAGTTGGGGGTGGACATTTCTGTGGAGAAACAACTGCCAAACTTATACTATGGTCAGGACTATGGTGGCCTATGCTTTTTTATGATGCAACAGAGTATGTCAAACGATGTGATCAATGTCAAAGAGACAAACCTCCTACCAAGTATGAGGACATGCCATTGAGACCAATTATGGGGGTTAGAGCTTTTGCAAAATGGCGAATTGATTTTGTGGGACCGATTAAACCACCAGCACGCCATACACATGCTGAGTATATCATTGTAGCCACAGATTATCTTAAGAAGTGGGTAGAAGCAAAAGCCACGGTAAAAAATGATGCTAGGACCACTGCAAAGTTTTTATACGAACATGTGTTTACACGCTACGGTTTACCTATTGAGATTGTGAGTGACCAAGGTGTGCATTTTATCAATGAAGTCATTACCTTTCTTTTGGAAGACTTTATGGTCATCTATAAGAGGTCAGCGCCTTATCACCCGCCGCAAGCAAATGGTCAAGTTGAGAGCACAAACAAGACTCTTCGCACTGCGCTTACAAAGATTGTTGAGGGACATAGAACAGATTGGGAACAGAAACTTCACTCAGTTCTATGGGCTTACTGAATTGCTTACAAAACGTCCATAGGCATGACACCTTTCAATCTAGTTTTTGGATTGGACGCTATCCTTCCGATAGAATTAATTGTACCTACACTTCGAGTTGCAAAACAACTTGAGTGGACAGATCATGAATTCTCTACACGGATCGATGAATTGGAGAGGCTAGATGAAGACAGGCTATTGGTAGTCATTGGCATGTATGCTAAAAAATGACGCCAAAAGCGTTGGCATGATACGTATGTAAAGAAAGGTCGCTTCAGAAGAGGTGATCTAGTGTTGCTTTACACATTGAAGAAACAAAAACGCAAGCTGAAAATGCAAGGACTTGGTCCATTTGTAATCAACGAGCTTAGTGCGAGTGGTGCAGTAAGGTTGGAAACCTTAGACGAAGAGCCAATGACTAACTTCATCAATGGTAGCCGCTTGAAGCGCTATGAAGAACCTTTAATAGATGATATGCTGATACGCATACATGCTAGTCAGACACGTAAAAAAGCTCAAGCTTTGTTACAAAGTCAAGCAAAAGAAGAAGCTAAGGCTAGAGTAGCACTAGCACGAGAGTGCCGCAAGGCAGCTATCATGGCCATCCACTTGAATGATGATGAAGACTTTGTAGATCCCTTTCATATTGATGTAAGCATCCCTACTCAAAGAGCAATCTTTGCAGCGTCTGCACTTATAGATTCGGGAGCCGACTGCAATGTTTTGTCTTATGAAGCATGGACATCATTAGGCCAATCTTTTCTCACCAATGCATCATTGAACTTCAAGAGTTTCTCTGGTGATGAAACCCCAGCCCTAGGCAAGTGCTGTATTAATATGTCCATTCAGGATCAATCTATGCACGTGACTTTTTATGTTGCTAACAAGAGCCAAGCAGTGGTGGATGTTGTTCTAGGTAGATCATGGATTAGAACCACTAGATGCGGTATGGACTGGAACTCACGACAATACACCTTGTTGGTAAATTCTACTCACCTTACAGGATCAAGTGCTTCGGCACTCCCATCTTTTCAAAAGGTGGAGACCATCACCCCACTGTGATAGAGACAACCTCAAAAGATCCAATGATTTGGGTGAATATGACAATGACAATACTCAAGCATGGCATGTGCCAACATCTCTCTTATATACACAAGGCTATGGAAGGGGGGAAGCACTTAGAATTCAAATCTGGTTACCTAAAGTAGCTCACAAGCCAAGACCCAATGCTACCAAGGAACATCCAAGGAATACAAAGCTAAATAGGAGGTTCACCAAAACCAACAGTTCCACCTCCAACAAGACCACTCAACAACGGTGGATCCCAAAGAAGGTTCTGCAAGCACAAGGCTACTACGAGAGTGCTACTACCTTGTGGCTACCAAAAAAGAATGCAGGGACTACTGCAGCAAAACATAATTATGTTCTTGAATCTACTCAAGAACAAAAGCAGTCAATACAACCCCACTTACAGAAACCAAATCAATACTGGAAACCACGCCTTACCAAGCCTGAAAGAGTCCAGGTGAAAACACAAGCTGACGCGTCAATCGGACATCATCAGAAGGTCTCGAACAGGAAGGGATACTCCAAACTGACATGAGAAGAAAAAGGCAAGTGGGTACCTTTACTCACTTCTATCTCAGAGGCAACACATCAAAAGGAGGATATTGCAACCGAATCAAGTTCAGAGTCTATTCCTCAAAACACAAGCAACGTCAAAGTTTGTCTTACAAAGCCGACAACTTTCAATCAGGCTCCTACACAAGTAGACTCCCTGACTATCAAGGAAGGAGCATTCTTCCTACAACTCCAACTATTTGGAATGTCGTCGGTATTCTACTCTTTTCCTAATCAAATTACATTACCAGCCCATAAGTCTACAGGCATAGGTGTTAGAGTTGGGCACTCTGAAGACCCAAGAAAATTTTGAAAGCCTAATGGGATGGCAAGAACACAGCTGCCATATGGTTGCCAAAGCTCAGAAGTGTTCAAACATCTCCATTCACACCTCCTCCTATTTGTCCCAATGCATTTCCTATGCCTATCGCTAAAATCTCACCTCCGACTAAACTTCAATCTCTTGCACGTACTCTGAAATGGGTACCAAAAAAGAGTCCAACAAAAAGGAACCTGTGCTATACATCAACACCCTACAAACAATTTGCATAATGTTACATCCAAAAACAAACTCATTCTTGAAAGAGCTATCATGCTACAAAAGCTACTTTTTGGCAATTCATCTATTGAATCTATTAGCTCTATTTCCGTCATGCCTGTACATACTAGCATTCTTCGTTCAACTTGCATTAAATAAAAAAATATGAACACTCCCTTATGTGTTGTGTAGAATAACCAAATGGAGACTTGGCTGGACACATGCAGTCCATCTTTGGACCTAGATCTAGCACTCACCCTGACCATCAAGGGGGCTACAACATTGCACCTTTTCAGACGCACTCCCGATATTTTTATGCCCCGGTGGGTGAGGATTGCTGTGGAAGACAATTTGTGGAGTTATACTACCAGCAACATCATCCGTTTCCACACTGCCGCGACTGTGCTCGTATGGTATTGGGGAATGCTTCCCATATATGTTGGCAGTGTTGTTTTGGGTCCTCAAACACAACACAATTAACTACTACTGACACAGCAAAGACAACCCCATTAAACAACACTAACTTCAATTCCCACATCAGACTGAACACAACAGAGCATAGAGAACACAGATTGAACAAAGATTTGCTAAAGAAAATAGAGAATAACAGAACTGAAGTACCATTGATTGATCAAGATGATTCATACATTGCTTTCTCCTTCTTCTCTTACTACTCACTACTTGAAAAAGACGACTACAAAGTCCCTATAAATAGGCGACTTCAGACAGTTTTAAACAGTTGTAACTAGAATGTCACAAGACACTAACAGATAATATCCGACAAACCAGATCATAACAAACTCCGACTGAGCAATAATCCGACTGAGTAGAATTCCGACTGAGCAACAATCCGACTGAGCAAAGATACATATATCCGACTAAGCAACTATCAGGTAACTATTAGTTATTCTATCTGTAGTTCAACACATGGCACAGCCCGGTGGTTGATTTCAAAGAAATCGGACTTGAATTCACAATCCCTTGATCAGAAAAGACCGGCCACATGACAAAATGTGATGCTGCTTCTTCAAATATCAGGTACTACATCACTTTGCTGCTCAGCCTGCATCCCTTCAACAACTGGAACCTCCTCAGTCATCTCTGCTGATTTATCGTCCACTGAAGTCTCCACTGGCTGCTCACTCTGACTTGCTGTTTGTACACTTAAATTGATAATAGGTACTTCCACTTGAACTTCTAGGTCCTGAAAGATTTCCTCCACAGTCCTATCACTCTGAATCTTCACATTCTGCATCTCTTTCAGTTCCTGTACCTGCTGAATCCAATACTCACGTTCTTTCCTTAACTGTCCAACCTCTTCTATCAAACTTGCCTCATGCTGAGTTACAAACCCTGTTGTCATAACCTCATAGGGATAATTTATCATTGTTGACATCCTCTCCTTGATCATTCCCCAAGAATCCTGCATAGTGCTATACATTTGCTGCTTCAGAATCTGTACATCCCCTTGTGCCATCAGCACTCCATTTACATCCAACTCTTCATTCATCAACATCTGTTTTTCCAGCACCTGTACCAATGCTGAACTTGCCCAATCCAAATGTGGTGGTGTTCCTTGAAACTTTTTCAACCTGAACCCATTAATTGGTTTCTCAACCCTAGTTCCAAAAACATCAGCCACAATAAAGGTTCCTTGTCCCAGATCTTCAACAATTTGATAAGGCCCTTTGTATCTCAGTGTGAGCTTACCAGGATGAGGTCCCAACCTAGAATTGTACACCATCACCCAATCACCAACCTGAAACACCTTAAATTTGACATTCATAGTCACCCAAGCCTGTCTTCTTCTTTGAATCACCTCAGTGATGTAAGAACTAACTAATCTGTCCTCCTCCAACTGCATCAAATACCTGCTCCTGTACTTCACTGACAAACTTGGAGACATTTTCTCAGCAGTTACTCTTAAACTTGGTACCACAAATTCCATAGGCACAACTGCTTCTAATCCATATACCAACCTGAATGGTGTCATCCCTGTGGTAACTTTAAAAGCTGTTCTATAAGACCACAAAGCAGAGTCCAGCTTCAAGTCCCAATCTTTCTGGTTATCCTGCACAATCTTCTTGAGGATCCTTACCAATGTCTTGTTGGTACTCTCAGCTTGTCCATTGGCCTGAGGATGATAAGCTGTAGACTTTTTGTGCATAATCATATGAGTTCTTGTTAATTCAGAAATTACATCATTCAGAAAGTGAGTTCCCCTATCACTGACCAATTCTACAGGACACCCAAACCTGGTCATGATGTTGTGATACAAGAACTTGGCAACACTTGCAGCCTTGTTATCCTTCAGAGCTACAGCCTCAGCCCATTTTGTACAATAATCAGTAGCAACAAGGATATACCTGTTACCTCTTGGAGTTGTTGGCTTGACAGGTCCCACAAAATCAATTCCCCACTTCTGAAATGGTTCCAAAGGCAAAATAGGATGATCTGATATCCTATCTGAATTATCTGGCTGTCCAAGCTTTTGACAAATCACACATCTCTTGGCATAGTCATGGGCATCTTTCAAAACTGTAGGCCACCACAAACCAGCCTGCAATATTTTCTTTCCTGTAATATCCCCTGAGAAATGTCCTCCTGCTGTTCCGGAATGTGCTTCCTGAATTACTGCCTTCTGCTCATACTCAGGTACACATCTTCTTATCACCTGGTCAATTCCCTTTTTGTACAATGCTCCAGCAATCACTAAGAATGGTCTACTCTTCAAAGCAAACTTCCTTCTCTGATCTGGAGTAAATTTTACTGGCATAAATCCCTCAGTTAAAAATGTCAAAAACTGATCATACCAGGAATCCGACTCAGCAGCCTGAACTTCAAACAATGGGGCATCTGGTAAATCATCATCCACCCCACTTGGTGCTTCTCCAGTTTCCAACCTGCTAAAGTAATCAGCAATAGCATGCTCTTTCCCTGGAGTATGGACAATCACAAAGTCAAACTCCTGTAACAAAAGCATCCACCTGGCTAATCTTCCTGTCAACCATGGCTTCTTAATCAGATACAGCAGGGCTTGGTGATCCACATGAAATATTACCCTGTTCCCCAACAAATAATGCCTGAATTTATTCAAGGAATATACCATCCCCAAAGCTTCTCTTTCAGTCACAGCATAATTCCTTTCTGCAGATGATAATATCCGACTGGCATAAAATACTGGCCTGTACCATCCTTTCACCTTCTCCTGCATCAGAATTGCCCCTACTGCTACATCTGAGGCATCAACAAAAATATGGAAAGGTAGAGTCCAATCTGGTGACTGCAAAACTGGTGCAACAGCTACCATCTTCTTCAACAATTGAAATGCCTTCTCTTGAGGCTCAGCCCATACAAAAGGTACATCCTTCTTAGTTAAATGTGTTAATGGTGCACAAATATTGGCTAAATATCGGAGGTACCTGGCATGCCATTTGATCTGACCCACAAACCTCATTACTTCCTTCACATTAGTAGGAGACTTTGCTGTTTGAATAGCCTCAACCTTCTTCACATCAATTGCCATGCCTTCCTGTGAGATCACATGGCCCAACAAAATCCCACTCTTCATAGCAATCACACTCTTGAAAGGGTTCAAGACCAGTCTGAACTGCCTACACGTCTCCAAACACAACTTCAGATGCATCAGATGTAAGTCCTTCTTACCAAAAACAGAGAAATCATCAACAAATACTCTCATGAAATCTTGTAAGTGTGGCTCAAAAACCTTATGTGCCACATAATTGAAGGATGGTGGGCCATTTTTCAAACCAAAACTCATGACAGTAAAATCATATGCACCAAACTCAGTAATGAAAGCAGTCTTATGCTGATCCTCCTCAGCAACACTAATCTGATTGTAACCTGAAAATCCATCCAGAAAGCTATACATTTCATGACCTGCTACAGCATCTAACACTGCATCACAAAATGGCATTGGAAAAGGATCTGTTATGGTTGCGGCATTGAGTTTCCTGTAATCAACACATACCCTCAGCTTCCCATTTTTCTTAGGTACCACAATTATTGGAGATAACCATGTCACCTGGCTCACAGGTTTAATGAACCCTACTGCCAACAACTTATCTATTTCTTCCTTCACCTGCAATGCAAAATTTGGATTCATCCTATACCTTTGCTGCACCACTGGAACTGCATCTGTTCTTAAATTAATCCGATGCTGATGTAATGCAGGATCTATGCCCTTGACCTGAGAATACTCCCAAGCAAAGACATCTATATAGTCCTGTAACAACTGCAAAAGATCCTCCAAAAATTGTCCTTCCACCTGCACACTTACTTTCACCATCCTTGGTGCAGCATCTGTACCCAAATTCAATTCCTTAAGATCATCTTCTTTAACCCGACTGGACGTGCCATACTTCTTGTCATAAATCCTTACAGCCATCTCTCCTGCCTCCTTTTGCTCTTGTTCCATCTGTTCCTTGGTAGCAATCTCAGTTTGCTGTTCCAGCAACTGTCTGAATACTGTCCCTTCAATCTCTTGACCTGGCAAGAACTCAGACTCTTCCTGAGCCGGATATTCCACAGGCTGCAATATTCTCTCTACATCAACATCAAATAGTGGCACCACTGTTGGATTAGCCATTAAAAACTGTTCCTCCTCATCATCTTCTATTTCTTCAGCAAGATTAATTGTCTGTGCAAACAATGGCTTTTCTTTAAGAGACATATTTCTCTTACCCTGCATGGTTACAGTAATCTTCTTTTTCCCCTTGGTCAGAACCACCACATTCAATCCCCAATCCTGTTTAACTTTAGCCATTCTAAACCAAGGCCTACCTAGTAACATTTCATAAGGTGATAGTGATTCTGACATTCTGATTACCACAAAATTTACCAAGAATCCCATACCTGCAACTTCAATTTCCTGCTGCTTCAAAATTCCCAATGGTTGCACCCTGGTTTGATCTGCCATTTTCACCTGAAATGGTGCTGGGGCTAAACTTGCTGCACCCATTTCTTTGTATACAATTTCAGGGAGAATGTTAACCCCTGATTCTCCATCCAAAAGAACTTCATCAAACACCCTGCCCTGGTACTCAACCTTAATGACAGGAACCACAAAGTCAACATCTGCTGGATCAATGCTATTAACTGCTGGAACCAAAGTCGGATTATCGCCTGACTGCTGATCCTGAAGTCTTTTAAGCAATCTTTCCTTAAATGCTGGAACCAAAGCTAACAACTGATCTAATGACAATTGCAAGGGAGAATTTATGAGTACCTCAAACCAATCTTTGTCCCTTTCATCCTTCATCTTGACATTGCTTTCTGACTGATGCAGAACTAACTCTTCTTCATCCTCCAACTCCGATTCTTGTTGCTTGTCCTGATGTTTCAAAATTCTTCTTTGGACCTGGTCCCTGATGCCTTTTTGTTCCTTCCAATCAATTGGTCCCTTTTGTTTAGACCTGGTAACAGCCAATACCTCAATATCCTCAATATGCTCTTTACTTTGCTGCTCCTGTATGTTTGGACCTTGTTCTACCTGTACCTGTTCATCCTCTAATTGAATCATGATTACATTTGCTTGAGCTGCTGGTTGATTCTGTTGTTGCTGCTGCCCCTGCTGGTTATTTTGATTGTTCCTAAGCACTGGGACACCTCTTTCTTCTCTATGTTTCACCCATAAGGCACAATTTGGCCCTATCCAATGATCTGGTGCTGAACAATAAACACAAGGCATGACTCTTGCCTGTCTTCCTTCATTATTTTCCTGTTCCCTCCATGGTGGTCTATCAGATCGTGCTCTCTGAAATACTCCTCGGCCCCTAGTTGGAGCGGCCTGGTTTGCTGCAACCTCACCTCTGCCTCTTCCTGCATAAGGTGTAGGCTGACCCCTGTTCTTGGGATTATACCAACAGAAAGCTGTCGTATGCCCATCCTTGTCACAAATTTCACAGAACTTCTTTTCTTTTGGTGCTGCAACAGAATAACCTATCTTTCTCAATTTACTTACCAAATCCTCCTCTTTGGATTGCTTTGCTTTGGTCTTGTGCTTTTTCTTTGTCTTCACCTCTTCCTCCTCACTGTCGGATCCTACTTCTGAATCCTCCTGCTCAGAATCTGATGCTGACTCTGGCTGGTCATCGGAATCCGAATCATTCTTTCTGGTGTGTTTGCCCTTGCAGCTTCCAAGTCTTTTCTCTACTCGAGCTGCTGCAATTACCAAATCATTAATTCCACCTGCAATATCAATGCTAGCCACTGCATTTTTCAGCCCACTTCTCAAGCCTTTCAGAAAATAACCAGCCAGCATCTCATTGGTGGGTCTCTCATTTCCCTGTAACCTTTCAACCAGAATTCTGAATTTCTGAGCATAGTCCTCTACAAGCATCTTCTTTTGTCTGATGTCTCGGAGTTTTCTTAAAATGTCTGTTGGAGTCTTTTCCTTCCTAAATCTCTGTAAAAAGGCTGTTCTAAGATCATCATATGTTGGGAAGTGTGGTATGCCATATTGGCTAAACCAACTCATGGCCTTCCCTTCTAGAGTTGCTGCAAATTGCTGCAATTTAACTGCATCATTGTACAACACCGTATAACCATTTGCTTCCCATTTTGTCTCAAACTGAGCTACATGACAATCAGCATCCTCCTTAGATCCTCCACTGAATTTAGCTGCTTTCACCCTAGGGTTGGGTAGTTGTTGAGCCATGGGATGTGGCTGAGGTGGTTTCCTAGGTCTTTGCCTGGTAGCCCCCCTTAATGGGTTGAACTGAAGACTCCTTCTAACTCCTGCAGACCTTCCTGTCAGGATTAGGGCGCCTAGAAGTCCCCCCACTAGCCTCCTCTCTGGTGCAACTGAACTTTCCCCCCCTTGGCCTACAACAATTTCTTCAGGGATTTGGTGTTCCTGATCATCTTCACCCTCGTCAGCATAATGAAACGGGTCAGGGTTACCACTTCGGGCCTGAGCCCTGGTATAGTAAACCCTTCCTACTCTTTTGTGCCCTTCTGACATTCATTTCCCTTCTCGTAACAGAACGGGACCAGCAGGATCGCCAATGTGTTTTGGGTCCTCAAACACAACACAATTAACTACTACTGACACAGCAAAGACAACCCCATTAAACAACACTAACTTCAATTCCCACATCAGACTGAACACAACAGAGCATAGAGAACACAGATTGAACAAAGATTTGCTAAAGAAAATAGAGAATAACAGAACTGAAGTACCATTGATTGATCAAGATGATTCATACATTGCTTTCTCCTTCTTCTCTTACTACTCACTACTTGAAAAAGACGACTACAAAGTCCCTATAAATAGGCGACTTCAGACAGTTTTAAACAGTTGTAACTAGAATGTCACAAGACACTAACAGATAATATCCGACAAACCAGATCATAACAAACTCCGACTGAGCAATAATCCGACTGAGTAGAATTCCGACTGAGCAACAATCCGACTGAGCAAAGATACATATATCCGACTAAGCAACTATCAGGTAACTATTAGTTATTCTATCTGTAGTTCAACAAGTGTCGCACATACTTCCGTCGCTATGGCACTAGTATGATGCAGCAGATCATGGGGGTCACACCTCAACGACATAATCTCTGGGCAATTATGATGCCGCAACGTGGACCCAACCAACAAAGTCTCCAGGAAGAGGAAAGAGCTCAAACATGGCGCGAGGACACCCTTTGTTTGCTAACCCCTCCCATTTTACAGGTTCTTCTTCCCCATGAATCTACATGTTAGTTTTGGCTCAATGTGAGTGAGTCTTTAGAATGGTTTCAAAACCATAGGTGCCTCTATAGCCTCCCTACTGTGCCCATACCATATATTAGTGAAGATGCACTTCTTCCCTTGCCATCTTCTCCATGGATAGGATTACGTTCTGGGTTATCTTTACATCCTGAAGCTATTGATGTCCACCCACCTAAGAATGCAGACATACATCCACCCCCACTAGCACTTGTACTCTCTTAATAAGAACTAGAAGCCAGGGCACTTTTTCCCATTGGGTTTTTCCCCTCGACCAAATCCAGTGTTTAGCACCAATGTTTCTTATTTTTTGTCTTTTTTAATTTTCTTTCTCTTTAGTTTGTTTTGTCAGAATAAAACAGATACAAGCACCAAACTACATCTTCCGCTTCAGTACCGCAACTGACAGTCATACAATCAAGTGCAAACAATTCTTCAAAAACCAGTGCTTTAACAGAAACAGGTGAACTCATGCCAATCTCTAGTGTTTTTTGTATTTTTCTCGTTGCTTGATTGTTTATAAATTTAACTTTACTAAGTATGGCAATATGCATCTCCTTTGGTCTAGAGTAGGGATAGCATTTTAGTAGCTTTAGACTTGATAGTGTAAGTTTGACCGTAATTGTTTTTACCCATTTAGCAATAAAAAGTAATTATTATTTTGTGCTAAAGGTAGAGTTCCAGACCTAGGACAAAAAGACTAAATTAATCATAGGACCGTCAGTGGATATCTTGCCTTTACTAGGACATTGCTTAGGGACAATCTAATAAACCTTCCATAACAAAAATTGGCATGACAAAAATAAAAGAAAAGTGTATATGTTTGTGGCCTATTGCCTTGTTATTCATGGTAGGCGAGGGAGGTCTATACCTTTCCCAGACCAATGCCTTGTGTAGTAAGAAATAGCCATACCGCGGGTGCGCAAACATACTCTTGAAGAGAGCCCTGTCCAAAAAAAAAAGGACAGAAAGGCACCAAGAGAAATGCTTGTCTAATCCAGGATGGTCGTCGTTGTGCTTAAAATATTAAACCAAAACACTAAGCAATATCAAGATTCTGCCACTACATAATTATGTTAGATTTATTAGTGTTGAACCGACATCTTTGACTTAGCATAGGCTCAGTATACTACTTGATAGTCCCTCGATTAAATGTTGTCTTTTGCCTTCAAGGAAAAGAACAATACATTTGGCATAAAACATTCTTTACTTTAGTTAGCCGCAGGTAGTAATTATTAAGGCTTGAACTAACCTATTCAATCTCTACACTGCTTCAATGTTTCCTTCCTCTAGCTAATTGGACGTTTATTGCCATGTCTTATTCAGTAAAATTGCTTGTTTTGTTATTGTCTGTCAGTACTTTTGCTTTCAAAAAAAAAAAAAGAACACACAAACCACCTATCATTTTGCTTGCAGGTACACACTGGAGATTCTACTCTTCCTTGGCATCTATGCGCTCGAGGACGTGCGCAACATAGGAAGGGGGGAATGTTGCATGACGAGTGGTGATCAATGCAAGGATGCAACACAAAGATGGAAGTAGGAAAACAAGAGACTTGACATTCTTATTTAGGGCTCTTGTAGAGAGTTCCAAGTTGTAGGTAACAAGAGTTCCAAGTTGTAGGTGAGTGTGGGAGTGGACTTGAGAATAATCTCACATGGGAAGTTTTGGGAGTTTTAGGAGTTTTAGTATAAATAGTGGCTCATTTGAGAGCTCACGGACACATTGGGCTAAACTCATGCTTGAGCTCTCTCCAATGGTGGAGGCACCGCATTCATTGGTTGGCAAAGATGATTCTCGGCCATGCTTTCCTCCCTATGAAGGCTTTCCACCTTTCATAATCTACTCGATGTCATTGAACGATGTGGCATGTTGTGTAACACTCTCTTATGGTTCTCTTCCATGTCATAATCCACACTTGGTCATGCCAATGCCTCATGAAGCCCATATGTATAGACATGCTCAATTGTTATACGACATTGTCGTATATATTAGCCCTTACGTTGATCACACATGTAATGAATTTTTTCTCTCAACCATGCTCCGGAACTAACATCCATCCTTTTATCACTGCCAAACATCAGCAACAATTAGGCCAAAACTGATTATGTATTAGTATAAAAACACATGAGCTATCCAAAACTGGCAGGTGGAAAGTTTCCCAGGGTTTCATTTCTAGGCAACAATAGTGCAATTTTGCTGCTCAGCAACAAAATTAGTAGCAAACTCTCATTGGTGGAGCAGTGACCTGCAAACTATGACTCAGCCTGAATTGTTGCCGATGCGATTTCTTTATCTACCTACCTCTCTAGAGATGTTGCACATGCAAGGAGTATAGATGCAACAACACTTCATCCCACCCAAGTCCTTCCACCTCTCTCTCTCCATATATCTCCCTTTTCCTATCTCCCTCTCCTATTCGTGATTCCTTTCTTCTTTTCTCCCAGGCTTTCATGGAAAGATTCATTCCTTTCTTGTTTTCCAAGCTTTCATGGAAAGCTACAACTATGCTCTCTATGTGAGCTTTTATATCCCTTCCCCTCTCTTTCCTTTCCCTTTCTCCCCTCCTTTTTCCTTACCCTAACCCTAGCTAGTATGTAGAAGTGCTAATAGAGAGCTTTGATACTACAGAGCTCTGTTGAAATTTGAGCAAAATGATGAGCTATGGTGGATCAAACACTAGAATCAACATCATTAACAAAGTGATTAGCAAATGATTAAGACGTAATTAGTGGATAATTAGCAAATAGATTAATGTAGGCATGGATACTCAAAAACCAGCAAATTCTCATTAGGGCTATGCCTCAATTTATAGAGTTTACATCAAGCATCAAATCCCATTGATTTCTCCATGATTCACTCCTAGAATATCTCCACCTCTTGCCTGATTCTCTCCACCTCTTCTCCTTTCCCTGAATATCTCCCACAATAACTCCACACTCCTAAATTCTCTCATGCTACCCTTTATTCTCTCCCAGTAGATTCTTCTCACCTTTTCACAGGTTCTTTCACAATTACATCTTCTCTTTTACAGCCTCTAACCAAGGGCTTGTTCCTGCACACACCCTATTCACTTGTATTTTCAACAGCTCCCCTCAAGTGAATAATCCTAGCACACCTAGACCCTATACCAAGTTTCCCTCTTACTTGATAGCCCACGACCAGTGCCTCAAGTCCCTAAACTCCATAGTCCTTGACACTCTCTCTCTCTCTATGTGTCCAAGGCTACTATAAGTGCCGCAACCTTGACTAAAGTGCTCACACATACATCTACCACGTGGCCTACATCATCGGTGGCTCAGAGGTGGTTTTACTTTGTTGGGGTAGGTTACATGGGGTTGTGGGGTCTCTCTCTCTCTCTCTCTCAGAAAAGATGATCCGACTCCACTTCCTTTGGAGCCTCCATGAAGTTTGCCGATGTCGTTCCTTCTTCACTGGGTTTGCTGTAGCAGTCTTTCGCCATGTGTCCTGGCTTTCCACATTTGTGGCAAGTGAAGGTCCTCCCTCCTACTCTGCCTCTTCCTCGTCCTCGTCCTCGAGAGAATCCTCCTCGGGTGGAAAATGCTTTTTCCTCTCCTGCTGTTGAGTCGAGCCCTTTCTTCTCTTTGCCTCTGCTCTCTTGCTCTAGTAGAGCTACTTCTATCTCGTGTATCTTCAATTCAGGTACATTCTTTAGTGTTGCTACAATGTTTTCATAATCTCCTTTATCCACACTCTTCAGAAGTACAGCTAATGCTTCATCATCTTCTACCTTTTTGCCAATAGCTGCCAGCTGTTGCTTAATGCTTTTATATTTGTTCAAGTGTGTGATTAAAGGTTCACTTTCCTTCATGTCCAATTTGTAGAATTGCATTAACAGATTTATCTTTGAATTTTTTGCTTGTATACCAAATAATTTATTGAGTTCATCCCATGCATCTTTTGCCCATTGTATCCCTGTGATATGATGAATGATTTCATCATTTAAACTGAGTGCAATAAGTCCCAATGCTTTTTCATTCCTGCTCTTCCACTCATTTTTCCCTCTCTCTGGGCATTCATCTCTCCCTTCAACTAATCCCCACAGATTTTTCCTCATCAGCAAATACATGGTTTTTGTCTGCCATGTATAAAACTGTTCCCCATTAAATTTGGTTATTTCCTGTGCTGAACTCATGGTGATGTGAAGGGGGTCTTACCTCTTGATCCAATTTCAAGATTCAAGGGCAGTGTCTACCCTTTTACAACTCAATCTGGTGTTTAATAGATGATTACAACAATTTTATCAGCATAAAATCACCAGAAATTACATTAAATTAAGGGTAACCAATTTGTACGGGATGGTTGGAGTATCAAACCAACTCCGATTTGCAATCTGAAACTATAGGGATCTGTATCAGATACCTAATGGTTAATTTGAACCCTCAATTACACCAAAATACAGTGATTAGCACTGATTAATTACTGATTAGCAAATTAATGCTCTGTTTTGTGTGCAAAAAACAGAGTATGCGGGGAGTCTAGATCTGGTGCCTTCCACTTCAAATGAGCTCAAATTCTTTCAAAGGCATCAATAGCAATGAAGCCAAGAAACACAAGATTTGACCAAATATTGAAAGCTTAATCTCTGTTTTACCAAAGTCACCTGAAGATTTGATGAAGAGCTTGGATCTCACTGTAGACTTGATGAAATTGAATTCTGTCTTCACCAGCTTGTAGAGCATGCTTGAAAACCCTGGGGCTAAGAGGAATTGAAGCAATTTGATTTGATGAAGCTGTAATGTTCATTTTTCTCAGAAAAAAATATGCCTGCAAAATCGTCGATTTCTCCTGAATGCCTTCGCGGTTTGCTGCGCCGTTTGGATGGGCTTGTAGCCAAGTGTGTTAGCTAGCTAATGTTAGAAGGGCTTGCCCTAATTCTATGTGTGCAAGCTGAATGGAGTCCTCCACTGGCTGGGGGTGAAAGGGGGAAGTGAAAACTAACTAAAATTTTGATTATTTGCTAATTATCTAATAATTCTAATTAATTAACTAATTGGCTTATAAACGTGATGGATTCTAGGCATGGCTCTGATACCATGTTGAAATTTGAGCAAAATGATGAGCTATGGTGGATCAAGCACTAGAATCAACATCATTAACAAAGTGATTAGCAAATGATTAAGATGTAATTAGTGGATAATTAGCAAATAGATTAATGTAGGCATGGATACTAAAAAACGAGCAAATTCTCATTAGGGCTATGCCTCAATTTATAGAGTTTACATCAAGCATCAAATCCCATTGATTTCTCCATGATTCACTCCCAGAATATCTCCACCTCTTGCCTGATTCTCTCCACCTCTTCTCTTTTCCCTGAATATCTCCCACAATAACTCCACACTCCTAAATTCTCTCATGCTACCCTTTATTCTCTCCCAGTAGATTCTTCTCACCTTTTCACAGGTTCTTTCACAATTACATCTTCTCTTTTACAGCCTCTAACCAAGGGCTTGTTCCCGCACACACCCTATTCACTTGTATTTTCAACAAGCTCTCCATCAAAGCTCTCTATTATGCTTTTTGTGTAAAAGCTAGGGTTAGGGCAACATAAACCACAAACTTTCAAATTAATGCACTAGGATTAGGTTAAAGAAACTCACCTTGTTTTTCTCCTCTTCTCTTTATCCTCTTTCACTTCTTCTCTAGCTTGCTCATATGCTAAAATGAAGTATAATTTCTAACTTTTTGTTTTATTTTGTTGCTATATTGTAGGCTTTTTCAAGTCAATAACTCACAACTCTAGCTTCTTGAGGTAAGACCTCCCTCTTTTCAATTACGTTTTAAGGGCTTTTATGATTCTGTGAAATTTTTGGATCTCTATGCATACATAGAGATCACAATGCATGCATAGAGCTTTTACGGTTTTGTATTTTTTGTGTTGTAGTCCTTAATCTTATTTTCAATCTACTAATTACTTTTTTTAATCTTTTGTTAAAATTATAGGTCTTTCATCAATACTCTCCTTCAACTTCACCTTCAACTTCACAAAAAAAAGACATAAGCCCTCTTTTTCTTTTAATTGTTTATGCTTTTCTCTATGTATTATTGCACCCTTGGGTGCTAGGTCTAGGTTTAGATTAGGCTTGCAAGCTTTATGCATAGGCTTAGAGCTCTATGCATGGGATTCTTGCAAGATTTATGCATAGGCTTCTTTGCGAGCTTTATGTAAGAAACATTGCTATGTCTTAGATGTGTTGTAGTGCATCTCAATAACTTCCTTAAAGACATTGGAAATTTGAAGTAGGTAAAGGCCATCATTGACACAAGTAAAGAGGTTATTTCTTTCATAGCCCGCCACCTTTATTCTTGTGCATTAAATCGTAGGTTTGCAAAGAAAGAGTTATTGAAGTACTCTAACATGTGATTTGCATACAATTTCATGATGCTTCACCATCTCTATCATGTGAGACTAGCCCTAAAGTACATGGTGGCATGCCCTAATTGGTAGACTACTTATAGACAACTTTAGTAGCCTTGCTACCAAAGTTGTAGCCTACTCATACACAAATTTGGTAGCTTTGCTACACATGATAAGTTTTTTCCTAATCTAGAGCATCTTCTCAAGTTGTGTTGGTCGATTGGCATGGCCTAATTGGGAGTCGTAGCCTACTCATAAACAACTTTAGTAGCTTTGCTACACATGATAAGTTTTTTCCTAATCTAGATAATATTCTCAAGTTATGTTGGTCAATTGTCAAGGTATTGAAGCACATTAATGGAGATGTTCCTTACATTGGGGAGATTCATGAGGCCATGGATCAGATGGTTGAGAACATTCGTATGATGCAAATAGAAGATAAGAGTTGGAGGAGGTTGACATGAATAGATGGAACCAATATGATTCTTCACTACATATAACTACCTATGTGCTTTATCAAGAGTTTCAACATAAGGGGAGATAGTAGGTAGAAAGTGAGGTGGTACTACATGGTTGGAATGCTACTTTGAAAAGGTTGGTTTTTACTACTCTGTAGGATAGATACAAGGTCAAGGATTAGCTTGCAAACTACCGCAAACAAAGAGGGAATATTCAAAAAGAGATGCACAACATGATATATTGAAAGGTGAAATTGAAACCTTTATTTAAATTTATGACTTTTTAAGGTTTAAATTTTAATGGATTTGTCACAAACTTCTTCTTCTTTTTCTTCTTCTCCTGTAGAATAACGAGAATCAGAACTAGCCATGAGCACATATTAAATGCTCCACAACTTTGAGCTATGTATGCTTAAAAGCCATGCTTAGAGTAATCATGGACATAGAACAAGATTGTGTGCAAAACTAAGGTTTTGACATTTTCCTTCAAGCCTTAGAGTAATAATAGCACCAAATCCATGCTAGCTTCAAGAAAATATCCATTTTTGCATCATAAAGCTTATGTGTTTTTAAAAATAGTAAGCATATATATTATAACATTCAAATTTCTCCCATTCTAGCTAACATAATATTAAACCCAAGAACATCTCCTTAAACCCAAATTGTTGGGAATAAAGCTTGCATGTTCTAATATGATACTAAGCTTCAAGAAAATATCCATTTTTGCATCATAAAGCTTATGTGTTTTTAAAAATAGTAAGCATATATATTATAACATTCGAATTTCTCCCATTCTAGCTAACATAATATTAAACCCAAGAACATCTCCTTAAACCCAAATTGTTGGGAATAAAGCTTGCATGTTCTAATATGATACTAAGCCTACTTAATTTGACCAATTGTTGTTGCTAGCTATTTAATGGTTGCACGTGGAGTGTGCATGCACACTGACACTCATGATTACAAGCAACCACACCCTCACCTTAAATGTTGGCACTTCAAACCCTTCGACATGTGCCTTATGTGTACCTTGCACATGATCCATGATGTTACACCTCTGCATTCCTTTTGAACAACTACTAGCACACTTACATAAATCCTTGTATCCCAGTGCACTATGACAATGTGCTAACTTTATGCCCATTGTCAAGACTTCAAGCCCTATATAAGTGCCATAGCTTTCACATGGCCTCATACCCACGTAGACCAATGTGCTGCCGCACGCAAAAGCATCAAACTTTTCACGAGGAAGAGCCTTCGTGAATAAATCTGCCATGTTGTCACGTGTAGGCACATAGACCAAGCTGATCTCTTGTGCAAAGAGTCTTTCCCTGACAAAGTGGTAATGCACCTCAATGTGCTTAGTGCGAGCATGAAACACTGGGTTCCTCAAACTGCTAATACGCTCTTCTGTCTCGGTGAAAATCATAGTGCTAGATGACTGTCCAACACCCAAATGAGCCATAAGACATCTGAGCCACACACACTCAACTATAGCTGTAAAAGTTATCCTATGCTCAGCTTCACAGCTGGAAAGTGGCCACTGTAGGCTGCTTCTTGAGCCATGATATACATGAATCACCAAGGCGAAAGAAAAACCCACTAGTGGACACTTGTGTGTCATAACATCTAGCCCAATTTGAATCACTAAAAGCATGCAGTGGTGAAACCACCCTTTTGATAAAACAATCCAAAATATTGAGTGCCCTACAAATAGCAAAAAACTCATTTGATAGCCTGCCAATGCTTCATACCTAGAGTATGTATAAATCTGCTCAACTGTGAGACCACATACTATATATCTAGCCTCATGTTGCATACATAAAGAAGGGATCCAATAGCCTTTTGATACAAACTAGCATCAAAAGAGTCTCCATCTTGAAGACTACGTCAAGTACGTGTCTCCATAGGTGTAGCCACAGGTTTATAGTCTTCAAAATTAAATCTCTTCAATAGCTTCTGTATATATTTAGACTACAACATAACAATGCCATCATTGAGGTGCATAAATTGAATCCCCAAATAATAATGCAAGGGCCCCAAATTTAACATCTCAAACAATGACTGCAAATAAGCCTTAAAGGCTGAAATCTAATCTATGCCAGGTCCCGTGAGTAGCATGTCATCAACATATAGAACAATGACCAAAAATGTGTCCTTGCTTCTCTTCACATAGAGGGTACTCTCTGTTGGACTATTGCAAAAATCATTTGTAACCAAGTATGCATGAATCTTCTTATACCATGCTCTAGGAGCCTGCTTAAGGCCATAAACAGCCTTTTTTAACCTACATACTTTAGACTCTTCTCCTTTCACATCAAAACCAGGAGGTTGCAATACATACACCTCCTCATGTAAATCACCATTCAAGAATGCAGTCTTAATGTCCAATCGATGTACATGCCACCCATGATGTGCTGCCAAAGCAATGAGACACCTAAATGGTAGTCATACGGGATGTGGGTTATCCAATATTGTTGGTACAAAAAGAAGAAGGAAAACACCATGGAGGTAATTGAAGACACCTTAACATCATCTTCAATTGAAGATGAGAATCTTTTTGTGAATTGCTCATATTCAAGGTCCTTGTTCTATTTTAGGTCTAAGAAAATACCTCACTTGTCTCTTTAAATGGTGCAAAGTCTAGGTATATGAGATAAAGGGAGGGTGTTAAAATAGTGATCTCATAGCCTAAGATTGAGCATAAACCTTGGTTAAAAAGGTTTGTCAAAGGTTCAAAATAATATTGTAAGGTGAAAAGTCTACGGTCCTAAGAGGAATAGGTGCATCGTTAGAAAAGGGGAAACACATGCCTCTAGGTGTCAAAAAGTTGATGAATCATTTGTTGTATGTAGCAAAACAAGGTAGAGTGTATTGACGAATGTCGCAGCCTCCAAGGCTATAAATATGTATGCACTCTTTGGAATAATATGTGCATTCCTTTATGATAATATTGTCTCTATTTTATTATTATTATAGATTAGTCCTCAATCATAATTAATCATTAGGAGACCTTTGGACAATTTTGGGCCCTGTGTAAGGATTCCTAATTTTTAGGGATTAAGGCTAATTTTGTGCTTTCTTAACTTGGAGAGAAGGTCAATCCATAGGGCTACTTGGAGCCTATAATTTGAGCTTTCTAGCCCATAACTCCCCTACAAAAATAGGGTCTCATGTTATCATTATCTCTCCTCTTCTCTTTCTAGAAAACTCGTAACTAAGGGGGAGCCCAAAATGGACTATTTTTCCCCCCATTTTGCAAGTTTTATACTTTGAAACTGACCCTAGACCCATATATATCTATAACATTCAATTTTTAACCTTGATTTTCCCCTAAAGCCCACTATATCTCATCATTGAATGCCTCCACCTTTTTTTCCTTCATTTAATGCCTCTATTTCCCCACCAAATCAACCAAATGAGAGATCTCTTGTCACTTTCCACATCATCAATCTCGCAACTAAGGGGAGGACCAAAAATAGTGAAAAACAAGTCTCTCATTTTTTAACTTTTTTTCTTTAAAAGTTATCCCAAACCCATATATATGTCAAAAATCAATTTTCAATCTCTTTTTCCCCCAAAAATTGAACCAACTCTCTCTCTCTCTCTCTCTATCTATCTCTCTGTCTTTACGCATCTCTCTATTGTGAGTTTGGCGTTTGTAGCCTCACTCTATTCCTCTCTCTACTCAGAACTCTCCCTTTCTCTCTCTAATGGCCTGCAAACACGCTCTCTCTCTCTCTCTCTCTCTCTCTCTCTCTCTCTCTCTCTCTCTCTCTCTCTCTCTCTCTACCTCATGTGACTGCATCCTCCCTCTCTCTAATCTCAACTCCTATCCCTCTCTCTCTGTCTGTCTCTCTCTCTCTCTCTCTCTCTCTCTAGCTCTCTCTCTCTCTCTCTCTCTCTCTCTCTCTCTCTCTCTCTCTATCTATTGTGATATTAGGGCCTTCCTCTTCTTTTCCACTATCAACTCCTTCTAAGCATGGCATTGTGTGAAATCACTAACAGTCATGTGCCATTGAATCGACACAAGGTGGATTTGCATGTGCAGGTGTTGGAAGAGTATGCAACTTCGAGCAAGGAGAGAAGGTTTCAATGAGTGGAGGCAAGGCGAGAAGGTTTCTCAAGAAGCCTTGCAAATAAGTGGGACAAGGTTCAGAGAAATGGAGACATGGAACATGTTGAGGAGGGTGAAAATGTTCCTGTGAAGAGACGGGAGCTGTGGAAAGACCTTTGTGCTTGTACTACTTTAGACTGCTTGGATGCAAACATTGTTGTTTTGCGTGAGCAAGTGTGGAAAAATTTCAATAAGGTAGTGCAGTTGATGAGTCAAAGCAGCACAACAGATAAAAATCGTAAAACAATTTCAAGCAGAGGTGAAAAAATTCATTGAAGCTGTGGTCCGCACATGGGGTGAATTGAATATTGTGCATTACATGGTAATATAATGCTTTTAAAGGTTTTTGAAAACAAAATTCTTCTTCTAATACACTTTTCCTGAACGGTGGTTTTGTTCGGTATCTGCAGCACATCTTATTTGCTCATGGTGTATATTTTATGAACGCCTACAGCTCGATTGACATGTGGAGCACCCAAGAAATGGAGAAAAGTCATTACTATGCATGGGGAGTCTATTTCAAGAACACAAGACATGGAGGTGGAAGGACTTGATCAAACTATCTCAAAGAAATGTTTGATTAGTTCTTTCGTTATACCTTTGGGGAAGAAACCTTTCAAGAGGGAGAGGACTCAAATGTCCAAATTGGCCCAAATTGCCAAAATGAAAAGTAAGGGTCAAAAAAGTAAGCGTCAGAAAATAGCAAGGTGGAAGGCAGGGACAAGACCTGCATGTCATGTGGCATGGAGGGGTACACATAGGAGAGTTGGTAAAGTACGGGTCCCCATAGACTTGAATGAGGCCTACGGTTGATGTGTAGCTGATCTATGGGGATAATATCTATTAAATGTAATCACGTTTTATAATTGAGAATGTAAATGGTTCTTTTTTGCCTAATATTCAACCATGTTATCTTTCGTGTTCAAAATTTCATTTTTTTGGTGCATGACATTTTTTTGAAAACTAGGGCTTTGTGTAATGATTACATTGGCCACTATAAATGAGCACCCTCTCTCTTTTTGTCCATTTTGTATAAGCAATTTAAGAGCACACAAGCATTTAAATCCTCATAGGCACACTCACTGCTTTCCAACTTCCAGGGTACTTATTCTTTATCGAGGTTCCCATGCAACCTGATGAGGATGCCCTCTCAATCGAAGAGCTAGAAGTCAAGGATTTTCACAACCTTGCCGCCCAAATCGATAATTCTGTTGTTGCATGTAGCATCTACAAGGCTTAGTTTTCCATGCTGATGAGCAGGAGGCCACATAATGAACACTCCATACCACAAGCTGTGACCGCACAAGGGCGTTGCGATTTGCTAGGAACATTGCAGAGCACCGGCAATCTATGGTGCAAATTTTATTGTGGTTTTTAGAGTCCCCCTTGGTTTCGAGGACCGTGAAGTCATGTGTCATTACCAATTTTGTTAAATTGATATACTGCCCTTGCTAGGTTTGATTGGTAGCAAGGAACCTTTGTAATATCTTTAAATATAGTTTTTTTGAGGATGACTTGAATCGTATCCCAAAGATTTACATTGAGTTGTAAACCTTTCGCATTCTCTACCAGCTATTCCATATTTTAAATTCTCTAAAATCTTCAACCTTATCTGAAAGAAAATACACCCACTTGTTTTTACTAAAGTCATTGATAATTAATAAGAAGTAGAAAGGACCACCTAATGTAGTGGAAATGCATGCAGATAGATTCCTATAAAACCTTTTGCATGATTTTTACTTTCTTGTGGAAATGCATGTAGATGTTTCTTGCCCATAATAAAAGATTTCTATAAAACCTTTTGCATGATTTTTACTTTCTTGTGGAAATGCATGTAGATGTTTCTTGCCCATAATAAAAGATTCACACACATCTAAAATCTGTAAAAATGCTAGTAGATGTGTCACAATCCCAGTCCCTTTGTATCTCTTTTAAGACTAGAAATCCCATGTGTCTGAATATCTCGAGCCATAGTCTGCTTGTCCTAACATCGACTTGGGCTATAAAATATGACATAAGAGTAGACAACTCATACAAGTTGTTGAACTTGATGTAACTCTCCCAATAAAATTTTCACTGGCATTTGATGATTACACCAACCTTATCGAAGAGAACCTTCAAGTCATGATCAGCTACCTATGGCCATAGACAATATATCCCTCTTGATGTTGGCATATAGATTCATCTTGATGTCTTGCATAAGACAGCTTCTTAGCATATAGGTTCGTCTTGATGTCTAGCATATAAAGGACATAGGGAAACTTCTTAGCATAGACAGTATATTCCTCTTGATGTTGGCATAAGATAACTTCTTAGCATTGTGTGGACAAAATAGGAGTTGGTAATTTGTACATACGTGTGCATGGCGTGTGTGAAGGTTTTGCTTTTGAGAGCATTGCCAGGTGTACAGAGTAGATGGTTTTGATGTGGGTATGTACAGGCCTGTCCGGATGTGGTCTACTGGAGGGCGCAGCTCTGTGAGGACGGGCATCAAAGGCAGCTGCTCTGCAGGTACGAGAGGAGAAGGCCCTAAGGTGTGGTAGCGCAAGTGGCGGCCTGGTAGAGGGCTGGTAAAAAGCTGACTGGCTAGGTGAAGCCGTGTGGGAGCAAGTGTGGAGGGCGCAGCTGCAAGTTCATGCAGAGGAGACTGATAGACAGGTAAAGGGTGGTAGGTGTGGGCCGCTAGGTGAGATAGGACAGTGGACAGCAGAGCGGGTACCGTGACTGGATAGAGAAGGACAGGTGTTGCTGCTTAGCTGGTGGTCTGCAGGCACAGAGAGCCAGAGAGAGAGGGTGTGTGTGTGGTTTTTTGTGGATTTCTACCTCTTCTGGAGACTCAGGCCAGAGTTGTAAATTCTCTTGATTTGCTGGGCTGGTGTTTGGTGATGCCAGAGAGTTCTTTTTGTTTCTTTGTTTGTTTGGGTACAAGTTGTGACAGCCAGATCTGAAATATAAGTCTTGTTCATGCTCTTTGGTCTGGTGTTCTGGTGTGTTTGCATGCGTGTGTGGAAGTGTGGCACCCTATAAGGGCGTAAACAGCTTTACCACTTCCGTGCCATCACTTTTTGGTGCCTCCACAGAGGAGCAGATTTCCTCTAGTTTGTGAAAGAAGACAGGGGCTGTGTGAAGCAAGATTTGGAAAGATGGCTCAAGATTTTCCGGAGTATTGGGGATTGCCACAGGAGAGTGCAGTCAGGTTTCTGGAGAAGATGGAGTTTACAGCCTTGATGAAAGACAAGGCAACCCCGGAGATCCTTTCTCAGATTTTGACTTATTGCTTGCAGGGTGATGCAAAAACATGGTTACAGATGTTTGTGACTACACACAGGAACATTCATCAATAGGATCCTGAGTACCGTGTAGTCAGAGCTGCATTTTTGGCACAGTTTGCCCGTGTGAGGAGTCCGAATGAAGTGTGGAAGGAGTTGTGTAACATTCAGCAGAAAGACGGTCAAGATGTGGATCAGTATCTGATAGAGTTGTTGAAATATACAAGTGAATAGGGTGTGTGTGGGAACAAGCTCTTGGATAGAGGCTATAAAAGAGGAGATGTAATTGTGAAAGAACCTGTGAAAAGGTTAGAAGAATCCACTGGGAGAGAATAATGGGTAGCATGAGGGAATTTAGGAGTGTGGAGTTATTCTGGGAGATAAGTAGGGAAAAGAGAAGAGGTGGAGAGAATCAGGCAAAAGGTGGAGATATTCAGGGAGTGAATCATGGAGAAATCAATGGGATTGGATGCTTGATGTAAACTCTATAAATTGAGGCATAGCCCTAATAAGAATTTGCTGGTTTTTTAGTATCCATGCCTACATTAATCTATGTGCTAATTATTCACTAATTACGTCTTAATCACTTGCTAATCACTTTGTTAATTATGTTGATTCTAGTGTTTGATCCACCATAGCTCATCATTTAGCTCAAATTTCAACATGGTATCAGAGCCATGCCTAGAATCAACCAGATTTATGAGCCCATTAGTGAATTAATCAGGATTAGTAGGTAATTAGCAAAAAAATCAGTTTTTAGTGAGTTTTTCATCTTCCCCTTCACCCCCAGCCAGTGGAGGGTCTCTAGCATCTAGCACACTCAGAGTTAGGGCATAATCTTTTAGCACTAGCTAGGTAACATCTTTGGCTTCAATCCTATGTAAAAAACGCAGCAAACCGCCGTCAGGATGCGCCGATTTTTGCTGATTGCTGGGCGCCGTTTTTCTGAAGCATTTTGAAGATTTCTCCTTGTGCAAGTCAAATTGATTCAATTCCTCCTAGCCCAAGGTGTAATCAAGCATGCTCTACAAGCTGGTGGAGACAGAAATCAATTTCATCAAGTCTACAGAGAGATCCAAGCTCTTCATCAAATCTGCAGGTGACTTTGGTAAAACAGAGATTAAGCTTTCATTATTTGGTCAAATCTTGTGTTTCTTGGGTTAATCCTCTACTAGACTCATTGCTATTGATGCCTTTGAAAGTATTTGAGCTCATTTGAAGTGGAAGGCACCAGATCTGAGCTCCTCGCATACTCTATTTTCTGCACACAAACTAGAGCATTAATTTGCTAATCAGTGATTAATCAGTGCTAATCACTGTACTTTGGTGCAATTGAGGGTTCAAATTAACCATTAGGTATCTGATACAGATCCCTATAACTTCAGATTTCAAATCGGAGTTGGTTTGATACTCCAACCATCCCGTACAAATTGGTTACCCTTAATTTAGTGTAATTTCTGGAAAATTGTGCTGATAAAATTTGTGAAAATCATCATTTTGCATTTAACCCTTGGTTAATGCCTATAAATCTCACTCAAATACAAGATTATTCACAGCCAGAGTTGCATTTGGAATGTGCATGAGAATGAATGCTATACGCATTATGTATTGGGCACATTTTATCACCGTACAAATTGGTTACCCTTAATTTAGTGTAATTTCTGGAAAATTGTGCTGATAAAATTTGTGAAAATCATCATTTTGCATTTAACCCTTGGTTAATGCTTGTAAATCTCACTCAAATACAAGATTATTCACAGCCAGAGTTGCATTTGGAATGTGCATGAGAATGAATGCTATACGCATTATGTATTGGGCACATTTTATCAGTGTAAAAATGGGAACAGACACTGCCCTTGTCCAGATTAAGGCAAGAGGTAAGACCTCCCGCATAAATTTGGGTTTGCATTGCATAATGATACAAAATAAACATAAAAAGCCCAAAGGAACTATCAGCAAAACATTGAAACATGTTGCTCACATGGAGCAAAATGACCTGACGGACGAGCTCATGGCCCCAGCCATGAAAGAAGAAGAATATCTCTTCCCAAGAAGAGGATCCACACCGAGAAGAAGACCTGAAGGAAGACATGGAGATGAGAAGAGAAGCTGCCACGAGAAGAGAAGCTGCCCCAAGAAGACTGAAAGAAGAGACGGACGCGTGGAGAGATGCTGCCACGAGAAGAAGACTGAAGAAAAGAGAAGATGTGAGGCTCCAAAGAGTGAGGAGCCATGTGAAAATCTCTGAGAGAGAGAGAGAGAGACCCCACAACCCAATGTAACCTGCCCCAATAAAGTAAAACCACCTCTGAGCCACCGATGATGTAGGCCAACAAGTGGTAGATGTATGTGTGAGCACTTTAGTCAAGGTCGCGGGCACTTATAGTAGCCTTGGACACATAGAGAGAGAGAGAGAGTGTCAAGGACTATGGAGTTTAGGGACTTGAGGCACTGGTCGCGGACTGTCAAGTAAGAGAGAAACTTGATACAGGGTCTAGGTGTGCTGAGATAACTTGAGGGGAGGGGTAGACATTGGTCGCGGACTGCCAAGTTAGGGGAGGCAAATTTGGTATAGGGTCTAGGTGTACTAGGAGTATTCACTTGAGGGGAGGTGTTGAAATATACAAGTGAATAGGGTGTGTGTGGGAACAAGCTCTTGGATAGAGGCTGTAAAAGAGGAGATGTAATTGTGAAAGAACCTGTGAAAAGGTTAGAAGAATCCACTGGGAGAGAATAATGGGTAGCATGAGGGAATTTAGGAGTGTGGAGTTATTCTGGGAGATAAGCAGGGAAAAGAGAAGAGGTGGAGAGAATCAGGCAAAAGGTGGAGATATTCAGGGAGTGAATCATGGAGAAATCAATGGGATTAGATGCTTGATGTAAACTCTATAAATTGAGGCATAGCCCTAATGAGAATTTGCTGGTTTTTCAGTATCCATGCCTACATTAATCTATGTGCTAATTATTCACTAATTACGTCTTAATCACTTATTAATCACTTTGTTAATTATGTTGATTCTAGTGTTTGATCCACCATAGCTCATCATTTAGCTCAAATTTCAACAAGAGTTTGGTAGACTGTGGAGTCTATGGTGTGAGGCTCTGATTCCTGAAGTACCCCCACAGATGATTAAGAGGGACCGGTTTGTGGCTGGTCTGGAGCTAACCCTTCGTTTGAAGGTGGAGCTGAAGAACCTGGATAGCTTTGAGGAGGCTGTCAGAGTAGCTCGAGAGAAGGAGTGGAAGGTGAAGCGTCTGAGGCAGATTTGGAATACAGGAAGAGCCGAAGAAGTTTGTGAAGATGCCAGAGATTGAGAGCATACATCCTGAAAGGGAAGCTGCTGTTGTTCCAGAACAGGAGGACACTTTGAAGAGGGACATACATGATGCAGTGGAGCTCATGAAGTCTAAGTTTGAATTGGATGGAAGCAGGTGGAAAGGGAAGAAGCCGAGGTGCACCAAATAATAGAAGAGACAATATGTCAACATGTGACTTCAGGGAGTATGGGAGGAACAGGCAGAGGACGGGGCTACTATTTAAGCAATGTCCAATGCTGGAACTGTGGGGTGCGGGGACATATCAGCCCTCAATGTGACAAACCGCCCAGAGCAGGTGGTGGAATGTATCCTGTGATGCAGAGGACTAATGACAGATCGGGGGATCATAGTGTTGAAGTAAAAGATCCAAATCAACCCTCTACCAGTGGAGTTAAATGGGAGGATAAAGGAAAGGGACCAGCTCTCAGCTTGATAGGAGTGGAGACCATTCTAGAGATCATGCCTGTGGCCAAGAGGACGAGGAGTACAATGGCAGAACCTGAACCATCTTCTAAGAAAGGTAAACATGTCCAATTTGATATAAGCCCTCAACCAGAGAAGAAGAGGAAGCCAAGAAGACATTATAAAACTTCAGATTTGCATATTGGTCAAGGTCAGGAGGAGTATACATTGATGGGAGATTTAAAGGGAAGGGTAGCCAATATAACTTTTGCTCAATTGCTTGGATTGTGTCCGAAGCTTAAGAGAGTTGGCAAATCCGAGGAAAGTAAATGAGCAGGAGCCCACACAAGGCGAAATGGAGCTGATGTCTGTGGAAGACCTTCTTGATATTTGTCCATCAGTTGATGCTTGGTGTGGAAGTGTGAGTGTTGGAGAAACATATGTTGATGGCGGTGCACAAATTAGTGTAATGACTCAGTCCTGTATGGAGAGATTGGGGTTAAAGCTGAATGCTAGTTTAGATTTTAGACTCCGTTTGGCAAATCATGCAAAAGTGAAGTGTCTGGGTATATGTACAGAAGTAACAGTGACTGCTTTTGGTGTGGTTTGCAATATAAATTGCCATATTATGCCGGCTGGTTTGGGAGCTTATCCACTGATTTTGGGCAGACCTTGGCTCAGACAGGTGGGTGCCATCCAAAATTGGAAAAGGGGAACCATAACAGTACATAATAAGAGAGGAAGAGCCAGGAAGTTCAATATGAGTAGTAAGCGGGAAATGAAGAGTGAGCCTGAAGAAACAAGTGCTGATGAGTATACAGATAGTGAAACTGAAGAAGAGAGTTCTACTTCTGATGATGAGAGCCAGGTATCATTTATAATGAAGGAAGAAAATGAGTATGTGATGCAAGCTAAAGAGGAGTTAAAGAAGGAAGAAGAGAGCAGACTTGAAGATATGGACAGTCTGATGCAACCTCCTTCACCCAGTACAGAGAAAGAGAAGCTGTTACATGCCATGCTGAATTCTAAATTGCAGCCAGTGGAGAAAGAAGAGTATATGAAGGTAATACATAAATTCCCTCATTTGTTTATTACTTCATATGAAGAGATCCGAGGATTCAAATGTGAACCAATGCCTATAGTATTGAAAGATGGTGTGAGGCCAGTGTTTCAGAAACTGAGAAGGATAAATAGAGAGCTATTGCCTGTATTAAGAGAGGAGTTGAGTAAGTTGTTAAAAGCAGGATTAATTTATCCACTAGATCACTCAGATTGGGCAAATCCAGTGGTCTTTACTCCAAAGCATACAGGTGGGTGGAGAGTCTGTATTGATTACAAGCCTCTGAATGCTGCAACAAAAAGCAATCACTATCCTCTGCCGTTCATTGATGATATTTTGGACAGGGTAGCTGGACATGAGAGGTATAGTGTGTGCGATGGCTTCTCTGGGTATTTTCAGATCTCAATTGTTGAGGAAGATCACACTAAAACCACAATCATTACACCGTGGGGTTGCTTCTGTTACCGAGTAGTACCATTTGGTTTGAAAAATACACCCTCGTGGTATTAGAGGAACACTCACAGAGTACTTGCACCTCTTACAGATCATTTTGTGAGAGCTAATTTGGATGATATATGTGTATATAGTTCTCAAAAAGAGCATGGTAATAAATTGGAGCAAGTATTTTCTAAAATGGATGATGCAGGTGGACAGCTGAATCTGAAGAAGTGTCATTTAGGATATTCAAAGTTGAAGCTGTTGGGGCATATGATATCTCAGAATGGAATTGAACCTGATCCAGAGAAGATAAAAGCTCTTGTTTTATTATCTACACCATCAACATCCAGGCAGCTGCAAACTTTTGTCCAGAAGGTAAAATATATGGCAAGATTTGTTCCTTTAATGTCTCAATTGCTTTACCCTCTTCAGCAGGCTATGAAGAAAGAACCATTGCAATGGAATGAAGAATGCGAGGAAGTGTTTGAGAAAGTGAAAGAAGTATTGGGAGGTATTTCCTGTGTAAAAGCTCTAGATTTCTCTCAGGTCTTTTATGTGAATCCATCTTTTGGTCCGGATGTAGTTGGAGCAATCTTAATGCAAAGAGGAGATGAATCCAGATATATGAAGCCTGTGTATTATGCAAGTAGAGTGAAGACAGAAGCAGAGAGGAAATACACTGAGGCTGAATTGGTTTTGTCAAGTCTGGTGTATGCTTGCAAGAAATTCAGGTCATATCTCCTGATGAGACCATTTGTGGTACTGACAAGCTATACTCTACTCCCTCAGCTGGTGAATGGTACTTCGCTCTCAAAAGGTATGATGCGATGGTTAGTGGAGCTTCAAGAATATGATTTCTCATTTTTTATTGAAGATACTTGCAAGGCAACTCTGGCAGATCTTCTAACATACAAGGACCGTCCGATACTGGTGAAGGAAGTAGATTCAAAGATAGAAAAAGAGGAACAAATTATCATTCCTGGAGCTCATGTTTTATTCTTTGACGGTTCATATAAAAGGAGTATACATCAAGCCACCGGGGGGTATATAATCCAGGATTCAGAAGGCGTGCTGATTTTAAAGGATGGGATACTTCTGGAAGCTGAAAGTAACAATGAGGCTGAATACACAGCATTGTTTCAAGGGCTACAGGCTGCTTTAAAACAGAAAATTCAGAAGTTAATCATAAAGGGAGATTCTCTATTAGTAGTTAAGCAGGTCTTGGGTAGCTGGCACATCAATTTACAGCTTGGAGTATTCAACATGTGCGGCGGGAGGACAATCATATGGCACATGAGTTGGCTCAGGAGGCAATTAATCAGGATCCAGTAATTGCAAAAATCGAAGAGCCATTATACAGAGGGAGGGAATACCTGTCCAGAGTGGTGGATTACTTACTCTCAGGTTGCTTGCCTGAGGAGCTCAAAAGAGGCCAAAAGTATCATTTTATCAGAAAAAGTAAGCATTATGTCATGATTGGAGATGAATTATACATGCAAGGAGCTGATCAGGTATTAAGAAGAATTCCCTGGAGGGAAGAAATTTATTATATTCTATCTTCAAATCATGAGGGAGCATGTGGGGGTCATTATGCATTTAAGATCACCTTGCAGAAGGTATTACGACTAGAGGGTTATGTATGGCCTTCCATTCAGAAGGATATTCAGCACTGGTGCAGGTCTTGCCATGAGTGCCAGAGAATGGGGAAGAGAATCTTAAAAATGGAGCCAAGAAATATCATGCTGGTATATGACATTTTTGAAAGATGGGGAGTGGATGCAGTTGGACCACTTCCCAGGACAGCCAGAGGAAAGTTTTATGTGCTTACTGCAGTGGATTACCTATCAAAATGGGCAGAAGTGAAGGCAGTGAAGAGAGTGGATAGTAAAGAGGTGGGTGGCTGATTTTGTGTATGAACATATATGCTGTAGATTTGGTATTCCTCTAGAGATATTATCAGATAATGGTCCTGAATTTCGAGGAGAGGTAGTTGACCATTTATGCAGAAGATTGAATATCAACCACAAGTACTCCACTCCTTATCACCCTCAATGCAATGGCTTGAATGAAAGATTCAATGGTGAATTTAAGCTGGTGATAACCAAAATGACAGAAGGCCATATCAAGAATTGGGATATAGAGATGAATCGTGTATTATGGACATACAGGGTTGCAATAAAATCTGGTACACAATTCTCACCCTTTCATTTAGTTTATGGGAAAGAAGCACTCATGCCTATTGATGTGGAAATTCCAGCTTTGAAGTTCCTGATTGAAGAAGGGCATGAGCCTATTAATTGTTACAGAGAAAGATTACTGGCCTTGCAAACAGTCCAGTTGGACAGAGAGCTAGCATTTGATCACTATGCGGCTATGCAATTGAAAAGATAAGAGAGAGAGAATGAGAAGGTGGAGCAGAAAGAAATTGAAGAGGGTGATCTGGTTCTCAGGTATAATAGCAAGCTGGATAGTACTTTTCATACTGCATTCCAAACAAAGTGGGAAGGTCCGTATAAAGTTGAGAGAAAATTTGATAATGGGAGTTATCAGCTTGCTGATTTGAATGGAAAGAAGCATAAAAGGAGAGTGAATGGTTTACGACTGAAGAAATATTTTGCTCGATTGATGTTAGCCGTGAAAGAAGAAGATCAGGAAGCTTGTGATGCATGTCAGGAGGTTGTGAAAGATATAGAGGAAAATCTGAATATTTCATCCCTGTTTGTACAGCTGCTGGACATGAATGTCTCAGCAGAAGTAGGGGGTTGCTAAATATGTGTGGACAAAATAGGAGTTGGTAATTTGTACATACGTGTGCATGGCGTGTGTGAAGGTTTTGCTTTTGAGAGCGTTGCCAGGTGTACAGAGTAGATGGTTTTGATGTGGGTATGTACAGGCCTGTCCGGATGCGGTCTACTGGAGGTTCCCTGGGGTTGATTTCAGCTGTTCGGCCATTTATATTGTGTGCGCGCAAATGGAGTGGGCACTGAAGGCTGTGTTTGAGAATGCGTGAAAGCATGAGCAATTAAAGTTAAAGGGCCAAGGTAGCCCTTAGACTGGTGTGAAATGGAGGTGTGAGGGTGGCCATCTCTTAGGCCTTAGAAGTAAAATAAAAATATAATATAAACCTGGCCATAAGAAGGCATAGCTACGTGGGAGGTTTGAGCTGCTCTGCCAGCGCATCTTCTGGAAGCTGGCGATGCACGTGAAGTGAGGCTGGCGAGTGCGGGTTCTAGGTGGTTCGCCGTGTGAAGAGCAGAGGGCGCAGCCGGAAGTGCGGGAGGAGACAAAATTGACGTAAGAGGAGCAAAGGCGCTGCAGCAAGTGATGTGAGGAGGCCGCCTCTGAGAAGGGCGAGTGGATGATGAAGGACGTGGTGTGTTTTGCCTGGGCTGAGAACGACTGGCGACAAGCTGGGGACTGCTGCCTTGGTGCTGTTGCTGATGTACACGTGGCTGGTCTCTGAAGAGAGAGATTCACAAGGATAGAGATGGCTGGGACTGTGTGAAGGGGACTTGGTGTCGGGCTGACAGGCGCAAGAGGTGGTGTTGGCCCTGTAGCAACCACATGTGCATGGGATCATGTGAGTTGTGGAGCTACTGGTCCACAGAGGCAAAGAGGGCACTGAAGAGCCGCCTATGGGCAAGGTGGGCGCAGAGGCAGCAAGGTCGGCGTGGACACGCAGGTCGGGCTGGCGTAGGCATTGAGAGGAACCGCCTTGCGGTGGTAAGCTTGAGTGTTGGCAGCTAGTGAGCGAAGGCAAGACAAGGACTGGTAGCCGCCTTGTTGGAGCAAGCCGGGCTGATCATAGCAGAGCAGCAAAAGAATTGGATGCTCGTGTGAAGAGCAGAGAGTTGCTTGGCTTTCATGGCTGTGGCTGCTGTGCAGGTGACGATACAGAGGAGCCACTTTTGAGAAAGTGGTGAGTGCGCAAGCTGAAGTTGACTGGGGTGGTTAGCAGAGAGCAGAGGGTGCAGCTATGAGTGACGGGCGTCAAAGACAACTGTTTTGCAGGTACGAGAGGAGAAGGCCCTAAGGTGTGGTAGCGCAAGTGGCGGCCTGGTAGAGGGCTGGTAAAAAGCTGACTGGCTAGGTGAAGCCGTGTGGGAGCAAGTGTGGAGGGCGCAGCTGCAAGTTCATGCAGAGGAGACCGATAGACAGGCAAAGGGTGGCAGGTGGGGGCCGCTAGGTGAGATAGGACAGTGGACAGCAGAGCGGGTACCGTGACTGGATAGAGAAGGACAGGTGTTGCTGCTTAGCTGGTGGTCTGCAGGCACAGAGAGCCAGAGAGAGAGGGTGTGTGTGTGGTTTTTTGTGGATTTCTACCTCTTCTGGAGACTCAGGCCAGAGTTGTAAATTCTCTTGATTTGTTGTGGCTGGTGTTTGGTGATGCCAGAGAGTTCTTTTTGTTTCTTTATTTGTTTGGGTACAAGTTGTGACAACCAGATCTGAAATATAAGTCTTGTTCATGCTCTTTGGTCTGGTGTTCTGGTGTGTTTGCATGCGTGTGTGGAAGTGTGGCACCCTATAAGGGCGTAAATAGCTTTACCGCTTCCGTGCCATCAGCGTATAGGTTCGTCTAGCATATAAAGGACATAAGACAACTTCTTAGTATCACCATTGCTAGAAATGAAAGAAATGGTACCTGAACCCATGGCTACTATTTGGCATCATTCTTGATGCTAACAAGGTGGAGTCCCCCACCATAGGCTTGAGCGATATATACAAACCCTTTTTATTGTTCCTGTGTTGGGATACTCCACCATTGATGATCCATGAACCATGAGATGATGAGGAATGTTCTAACTTTACATAGATTTCTTCTATTGCCACCAGAAATAGCTCCAATTTTGCTTTAGCAGTATACCCAGACTCCTTCTTCAAAGGCTTGAAAGTGCCATTATTCTCATCTTCTTTCTTCAATCTACGTGATTTGACTACATGACCAAGCTTTTGTAGTAAAAAAAAAAATCCTTTGATTTTTTGTTCTCATAAAGCATTGGGATTACTGGATCCCTTCTCCTTGCCTTTCTTTATATTTGCAAAGAATACAAAAACACTATCATCTATAGGTTTAAAGAGAGTCTTCTCTTCCACCTCAAAAGTATTGGAACACGTGCACCTGTGTGTTTAGTGAGGTCACTAAATTGTCATACTTTGGGGACAACACTCTAATTTATCTTTGGCTATTTATTCACTAGTCTTAGTGATCCCCACTGCCATTTAATCTTACAAATTCTTTATTTGCGGAATGTCTTTCTATTACAATCTTACTCTCAAGGTTTTAAATCCTTGTATGATTCCTCGTCTCTCATATTGGTTTTTAAGGACTTCTATGCTTCAAAAGTTGTGGTAGTATGTTGAATTAGGGTCATCATCGAACCGAATCAAAACAGTGAGACGATGGTGACAATGACACATAGCATATCTACATTCTTTTTCCTCCACGCTAAAGAAAGAGTAGGATCTAGCAAATGTTCTATAGTGGATCAGTTGGATATGGAGTAGGACTCTACTTTGCATCAACCACTATTTGAGATTTCTCACAAATCATATGAATCAAGAATGGCCTAATATTGAACTTCCAAAAAGTGTTATTTATCCTATCCAACTTTTCATCGCCAAATAGTGGAGGATAAACACAAGCAGGTTATGTTATTTGCAGGTTGGGTCATCTCTCCAAAAATACCTTCAAATAGTAAACTACTAAAATAAGTTTTTCCTAGAGCCAATGCTCTGATACCATGTTAAAAAACATAATAGAATAAGTAAGATTAATATAATATAAAGTACTAAATTGTTAAAAGAAGTGGAGAGTAAAAAATTTACTGCTTGCAATCTTGACTACAAAACTGATGGTTGTCTGCAGACCCGTGTGCTCCGAGTAAAGAGCTTTAATGGCGATCTAGATGTACTATGGAGGGAGGATGTCTTTTTTATAATAGTACTTGAGCACAATGAAGTAAGGCTACCAAGCTACTTTATATATAGTGCCTAGGGTCGACATGGACGTAGGTTAGATATTTGTGCCAACCCATAACTTAGTCCAAAATTACCAATAGACTATATCATTTAACTAGGACCATATTAGACTACGACAAAGCATCGTAGGTAAATTTTGTAGGTTCCACAAACATCTGAGACCATCTCGATTCATCAAATGGATACCAAGCTAGTTTATATATAGTGCCTAGGGTCGACATGGACGTAGGTTAGATATTTCTGCCAACCCATAACTTAGTCCAAAATTACCAATAGACTATATCATTTAACTAGGACCATATTAGACTATGACAAAGCATCGTAGGTAAATTTTGTAGGTTCCACAAACATCTGAGACCATCTCAATTCATCAAATGGGCCTCTAACCTGAGAATAATGTATCCTCTATTTGCTATCTAGCACTGACTAATGTAATCACATAGCCCACATAAGCATGCATCATACTTGGTGTTGAAGTAGGAAATCCAAGCTTTAGATGTGTGGTATTTTATCTTATAGTTGAGTGTGCACATTAGGTTGTGTCTAGGATTGTGACACATGGCAAGAGGCCTTATCCATGCCTTATCCATGCATATAAGTGTGCTATCTTTCGTTGTATGGTGTGAGAGAGCTCACCACTTGGTGAGAGATTATTCAGTTCATGTTTTGGTGCCACACATTGTTTCTCTCTCTCCCTCCTCACTCTATGGTCTCCTTGATTTCGTAACATGGTATCAGAGCTACTTTCTTAGGGCTGTGAGGTTATGGATATGCCTCCACATCTCTCATAACGATGGGAGGAAGAGTGCAGCCGTTGGCATGCATGGTGCTACAAGGAGTGTAGCAGATTCAACACCAAGTGTGGCAAGTCTACAACAAAAATCTTGGAGGAGTCGTTGACAACTAAATTCTAGAATCCTGCTTTGGGAATTCTGGTATGCAATTTTTTTTACAGTTTCTGATTTTGGTTTGGTATGCCTCGGAAGTAGGCACAATGTGTTCAGTTTATATTACGGGGAGTTTGATGCCTTCGTAAGATAAGAGAATAAGCAAAAGAATGAGAAGAAGGACCAGCTGAGAGCGATCCAAGGAAACCTGTGAACAGAGCAGTGGTGCTGTTCGTGAACTCTAAAAAGAGAGAACCGGCATGGTTGCGACAGAGGCGACCTGCAAAATGATGATGAGCTACTTGTGGAAGAAGGCATGAGCACATCCTTCAAGAGATGCAGGAGCGGGCAGGCTTGAGCCCGAGCAACAGCCAAGATCTTATCCTTCAAGAGATGCAAGAGCGGGCAGGCTTGAACTCGAGCAGCAGTCAAAATCTTATCCTCTCCTTTTTGGTGTAAATGGACCTTTAGTTGTCTAGATGGATATTTGTGGTGTTTGTAGTGATTACTTTGATGGATCACTTGTTGTGGGAACAACCGTAAACAAGAAACATCATGTTGCATCTATGGAGGATGAGGATATACATGTGTATGATGATGGGTGTTATGATGACCCATATTGGCTTGATGGTGAGGAGGATGATGTATGCATTGAGAATAATGCACACGCTTGGGATGATGTACCCATGATGACCAAGGAAGAGATTTTGGAATTTCGCCTTCGACCTCTCATAGAGTTGAAGGAAAATGGCATGCACATTGACTGGGAGATTACTGAGGATGGTGAAATTAAGATCACCAAGGTTTTTGATCTTTTGTATGGTGACATTGACAGCGATGTGATGCAGGATGATGCGTGTGCTAGTGAGATTTGCAGTAATGCATGCGTTGATGATTTGGATGTGGTGATGCATGATCATGATGCGTCATGTGATGGTAAGAGTGCATGCTTGATTAGCATTCACAGTTTGGAGTATGAGCTTGTCTTGAAGCTTATTGATTGGATTGAGTACAGGCGTGTGTCTGGACTTGGAGACCTATCATCATTTCATGGTGTATTTATGAGCACCAAGTATGGACGAAGACCCATGAGGGGGGGAATACCCTCAATCTTTGATGCTCCATCAACATATGGTTTGACGATACCCCTTATTCACCTCCATATTGATGTTGCATTGTATTTTCATCTCTTGTTGTCCAAGAGATCAATCATTATGTGTACATTTGTAACTCAGCCATATGAGCATGAGTTTGAGAGAGTTGGCATAGGTTAAGGGGGGGGACCTAGATTCCAAGAATAAGGTTACTTGGATTTCAGGGGAGGTGTTGAAGTAGGAAATCCAAGCTTTAGATGTGTGGTATTTTATCTTATAGTTGAGTGTGCACATTAGGTTATGTCTAGGATTGTGACACATGGCAAGAGGCCTTATCCATGCCTTATCCATGCACATAAGTGTGCTATCTTTCGTTGTATGGTGTGAGAGAGCTCACCACTTGGTGAGAGATTATTCAGTTCATGTTTTGGTGCCACACATTGTTTCTCTCTCTCCCTCCTCACTCTATGGTCTCCCCGATTTCGTAACACTTGGCAGAATGCCAAGTCTACAAAATCCATCTCCTAACCATCTGGCTACATTTGGTTTTACCATCAAATGTCTATATTGGAAACTTCTAGGTGCCCAATGCTCACCAACGGCTACTCCTCATATAGGGGGGCTTATAAAATAGAGCACATTTGTCACTCGTAGTAGCAACATGAGGGTCGAGCATTGACCAAATGCTTTGTCAGAGAATTCTCTAGAAATATTCTAATGATTGGTTTAGGAAATATTTAATAAATATCTAATTTCATACATGAGGGTATTTTTGGATGATTGCAGTCTTTTTAGTAAAGTAATGGAACATTTAGTCTATTTATCAATGTGTCTAGAAAAATGTCATATTGCTTGACTCAGTTTGTATCCTACTAGATGTAATTTTGTTGTTGGGCCAATGGAACTCTTTGAGGAGATGGTGTCTTCCATGAGAATAGTAGTAGATTAGAAGAAAGTGGAGGTGATCAAAGAACTAAAAGCACAAGGAGTTGAGCCAAGTTCTAGGTCAAATCCAATGGCATAGTCGCTTTTTAGTGGCCAATGTGTGTCTTATCCAATGTACTTGTTGACAAAGAAAGATGCACAATATGACTGGTTAGAGAAGTGTTAGAAGGATTTTCACTATTTATAGCTTATGTTAGCCCTTGTCCAGATGTGCATCCCCTAGATTAGTGGAAACTATTTCGTGTATTCATTGATGCATTAGATGTGGCAATCGAAGGTGTGATTTATGCAAGAATAAAATGAAGGATGGATTTCCCAATATATTAAATTGGTCAGATGGTGTTCAGTGCAGCATGCATCTACTTCACTATAGAGGGAGAAGCATAAATGGGTGGTTGCAAGATGAGGTTATCTAGTTTCATGTCGTGGGCGCCCTTGGCTTTAGCTGAAAAACAGGCATTTTTTCAAGAAGAATAGCCAATCTCTCATAGTTAGCCAAGGAGTTTCACTTCAAGGTCTTCTAATGAAACATCATATGCAAAGTTGGGCACCTAAAACTATAATCTGATCGAATATCCAATAATTGCAAATCCCCTTTTCTTTGGGAACCAAGTTTGTATACAGGCCCTGTCCCCTAGGTTTAGACAGGTATAGTGAATGTGAGTAAATTGCCTATAACTTTTACATTATTACTCATATGATGTTCCCACTTTGCATATCACAAATACAAATAACATAGAGCTTAACTTGATTTATCGAGTAATTTTTGATGTGTTCTACTATTTTCTATATTATTTAAAAGATATTAGAATTGTTAAAAAACATACTATTTTATCCTCCCAGCACATCTACCATTTAAAATGCTCAAATTGTATGGATCTAGTGATGATTAGATTGGAAAAGATTAGTATAATGTTTTACTTTGGAAAATTTATTATGACTGTCAGAGGCCCATTAACAGAGGCCCATTAAATCAATAGTAATTTAATTCTAGAAAATTAAATATTGAATCTTTCAATCTAAAAACTCAAGGGATCAATACTCTTGTTACCATGAATTTATTAAAAAAAAATTGGCTTGATTTGAGTATGGGAAGGTCCATTTTTAATCCTCCCAAGTGAAAATTCCTATATTGTGTCCACTCTCCCCTTTTCAAGTCTAAAACCAATCCTAGTTAGGTTTGGAAATCTAGGCTTGGTAAACTTCACAGCTTAGGTTTCATTCCATGTGTGAGGCTTGGGTAGGCCCAAACCTTATATATGCATGCCACTTTATGTCCACGTGAGCATCGAGAGGATCCACATAAGCAGCTTGCCACCTCAGCTTGCCACCTCCACCCTCCATGTCAACATGGTCAACCTAGTTGACTCCCCACCTCATCATCCTAGTCATCATTAATGCCACATCATCTTGCCACCTTTGCATGCCACCTCGCACATGGTGACATGGCATGCCACATCATGGAATTGCCACATCAACCATAATAGTGCCACATGTCAAGAGAATGCCACGTGTCATGCACGCTTGTGACACGTGGCATCTCCTTCCCACCTCCCCTCTTTTTTCAAAAACATATTTTTGGAAAAGTTAATTTAGTAATTTAGAGAAATAGAATATAGAAATTTAAATAATAAAATATATGTAACTTATTAAATAAAAGAATTTAAAATCACTAATTTTAAAGGATTATATTTTGGGATTAGATCAATAAAAATATTATTAAAGATCATATTATTAATTTAAAAAAAATAAATTTTTTAATTTTATATTTTTTAATTTTTTTTTATGTAGAATAAACCTTTGAATAAAATTTAAAAAAAATACTTTATTTAAAAAAAGCAGTTATATAATTATAAAATAAAAGATATCTTTAAAGATATATTTATATATCTAGTAATGATAAATATTTAGACTTGTTAATAAATATTATAAATAATATTAATTTTTAAGTGGATAATAGTTTATCTTTAATTATCTTTATGTTTATCTTAGTTATCCACAGATAGGAAATCCAGTGAGATTTGAAGTGGATAACCTATTTTTTCTATATAATCACACATCTCTAGTACTATCCCACACTTATCTCTAGTACTATCCCATCATTGAGCCTTTATAATATTTTCTCTCTTAGCTTCCTTGAGAATGGGTTCTCAAAGTCGTAGGAGTAGGAAACGTGATAGGACTAGACTCCCCCCCATCCACCAAGTTCAAGAGGAGGAGAGGAGAAGGGTAGCTCGTGAGAGAAAGAGAGAGTGGAGAGCACGTCAACGAGCAACACCTTCCGTTGGGCGATGATCCAAGCCTTGCTCCTCCTCTTCCACTTCCTCTCCCTTCGCCCTCTTCCCCCCCACTACCCCTTAGTTTAGATAATCCACATGAACCCGCCCTTCTTGAGTCCTCTCTTCTACAAGAACCCACCCCCCCTCCTTTGGGTGCCCTTCGTGTGGATAGGAAAGAACTATCAAAGTCAGCAGGGGCACATCGTCGTGCCCATGCAATCTTCCATTCCTATTTCAAAGACCTCACGTCTTCATCACAGGCATGTGTGCTTGATGCTTTGATTGATCTGCCCAACATGGCCAACTGCAGGGCGCTTTTCGACATTGGAGGTCGAAGAGAGAGGAGAGCTGGCATGGCGGTGCTACAAAGTGTTCGTCATTCCTATATAGTTAACAAGAAGAGGAACTCTGCGGACGCTTTGGCTGCTCGACGGGCTATTGTGGCAGCCATAAGTAGCTCCCAAATGAAGGGTAAGGTTAGTGCCACATCTCGCATCCTTTCCATAGCACCACACGCACTTAGAGTTGGGTCTATTAGGCGACAAAGTTTTGATGCCAATGAGGTTGGTGCTATGTGGGCGAGTAGTGGTCGTGTAGCTAGGCATGATCGCCTACTAGATGAAACCACTAGAACCTTGATAGAAAGTTTTTGGGAGGAGAATTGTCGTGCATCGCCAGTTTTCAAGAAAGCTTTGCGTAAGAGAGTGACAAGAGGAGTGTTCATTGAGCACGGTGCTTGCTTTCTTGAAATGTCCCAAACTGAGTTGTATTCTCAGTTTGTGGCTTCGTATCCAGAGCTTAAAATTGGGCAAAGGTCATTTGTGGGTGTAAGCCTTGGTTTGTGAGGTACTCACGTCAGCATGACACATGTTGTTGTCGCTACCATGTTGAGTTCAAACTTTTTTATGATGTGTTCCGTTCTCTTAGTGGGCATAGAGAGTTTCCTCGTAGTCCACGTGATTTCATCCACTCTCTTTTGTGTGCACGCACGGAGGATGCCCAGTTCCATAGGATGCCTTGTGTGGAGAGCAATTGCACATCATGTGGTTCACTTGCACATCTACAGATGGTAGATCTTGATGCAAGTGACCAAGAGATAGTGGCATGGCAACGTTATGAGTATGTGACACACCAGCTCCAGAGTGGTGGACAGTCCAGGAAGTTGCAGCTCGTGGACAAACATACACCACGTTGTCACTTCACAGCCACATTTAGGGAGCAGATCTACCCCTACATATGGCACAGTCATTGTGCCAAGTGGCAGGATCGTCAGTTCCGAGCATGCCTAGCAGAGTTTCCTATTGGTGTGGTCGTCTCTGTGATTGATTTTGCAGAGAACTACACTTTCACACCTTTTCAGGAGATACAATCTGAGTATTACTTCTCAGAGCAGGTAATGGTTATATTTTGTAATATTTGTTTTATGTTTGAGCTACATTACTTAATTGATTTTTTGTGTCCTAAATGTATGTATTGCTTACCTCACCAGGTTGCTATTTTGGTCCACATTAGCTATCGACATGCAGAGGCTCATGTAGATGGGATAGCGAGTACCCCCGAGACCCGTGTATTTATTCGAGAGTATCATTTCTATATCAGTGATGATCGTTCACATGATGCACATTTTGTGCAACACTGTTTTCGTCTCCATGACGTTTTTTTAGGAGATTGTGGGATCAGACATGTCCAGCGATGGGTTTGGTCGGATGGTTGTGGCGCACAGTTCAAGTCATCACGTCAATTCTATTGGCTCTACAGGTATTACTTATGGCTTTCTTACATTTACAATTAAACTAAATTCACTAGAACATCTTAAAGAAAACAATAACTAAGACTATCTTTTATGGATTTATAGGTGGCATGTACAGTCTAGTATCCCAGTGATTTGGTCATTCTTTGAGACTGGTCACGGGAAGGGTGAGCATGATGGTGCAGGCGCGTGTGTGAAACGTGCCTTGAGGGGTCATCAGCTGCGACAGGATGCTCAGCGGTTAAGAGATGCGGGCCACGTAGTCAAGTGGTGCTCCCAACATTTGTGTGGGAGTGCAGCATCATCGTACCCCAAACGTGATGCTCGGATTGTCAGGAGATTTTTTTGGCATGTGGATGGTGGCATGATTGACCGTAGAGCCTCCCATGATTGTGACACAGTACCTGGCACCTTGGGCTTACATTTCATCAGGAGCACGTGCATGGCGGCCCCCACGATTTACACACGACGGTTTGCATGCTTCTGTGGAGCATGTATGGATGGCGATTGGTCACATTGTGCCTCGAGAGGATGGGCAGATGCATGGATACAGACATTCCTATCCCCCGAGCATCCTTCACATCCAGTGGTGTCTGATGAGCACACAGGTCCTGCGTTCATGGTCAGTTATGATGACCTGACAGATTTGCTACAGGAGGGTGATGTATTTGCTGTTATTGCCAGTGTGAGGGAAATAGCGAGGGAGTAGACTACTATCTGATGAGTTGCACTAGGCCAAAGTGCATGCTTGACCAGGATACAGTGGATGATCATGGGTTTTCTTATGACGCCCATAGCATGATTGTGGCAGGCCGGTTCTACCAGCAGATTCGACTTCATCGGGGGAGTCTTGAGTTCCAGTAGTGGAAGTGGGAGTTAGAGGCATTTCAGTTCTCTCATCTAGTGGTTGCTACCAGGCTCACTCTTGTTCGAGTACAGAGCCGAAAACACAGTTCTCACCCTCGTTTTTGGCTTCGAGTGGATGACCATGAGAGCATTCTAGAGCAGTTGAGAGCTAGAGAGGGTGCTGCTGACTAGATCTCTATCTTGATAGTGACTAAACTCAGACTAGCTGGGTTAGCTCACTTACATTGTACTTAGATTTTTGGGCAGTGACTAACCTCAGACTACCTGGGGTAGCTCATTTTCATTCTGATGTACTTATTTGATGTTTATATCATTATGAGTTTTCTCATTATTGAGTATCATTACATTTTAGTTGATGTTCTTGATTTTATTATATTTTTTAACACTTTGGCTATCATATTGTTTGTTGAAAATCTCCATGCCATCGTACCCAAACATGCTCTGATGGGGACCAAACTTTGCAAGCATGGGGAGGGGACCCACCCCCACATGCTTGCAAAGTTTGGTCACAATCAGAACATGTTTGGATTGGTAATTAGCGCCCAGTGCGGGTTTTTGAAGTCTCTTGGTGCTTAAGAGGCCATGGAAAATCCGGGCCTTCCCCATACCATCGTACCCAAACATGCTCCGATGGGGACCAAACTTTGCAAGCATGTGGGGGTGGGTCCCCCACATGCTCCGATGGGGACCAAACTTTGCAAGCATGTGGGTCCCCCCCACATGCTTGCAAAGTTTGGTCACAATCAGAGCATGTTTGGATTGGCAATTAGCGCCCAGTGCGGGTTTTTCAAGTCTCTTGGTGCTTAAGAGGCCATGGAAAATCCGGGCCTTCCCCATACCATCGTACCCAAACATGCTCTGATTGGGACCAAACTTTGCAAGCATGTGGGGGTGGGTCCCCCCCACATGCTTGCAAAGTTTGGTCACAATCAGAGCATGTTTGGATTGGCAATTAGCACCCGGTCCGGATTTTTCAAGTCTCTTGGTGCTTAAGAGGCCATGGAAAATCCGGGCCTTCCCCATACCATCGTACCCAAACATGCTCTGATGGGGACCAAACTTTGCAAGCATGGGGAGGGGACCCACCTCCACATGCTTGCAAAGTTTGGTCACAATCAGAGCATGTTTGGATTGGTAATTGGCGCCCAGTGCGGGTTTTTGAAGTCTCTTGGTGCTTAAGAGGCCATGGAAAATCTCGGGGGGTGCACCTCAGAAAATGTAAGTCTACCACGTGCGATCATTAGGTGGGGTTTTTTAAATCCAAAATATTGGGTAAATTTACAGAAATACAATTACAAGAGGGGTATTTTAATTGTACTTTGGAAAAAAACCCGTAAGTCTATAAAGAAAAAGGGGTGGTTTTATCAGCTCAAAATTCACAGATAAGGGGTTTTTTAAATACCCCTTGAACGCACGTCGTAGGAGGGGCTTCCATATAGTGCACCCCCCTGAGTGGAAAATCCGGGCCTTCCCCATACCATCGTACCCAAACATGCTCCGATGGGGACCAAACTTTGCAAGCATGTGGGGGTGGGTCCCCCCCACATGCTTGCAAAGTTTGGTCACAACAATCAGAGCATGTTTGGATTGGTAATTGGCGCCCAGTGCGGGTTTTTCAAGTCTCTTGGTGCTTAAGAGGCCATGGAAAATCCAGGCCTTCCCCATACCATCGTACCCAAACATGCTCCGATAGGGACCAAACTTTGCAAGCATGTGGGGGTGGGTCCCCCCCACATGCTTGCAAAGTTTGGTCCCCATCGGAGCATGTTTGGGTACGATGGCATGGAGATTTTCAACAAACAATATGATAGCCAAAGTATTAAAAAATATAATAAAATCAAGAACATCAACTGAAATGTAATGATACTCAATAATGAAAAAACTCATAATGATATAAACATCAAATAAGTACATCAGAATGAAAATGAGCTACCCCAGCTAGTCTGAGGTTAGTCACTGCCCAAAAATCTAAGTACAATGTAAGTGAGCTAACCCAGCTAGTCTGAGTTTAGTCACTATCAACAGCAACCCAATCAAAATCATCATCTCTAACTGTCGATCGACGTGCGCCTCGAGGCTGCTGTGCACTCGAGGAGGCTGTGCCGGCTGCGGGGGTCGTCGAATGTCTGCGGGGAGGTCTGCCTCAAAGGCAGGATCGTGAGCTGGTGCCGGTGTACTCGGGAGCTCACGAGTCCCTATGGCCCTCTCTCTTTCTCTACGTCGTGCTAATGCAAGACGCCTCTGTCTGTAAACCCAAAATCTATAATCTGCAATGGTGCGTGTCTGCCACTCTGCTCGTGTAAGCTCCTCTGGACACGCTGCTCATGAGAAGCAGCACTGCTGCTAGCACCATCACCCGATGTGCCACTAGGGCCAGCACCACCCACGCGCTCATATGCTGTGACCTGGCTCTCATGTAGGACTCTCTGGTAAGCGTCGAACTCATGTGAGCTCCACTCTATCTCAGGAGGCACCTCAGGCTCCTGGGCTCTATCGTCGAAGGCGTCGAGTCCCAAGTCCATAACTGATGTAAAGTCGACAGGCCTGCCAGTCCTGGCATCTACTCGAACAAGGCCTGGGTGAAGATCATCGATGCCCAATACCCTGTACGTCGCTAGGTCGACGCGTGCACGGCAGGAGGGGCATGCTGAGAACCGAACTAGCTCCTGGGTGATGCAAGACAAGTGGAAAATATGTCCACATCCCAGGGCATATCCTCCTGTACTATCAATGTCCTCGATACATAAAGAGCAGCACGCATCACGTAGGAAGGGTGGTGCATCCTGCGGGAGAGGTCGTCGAAAAACCTTTGTGGTGTGACAGGCCGTGGATATAAAGGTAGGTAAGGCACTGTCACATCAGAGGATCTACGATACTCTCGAACATGCAGCATCAGCTGCTCTGCCCTGTGCTGGGCAATCTGCTCCATAATCTGATGATGCTGTGCCTCAGCTCTGGAGCTCTCTACCTCGGTCCGAGCCTACGCAAAAAAGTAAAGCATTAAAATAATTTATTAGTCTCTCATTAGGTATTACTTAAAGAAATTTATAACTTAGGAACTTAATTATAACTCTTTTACGTGCAAGAGAAACCTACCTGCTGGATGTCGGACTCTCTCAGATGCTGTGCCTCTGCAGTAGCTGCCTCTGCCATCTGTAATGCAGCTCTGAGGCGGTCAATCTCCGCTCTCGCCTCTACCAACTCCTGAGTGAGCCTCTCAGTGGTAGGTGTGGGAACCTACGTGACACAATCAACCATGCTGCTCATGTAAAAATATAGAAAAGTATATATAAACATGAAGATAAATGACCAAAAAAACTTAAGACGTAATATATATGTAAATACCTCCACATCTGTCGTCGGTATAGATCGTGAGAATAGGCGCACCACGTGCTGGATGCTCTCCGTGGTACTCCGTACGTCAATGCCGACCTGCGTGCCAAGAGCCTCTACTGTCGACAATAGCACAAATGAAGGATCTGTGGTAGGTGCTACACGAAGGGCTGGTGGAGGCCGCCTACCCTGGTCCTGGAGACGGCCTCGGCTAGCACCACCACCCAGACGATGGCTGGTGTAATCCACCTCCTCCCCTAAGACAAACTCCGCATATAACTGCTTTGCGAAGTATATGGGAATCTGGCGGTTGTTCGGCATCCTCCCATATGCGGCAACATATCGACTATAGATATGTGCCGCCATACGAGGATGCGAACACCGCGAAATAGTGAGGGGCTTGCCCGCCCCAGGCCTCATCCCACGACTATCGAGGAAAAGATCTAGGTAAGCTCCATCCCTAATAGGAGCAAGATCACAGACCTGACGATATGTCAGGCCATGTGACACAGGAGCAGCGTGATGGTGGGCTATCCACTCATCTACATAAACAATATCGTGAAGGCTACGAAGGGACGCAAGCATCGCCTGCAAGTCTGCCACGATATGTAATGTAGACGGAGTGTCTCTAGCACTCCTACGGATAGCCGCTAACTCGCGGTCTATCTCCGTGATGAGGTCCGCAATAGATGAGCGGCCCTCCTCGTGGCCCTCCTCGTGGCCCTCCATGCTAAAACCTAAGCCAAATGTGAAGGGTCCAATGTGAAGGGTCTAATGTGAAGGGTCTAATGCTTAGTGCTAAGTAGCACTAATGAAGCTAAAAAAAAAGCTAATGGGCTCACTAATGCTAATCCAAATCAAGAGAGCAAGGAGAGTGAAAACGACTTGTGACAATGAGGCAAAAAAAAAAGTTTTCCGGTTTATAACCTCGATCGAGGTTCGGTAACATCATGCAATTTAGGGTTTGCAAGATTAACGCTCTGGATATTAGGGTTAGTGCAACATACGACCAAGATACACACCTAATTTTAGGGTTGGGGAAGGATCGACGGCTGAGATTTGATATTACTATCTCGTTCGAGGTACATGGACGGCCACGATTTAAAGGCATTACCACGACAAGGTATCTTGACGCTCAAGATTCATTATATACCTCGATCGAGATATTTAAACGGCCGAGATCGCATCTTCCAACGTACGTGAATGGACGGTATAGATTGCGTTTACGTATCTCGATCGAGATAATTGGACGGTGGATATTGCATCTACGTATCTCGATCGAGATATTTGGACGGTGCAGATTGTATCTCTGTATCTCGATCGAGATATTTGGATGGCTGCTGAGATTTGATCTCAGTATCTCGATCGAGATATGGGGACGGTGGAGATTGTATCCCATTACCTCGAACAATGAATGGTCGCGATTTGATGTAAATTTCTCGTTCGAGATACGTGGACGATGGAGATGTGCTAGTCAAATATGCCTAGGGGGATACAGCGTGGATGTGGATCCGAGTGGCATAGATATATCGATCGAGATAATGTGGTGGCGGTGACATGTATTGGTGACATGGATGACGCCTGGAAACCCGGACCTGCTAGCGTGGCATTAGTTGGCATCTCGATCGAGATATGTCGATTTAGGCTCGGGAGGCACGTGTCGTCTTTTAATTCGCGGCACTATCACGATCGAGGTACTCCGCCCGAGATGCATGGATGTCCCAATTTTAGAGAGAGTGAACGAAAGTGAGTACCCTCATCTTGCAACCACCCAAATAAATTTTGATATTACCTTTTGGTAACCATTTTACATTTCAATTGGATCATCAAGCATTACTATTTAAGGTTAATAAGTCAAAGTTAGCAAGAAAGATGGCCTGTTTTATGGATGAATTTGCTTCAAAAATTTGATTTTTCCACGTGACATACATTTTGAATTTGATTTTTCCATTCTAATTACAAGCTAAAAGCTGTTTCAAGCCAAATTATGTTGGCCCATAGTTTGAAAGGATGTCTTCAAAGTTTCTTGAGAGTGTGATGTTTGTCGAAGATTGGGTCGGTGAAATGCAGCAAACTAGATGCCACACAATCTATTGTTGTCTCTTAAACCATTTGAAAAGTGGAGTCTTGATTTTATAGGACTGTTTAACCCTCCTTCTTACTAAACTGCAAATACATATATCCTCATTGTACTAAGTTGGTGAAGCTAGAGCTTTAAGGGATTAAAAATATACTTAAGTTGTTTAAGACTAGTTTTGGTTGTTCGATTGAGTCAGTCAGTGATCAAGGGGGGTGTTGTAATGACATAGTATCACATGAAAATTTTTTAGGGTATTATCCTCAATCAAATTGTCAAGATGAATCTTCTAATAAGGATTTGTATTTTTTTTAAAGAAAGTACTTCATGAAATTGGGATCAAACATCTACATTCTACATTATAATAATCCTTGATCGCTTAGACATTTTTAAAAGGTTCGAGCCAAGGCCTTGTTAGGCCAGGCTATGTAGGACACATTTACTTAGAATATAAAATAGTGTATCTAAATTATTTCTCATTTAGAAACCCTTATAATTGATTTTGTAAATTTAGGTGGAGTGCTTAGAGGATAAAAAGTATTTCTTAACTCTTTTCTTGTTGGCAGTGCCATCATGTAATACTGTAGGTAAGCCAATTTTTAATATCAAAATGATTATAAATCAAAATAGTCATGGTTTTACACTAAAATATTCAAGAAAAAGGTCTGTTTTCACGAAAAATCATAAATTTCAGCATAGTTCTTGGATAAGAAACATAATGTCTTTTAAAATTTATGCTTAGATCTGAAATGATATTCTTCCATGATTTTAAGTAATAATAGGTTCTTTTTGAAAAGGTAAAAGATCTTAACTCAAACTCCATGTTCAACACAGGTGGCCGAGTTCGACATGAAATCTCGAAAAGGATTTTTTTTTTTGAAGTGGGTCAACTTTTAACTTTCAAGGGCTAGACTTGGTGCAAAAACTTTGCGATAGGCATATTGAAGGGTGTTATTTTATAGTGTTTGAAACATGCTTTAACTCATTACATTGAGTATACACTCAACTTGAGTCAACATTGAAGGTGTCAATATAACCAGAGATTGGGGACTTCAAAGGCTCTATGGCTTAGAGTTGGTTATTCACTAGTCTTAGTGATCCCCATTGCCATTTAATCTTACAAATTCTTTATTTGCGGAATGTCTTTCTATTACAATCTTACTCTCAAGGTTTTAAATCCTTGTATGATTCCTCGTCTCTCATATTGGTTTTTAAGGACTTCTATGCTTCAAAAGTTGTGGTAGTATGTTGAATTAGGGTCATCATCGAACCGAATCAAAACAGTGAGACGATGGTGACAATGACACATAGCATATCTACATTCTTTTTCCTCCACGCTAAAGAAAGAGTAGGATCTAGCAAATGTTCTATAGTGGATCTGTTGGATCTGGAGTAGGACTCTACTTTGCATCAACCACTATTTGAGATTTCTCACAAATCATATGAATCAAGAATGGCCTAATATTGAACTTCCAAAAAGTGTTATTTATCCTATCCAACTTTTCATCGCCAAATAGTGGAGGATAAACACATGCAGGTTATGTTATTTGGAGGTTGGGTCATCTCTCCAAAAATACCTTCAAATAGTAAACTACTAAAATAAGTTTTTCCTAGAGCCAATGCTCTGATACCATGTTAAAAAACATAATAGAATAAGTAAGATTAATACAATATAAAGTACTAAATTGTTAAAAGAAGTGGAGAGTAAAAAATTTACTGCTTGCAATCTTGACTACAAAACTGATGGTTGTCTGCAGACCCGTGTGCTCCGAGTAAAGAGCTTTAATGGCGATCTAGATGTACTATGGAAGGAGGATGTCTTTTTTATAATAGTACTCGAGCACAATGAACTAAGGCTACCAAGCTAGTTTATATATAGTGCTTAGGGTCGACATGGACGTAGGTTAGATATTTCTGCCAACCCATAACTTGGTCCAAAATTACCAATAGACTATATCATTTAACTAGGACCATTGTATACATGGCCTCTAAAAGGTTCTGTATAAGACATTAACAAACAATACTCAACACCATTCGGAGCACAGACTCTGATTTATCACAACAGCATAATGATTGCACAAACATGAAGAAAGACATGATAAACACTGAGCAAAGACATAGCAGAACTTCTCTTTCATTCATTAGCGAATCAAAATCATCGCCATTCCCTAGATGCAACTGACAGGGAATAACCACTTGGTTCAGATCCCAAAAGGTATACATCCACACGTAACTAACCACCAAGCCCTTTGACTAAGGTCTAAGAATAACATAAGAAAGCCCTAACACTTGGCACAGCCTGGTGGCTAAATTTTTCCCAAAAGTTTGACCTGAACCCATCAATCCCTGATCAGCAAAATTTGATTTCTACAAATTTAGAATACATCCATATGGCTTCATACAAGCTAAAAATGAAGAACCATAGATGAATAAGGATATCCATACTCCAAGAACATGGAATAGGACATAAGAATCTGCATGACTCTTCAGCATCTGCAACATATCTTGATGAAAATCCTCCAACATCTTCAACATGTACCAAAAATGGCACTCCAATGTACTTCAAACAAGTTAGAATCATTATCATCATGAACAGTTGGTTAATTGAAACCATTATATACATCTTTGGCTTCAGAAACTGATTCAGTAAATAAAAAATATGCTTCAGGCAATTTGCATTCTGAAAATTCTGATTTGAAATCTGAAATTCTGAATTCTGAAAATCTGCATCCTGTAACTCTAAAATTTGATGTTTAGATTCTGAAATTTGAAAATCTGCAATAATCTGATTCTCTGAAATCTGTTTTTCAGATTCTGCAACTTGAAAATCTGCAATCTTTTTCTGAAAATCTGAAATCAGAAAATCTCCTAAAATTGCAAATCCATCTGTCTTTTGAAAATTCAGATTTTTCAAAATCTGATCACATACTCCTGTTAATCTGATCTAAGAGACCACTCCCAACATGATGTCAGATTGAAGTTTCTGAATTTTTGCATAAGTCAGAATTCTTGAAATTTGAAAATTTTGTTTTTTGGAATCTGATTGTATATCCCTGATATTCTGAATAGGAATAACACTCCCAAAACCTGAAACTAAATTTTCTGATCATTCTTTAAAATCAGATTAAAAATCTCAACAATCTGATTCAATCCTGTCTTTGCAAAAACTTCATCGACAGAATTCTGATTTGATTTGATTGCTCCTATGACATAATCTGATCCCCATAAAGCTGGAAAACATGATTTCCAAATAGTTTGAAGCTTTGCCCTCTTGACAAGAAAAATTGACCTACATTTGAATGAGTTTTTCTTCAAATCTGCAACTTCTACTGTATTCTGATCATTGTCTCCATGAAACACAAACTGAATAAACACTTCTCTTCTATCAAGTTGGATTTTGGATTCATAAACTGCATAAAATACATTCAGGTAGAGTTTCTCAAAATCCTGAAATTGATTTAAACCAATATGATCCACTGTGATCACTCCACTTACTTCATCGAGCAATATTTGAAGTAGAAAACCTTCATTGTGACTGATCTCTTTGCAGTTGTAAATTCCCCTGACTTTGTTGAGAACCCCAAACTGTTTCTCTTTCAATTTGATTCAATTTCTTCCATATCTGATCCATTCTGAGTATGCATTTTGCTTCAATGATAGTCACACACCATTCAAAATTGAACTGAACTCCAAAAATAAACACAAATCTGAAAATATGATTCAGTAAACATTGAAACTGAGTTGCTCCAACTTCAGGTTGTGCACAAATTTGTCTCTCTTGCATTTGTTGATGGTCAATTTGAACATCCAATGGATTATCAAATATCAGTTGCACCATTTGGTGAAATTGCTAACTTTCAGGAAAACATTCCTGTCTTTTACTGATGGTGAATTTCTTCAATGTTCTTGAAGATTAATGGACAATGTGACCACTTATCTTCATCATGGCATTCAAATCTATTAAATATATTCTCCACCATCTTCACACCTCTCCTTAGCATGGATAAGCTTTAAAGCCCCATCATGATTATCATAAATGTCAATTGCATGGATAGGTAAACATACCCCATCATACAGTAATAACTCAACATCAATCAGCTCATAATGAAAAATGAAAGAATTATGCACATCATAATCATCCACATCATCAAGAAAAAGTAAGAATTTCTCAATCACCTCATCACAATTTTCATCAACCATTTTATTGTGGTGGGTAGTGTTAGATGTGAGTGTAGGGCCATCTTGGGAATCTATTTGGCTTCTTTGGCTCTCTAGATCCTCAATTATGCTGCTAGGATCCATCCTTTTCATCCCATCTCCATCACAAACATGCTTATTATGCAAGTAAACATCATCTTTTTGGGATTTATTGCTATGTTGCAATGCATCACAAATTGCACAAGAAATTCAAACTCTAATACACCATGGCATCATTCTCATCACTTCTTTTGATGGATAATCTTTAACTACTCTATGAGCTAGCTCTAATGTTGGGCTAGGGGTATCTTTTGGGTTTTGTTGGCTCTCTTGGCTCTCACCCATTTGTACTCCCTTCACTCCAATCACCGGCATCTCCATTTGGTAGCTAAACCATTCATCATCATCACTTAATTCACCCTCAAATTCATCCTCATATTTCTCCCTCAATTTCTCACATGCTTTCTCCAACTTTTTCACCCTCTTCTTGCTAGAACAAGATCTACATCTTCTACCCTCATGATCCCTATGATACTCATATGCATCTTCCAACACTCCTTCAAATACATCTAGCTTCTCTCTAGCTCTCTTCATCTTCTCACATGATGATGCTTTATGAAAATGCTTGATGATTTTGTGAAATTTTGTGCATAGATCAATCATGCAAAACTTCTTGCAATCATCTCCCATGCAACACTCCTCACAAATGTATGGACACTCCTTCGTGCAATGCTCATGCTTGAAACAAATAGAGCACTTCTTCTTCTTCTTTTTACCCATCTCACATGTACTTTAAAATGGCATGCTTAAGCTCTCACAAATGATGCACCACACCATTGCAAGACCAAGTACATGCATGCGAGGAAGAGCTTGGTGCTATACCAAGATCCCAATCATACACCATACATGGCTGCTTAAACTAGTCATAGTACTCTCTCTCCAGGCTGCACTCTGCCCCCTCCGACCTACAAAAATGTTGCCACGGGCCACCTTCTAAGATCTCAACTCTGTAACTGCCATCCTTGTGCTCTTCAATTTTGTTGCTCAATGCTTCAATCGTGCAATCCACTGTGATTCCCTACTACGTCCTCCTTGCTAAGACTGGTAATGGTTGAAACTGCAACCTTCTTGTACTACTTCCCCTGATAGCTGTTGAGAGTCTTGATATCCCAAGCTCATCATCTACATCTTCATCGGCAGTACATCATGAGCTTGAGAGGGGCTGTTGAGATTCAAGCTCGATGTCAGTGTGAGCCAGCTATGCTATGTGCTGGCAGATTAGGTAGGAACATGTGTGAGACATAAATGACCGCGTGTCGAGCTGGTCATAGTGTGTGGACATTAGCTAGGGTTAGTAGAGTGTAGACACAACTCATTGTGTGTTGTGTGGATGATGGATTAGTGCATTATGCTTTGTGTGAGAGTGGACATGGCTTCCCTCTATGGTTAGGGTTTGCAATATACATTAGGGTTTGCTCCTGTGTGTGTGTCTCCTCCTCCTCTACCGTTCTTTCAACATGGTATTAGAGCCTTGTGCTGTTTATTAGGGTTTATGAGTGAGTGAGTGAAGAGGGAGAAGAAGCTGTGAAAAGAAGCTGTGAAGCTTGCCATTGGAGCTGTGAAGCTTGGAGCACACCAAATCTTATCACATCTGAGAGCTAGGCCTACCGGGTAAGGTCTTCTAAACATCCTTGAGCGGATTGCAGGTGATACAGGCAAAAGCAAAGCAAAATAGAGCAAATCAAAGCAAAGCAAAATTCTGGTTTTTTGAAGCTTTCCATTAAAGCTTGAAAGCATTGATGTATGGTGGAAATACAAGTGATTCTGACAAAAGCAAACATGTATCTGACAATGAGAGATGTAATTGCAACTCTTATGCAAGCCCTATTGTGATTTTGGAGCATTTTGGAAGCATTTGAATGTGTGAAAATTCTGGTTTTTTGAGCTCTTACAAAACAGAGAAGAGGAAGCCCAAAATTGATGCATTTGGAGTGAGATTTTGGCAAAAATTGAACCATTGGTGGATTGCACATGTACCTAGGTGTGTTGGGCACCTATAACCATCATCAAAAAACCTTATAAACACTCCCAAATCCCCTAATTGCAGGCGGCGCAGCTCAACTAGTGAAAACAGAGCAGTTTTCTGGTTTTTTACCTACGAGGAGATTGATTTCTCACTTGGTGCTTGATATCTTCCACAAATTCCTTAGCAATTGGATGCTTTACATCTTGGAGAAGAGGGCTATGTGATTTGTTTGGTCAATGATGCTTAATTGAGCTGGGAATGAGCAGATTAAAACAGGCTGTCCACTGGTTGCAGAGAAACAGAGCATTTTTAATTGAGCAATTAATCCTTGGTGTTTTACAATTGGACAAATTCCTCTTACATGGAGTTGATGGACACTATTGCTAAGCCAATGAATGCCTGGTTGCTCAATTTGGTGAAATATTGAAGAAATTAGAGCCAAATCATTACTAGTTTTTCTGGTTTTTTCAAAAACAGAGAAAGGGGTTTTCAAAAATTGATATGTTTACATGTCAGATGGTGTTGATACTCAACATTGAGGTTCATTAGGTGTCAATGAAAGTTGCCCATACTTGATTGCACCATTACATTGTGATTTGGAGCCTTGGAAGGCGTGTCAATTCAGGGTATCCCGCACTGCGTGAGTCAGTTCATCTTGGATGATTACAGGTTGATTTCCTACATCAAATTTGGAGTTTGTTGGCTACCTTGGAGTATCTGGAACATTCATTGGAGTGTGGTTGAGCTGAGGAAGGCTCATTTACAGATTTGAAGTGTGCGGAAGGTGTACGCATTGAGCAACATGTCGGACAATCCAGTTCAGATTGTTGGTGAAAAGCTGGATAGGAAGAACTTCCAGGCATGGAAGTATAGGATAAAGAGTTTCTTGAAAGGGAAAGGATTTTGGAATCTCATTACAGGTTCTGAGCCTGAGCCTGAGCTACCTCGGCAACCTACACAGCAGCAGCTTATTGCTCATAAGCAATGGTCAGAGAGAGCATTCAAAGTGCTGCATTATTTGTCTATATGCATTTCTGATGCTATGCTCATACACATTCAGGATGCTGAGAATCCCAAAGATGCATGGGATACTTTGGTCAAGATGTTTGATACAGATACAAGTGCTCGCAAGTCTCAATTGCGACAGCAGATACATAATGTGAAAAGGAATAAGAGGAGTATACATGATTATGTGCAAGAAATCAAGAAGTTTGCAGATGCATTGGCCACAATAAATGCCCCCATGCCTGATGATGATTTGGTGGATATTACCTTGCGTGGTCTTGGCAAGGAATACAAATCCTTTGATACATCTATCTCAGTGAGGAGTACAGGTCTACCCGACTTCGATGAGTTGGTTTCACTCTTATTGGTTGAGGAAATCAAGCTCAGTGATTCATTTTTGGATGCATCTACTAGCCATGATGATGGCAGAAATCAGGCTTTCTACTCGCAGAGAGGCTTTAGAGGCAGGGGGGGATTTGCATCACGTGGACGTGGTGATAATGGTCGTGGATGGCAGGATAGACCTCCACAACAGAATTTTCAGCCTTCTTATGGTGCTCGAGGTGGTCGTGGTTATGCACCTCAGCGAGGCAGAGGTACCCCCCATGGTCGAGGACGTTGGCAAGGCCAACAAAATTCTATGCAAGATGTGGAATGCCATTATTGTAGCAAATATGGTCATATGGCGAGAGATTGTTTCCGCAAATAGAATGATTTGAGAGGGGGAAGAGCACAACGTGGTGGTCATTATGGTGGAAACTATGCACAACATGGTGGTAACTATGCATCAAGTAGCAATGATGGAACTGCAAATCATTTGTTTGCCATGAAGCATGTTGTGGGTTCTATGACAACAAATGCTGAGAATGATGATACATGGTATATGGACTCAGGAGCATCAAACCATATGACATGTCATGGTGAATGGTTTGAGCACATGAAGCCAATGGATGTCAAAGGCTATGTGGAAACAGGTGATGATACCCAGCATGTCATTACACATGTTGGAAGTGTACCATTGGTCATGCATAATGGTCAGACAAAGTCTATGTCAGATGTGCTGTATGTGCCTTCGATCACTAAAAGCTTGGCCTCAGTTGGTCAAATGGTAGAACAGGGATTACAGGTTAGATTCAATGAGCATGGATGCTTCGTTGAAGACTTCAAACATGGATGTAGAGTGATTGCTAAAGGCAAGAAAGAAGGAAGACTGTTTAAGCTGGATGCTGGAATTCTTGAGCTAAAATCAGCCATGTTCTCAAAGAGCAGGAATGTGGTACAGGATATTGATATGTGGCATAAGAGGATTGGACATGTCAATATACAGAGATTAAAGAACATGCAAACAAGAGGCATTGTCAATGGATTGCCTAGGTTCAAATATGATGGACATATGCATGTTTGTGAAGCCTGTCAGTTTGGGAAGTAGGCAAGGTTGAGATTTCCTAGAGAAGGAAATATGAGTAACAGGCCACTTGAGATCGTACATAGTGATGTATGGGGTCCTGCACAAAACCCATCTATCAAAGGCAGTTTATACTATGTTACATTCATAGATGATTTCAGCAGGATGACATGGATATACTTTCTGAAAGAGAAGAGTGAAGTGTTGGAAAAATTCATGGATTTCAAAGCTTTTGCAGAAAAGCAGTATGGCTGTTGGATTAAATGTTTGAGAACAGATGGAGGTGGTGAATACACCTCAAAAGCTTTTGAGCATTTCTTGAGGAAGCATGGAATAAGAAGACAATTGACTTGCAGGTATACACCTCAGCAGAATGGTGTGGCTGAGAGAAAGAATAGAGTCATATGTGAAGTGGCAAGGGCAATGCTTAATGAAAAGAGCATGCCAGATTACTATTGGGCAGAATCATGTGCTACTGCAGTATATATATTGAACAAAACACCTACAGCAGCCATTCATGGAAGCACGCCAGAGATGCGGCTTACAGGTTACAGGCCAGACATTGGACATCTTAAAGTTTTTGGATGCATAGCTTATGTGCATGTGCCTGATGAAAGAAGAAGGAAGTTGGATCCTAAGGTAGAGAAATGTATATTTGTTGGATATGCACAGGATCGAAAAGCCTACAAGTGCTATAATCCACAAACTAGACAAGTGGTCATCTCACGTGATGTGGTGTTTGATGAGCTTGCTAGTTGGTATAAAGCAAAAGATGAGGGTGTTATTGAGTCACTTGAGGCTGATGTTCATGTGAACTTGCCACCACAAGCAAGTTCTAGTTCTACTGCTATGTCTGGGGGCCAGAAGCTGAGAGTAGCAGTGTACGTCCATGGTCAGGACGTTTGAGGCATGAGAGTGTAAGCACTGGGAGTAGTGCTATGGATAAAGGCAAGAAGAAAGTCGAAGGAATTGGAATCACAGGATATGAGTCATCTAATTCTGAGAGTTTGGATGAGGAGCTTGGCATACCTATTTTACGCACACCTGGTGCTAGGCAGGACAGATATGTGCCACCACATGCTAGAGTTACAGGTGTACAGAGTGACCCGTAGGCATTGCGGAGATCCCAGAGAGTCAGATATCCTGTTGACAGATTGACATATAGAGATTTTGCTATGCACTATGCATATATGACATCTATGGTGAAGCATGTGGAACCTACATGCTATACAGAGGCTATTGGAGAGCATGTATGGGAAAAAGCAATGGATGTTGAGATGGACGCATTGGTCCATAATGATACATGGGACTTGGTTGCACTACCAAAGGACAAGAATGTTATTGGATGTAAATGGGTTTACAAAGTGAAGTGCAAATCTGATGGTTCTATTGAGAGACATAAAGCTAGATTGGTAGCAAAGGGTTATGCACAGACCCAAGGATTGGATTATGATGAGACGTTTAGTCCAGTGGCTAAGATGGGCACAGTGAGAGCAGTCATTGCTATGGCTGCAGCGAATGGCTGGGAAATGCATCAGATGGATGTTAAGAATGCATTTCTGAATGGAGATCTACAAGAGGAAGTGTACATGGCACAGCCAGAAGGGTATGTACACCCTAGATATCCCACTCACGTATGCAGGTTGAAGAAGGCATTGTATGGTCTGAAGCAAGCACCTCGTGCTTGGAGTGATAAGATGAGCAGATATCTTATCTCACTTGGTTTTCAGATTTCTACAGCAGATTCTTCACTCTATGTGAAGAAGACACAGCATGGGATTGTTTTACTAGTCATCTATGTGGATGACTTGATTATCACAGGTGATCATGGTGCAGATGTGATGCATGTCAAGAAAGCTTTGAGTGGGCAATTTGACATGAAAGATCTTGGTGAGTTGAGATACTTCCTTGGAATTGAAGTGGTGAAAGATCATGCAGGTACTTGGTTAGTACAGCGCCAATATGCATTGGATATGTTGGCAAAGTATGGCATGACAGGTTGTAAGCCTATGAGTACACCATTGGAGCAAAATGTGAAGTTGCGGGCTGATTATGGCGAGGAATTGGATGATCCTTCTATGTACAGGAAGATGGTTGGTAGTCTCATATATATGACTATCACATGCCCGGATTTGAGCTATGCTGTGGGGCTAGTCAGTCAGTTTATGCAGAGCCCCAGGAAACCACATTTGGATGCAGTGAGACGCATCATGAGATATGTGAAGACCACAGCACATTATGGTATATTTTATGAGAGTGGTAAAAGCTTGGACATACATGGCTACAGAGATGCTGATTGGGTAGGTAGCGCATATGACAGGAGGTCTACTAGTGGATATGCTTTTACACTTGGAAGTGCCGTGGTGAGTTGGAGTAGCAAAAAGCAACCTACAATTGCTTTATCCAGTACAGAGGCTGAGTACAGGGGTGCAGCCATTGCTACTTGTGAGGCTATATGGTTAAAGAGTCTCTTGGCAGATTTATGTGAGCCTCTTGATGGCAAAGTTGTCATACATTGTGACAACATGAGCAGTATACAGTTGGCAAAGAATCCAGTGTTTCATGCGAGGACCAAACACATAGAGGTCCATTATCACTTTGTCAGAGAAAAGGTGCTGGATGGTTCAGTTGATCTTCAGTATGTGAAGACTGATGAGCAGGTGGCTGATATCTTTACGAAGCCACTTAGCAGGGAGAAGTTTGAGTACTTCCGGACTATGTTGGGAGTACATGGGATGAGCTTGAGGGGGAGTGTTGAGAGTCTTGATATCCCAAGCTCATCATCTACATCTTCATCCGCACTACATCATGAGCTTGAGAGGGGCTGTTGAGATTCAAGCTCGATGTCAGTGTGAGCCAGCTATGCTATGTGCTGGCAGATTAGGTAGGAACATGTGTGAGACATAAATGACCGCGTGTCCAGCTGGTCATAGTGTGTGGACATTAGCTAGGGTTAGGAGAGTGTGGACACAACTCATTGTGTGTTGTGTGGATGATGGATTAGTGCATTATGCTTTGTGTGAGAGTGGACATGGCTTCCCTCTATGGTTAGGGTTTGCAATATACATTAGGGTTTGCTCCTGTGTGTGTGTCTCCTCCTCCTCTACCGTTCTTTCAACAATAGCTCTGTTCAACAAGGTTCCTCCAAGAATTATCCTGAAAGTGCTTGAGAATACTGGTGGATTTTGAGCATCCCCAACACTTCCTGCTTCTGCATTAACATTTGAATCACTATTTAAAATTGGAATGCCCGAATCAGATTTAGATTGTACCAGACCTGTCGGAATCCCTTCTCCTGGAATAGCATCCACAAATTGATCATGTACTTCTTCCTCTCATCAATATCCTCTGCTTCTTGATCCAATGTTTCCTCCTCTACATCTTCTTTCAAAACAGTTTCCAATGGTCCACTTGTCCATTAATCTGAATCATAATCATCACCTTCTTCGTCATCATTCCTGCTTGTTAAAGCAGCATCAGCATCTCTGGCCCTTAACCTTGAATAATATCATCTTGAATTCCCCGAATTATCTTCAGACATCCAAGGCTAGCAGTCCTCTGAATATGTCATATCCTCCCAGAACTCGCAAGATCGTCAGTGTATACATGGCCGCTAAAAGGTTTTGTATAAGACATTAACAAACAATACTCACTCAACACCATTCAGAGCATTGACTCAACACCATTCAGAGCACAAACTCTGATTTATCACAACATCATAATGATTGCACAAACATCAAGAAAGACATGATAAATGCTGAGCAAAGACATAGCAAAACTTCTCTTTCATTCATTAACAAACAATACTCACTCAACACCATTCAGAGCACAGACTCTGATTTATCACAACAGCATAATGATTGCACAAACATCAAGAAAGACATGATAAACACTGAGCAAAGACATAGCAGAACTTCTCTTTCATTCATTAGCGATCAGAATCATCGCCATTCCCTAGATGCAACTGTCAAGGAATAACCACTCGATTCAGATCCCAAAAGGTACATCCACACGTAACTAACCACCAAGCCCTTTGACTAAGGTCTAAGAATTACATAAGAAAGCCCTAACACTTGCCCTTTGACTAAGGTCTAAGAATTACATAAGAAATCCCTAACAACCATATTAGACTACGACAAAGCGTCGTAGGTAAATTTTGTGGTTCCACAAACATCTGAGACCATCTTGATTCATCAAATGGGCCTCTAACCTGAGAATAATGTATCCTCTATTTGCTATCTACTAGCACTAACTAATGCAATCACATAGTCCACATAAGCATGCATTGTACTTGGCAGAGTGCCAAGTCTACATAAGCCATCTCCTAACCATTTGGCTACATTTGGTTTTACCATCCAATGTCTCTATTGGAAAATTCTAGGTGCCCAATGCTCACCACAACGGCTACTCCTCATACAGGGGGCTTATAAAATAGAGCACATTTGTCACCCGTAGTAGTAACATGAGGGTCGAGCATTGACCAAATGCTTTGTGAGAGAATTCTTTAGAAATATTCTAATGATTGGTTTAGGAAATATTTAATAAATATCTAATTTCATACATGAGGGTATTTTTGGATGATTGCAGTCTTTTTAGTAAAGTAATGGAACATTTAGTCTATTTATCACTATGTCTAGAAAAATGTCATATTGCCTGACTCAGTTTAAAACCTACTAGATGTAATTTTGTTGTTGGGCCAATGGAACTCTTTGAGGAGATGGTGTCTTCCATGAGAATAGTAGTAGATTATAAGAAAGTAGAGGTGTGAGATCCCTATTCCCACCGCGCAACGGATTCGGGGTACTAGCAGAGCAGAAGTAGCACTTCTTGCGCGAGGCAGGGTTCCAAAATCGGGGCCTCCTGCACGGATATCCAGACAAAAGACTAATCCGTCGGTTTTTCCAAAACCGAACCCAGAAAAAACTTCCTTTACCCGGAAAGCACGGGCGATTCCACCAGGATAACTTTTTACTCTAACGTAGTCAAGACCATTACTAATCAAGCTGATCCGACTGCATCTATAAAGATACTCAGTCAGATCAAGGAAGAAACTTGCACTTGGATCATTGGGATCAATGCTTTTTTTCCCATTCAAGAGGCACAGCCGTTGATTCCTATCCATAGAACAATTACTATCCGGGATTTACTTTATCTATCGTAATAACAGAAATTGAGTCTCGATTTACGGATCCATCAGTCCAGCCTAACCCCATCCAGTCCCATGGGTTAGCCAACTGCCCAACCACTGTAGTGATGGGATCCAATTAAGAATTTGGTTAGGTTTTGTCCCGGGTACCAAGGAAAAGAGTTCCAAGGCCCCCTAGCCGGATGTTCATACAAAAATAAAACTAGTCACACCACTTACACACCCAATATGAAATTGCCTTTTCATAGATTCAACCAGTTTTAAAACAATCCTTTAATAAAACCATAGTATCACTGATCACAATCTTCCAATTTATCCGGTTGATTCATAATTTTCCATCATTTCTTCATCAGAGTATCTATGGCATCATTGGCAACCAGAACGCTCACCACCTGTCCACGCAGGGGCCTTTTCAATAGTTCCTAGCCCATAATACTTGGCAATATAATCACTTATAAAAATCAAGATGGACTCTCGTTGAAGATCAGCAAGATCAACCAACAGATCCATATAAAGAGCCATGGACTCATCCATTGAAGACCAGCAAGGTCAATCAACCAGATCCATGCCCGGTTTCAGAAAACAACTCTTACTCCTTGTTCCAATATCTTCCTCGACGCACGCGTGGGTATCCTAGGTGACCCAGAGCTCGAGCACCGTATGGTCAGCACCCTCTAGAATCCTTCGCAGGTGACCTAGCGCTTCACTCATAGGCCGCTTCCTTGGTCCCTCATCCACCGTACCGGAAGCTCACCATTTTAATCGAACCGAGGCTGGTCAAGACCTCGGTCGACCTTGCTACGCGAGACGTCCTCCATTGACTCTCCGTCAGCAGTTTCAACTTTATCAGTTAGGTCTCCACGACCTTAATCACAAGATGGTCAAAATGCTTTCCCAGCATTCTTGACATAAAACAGTCATTTACAAACAGCATTTACAATACAGTTTACAATATAGTTTCTATATTAACTCTCATTTTTCCACATTATCACCATTTACAATACAGCATTCTTGACGTAAAACAGTCATTTACAAACAGCATTTACAATACAGTTTCTATATTAACTCTCATTTTTCCACATTATCAGCATTTACAATACAGCATTCTTGACATAAAACAGTCATTTACAAACAGCATTTACAATACAGTTTCTATATTAACTCTCATTTTTCCACATTATCTCTCTCATCAATCCACATTACTTATTCCATATTCTATTTATATGTATACTCATCCCATCACATCATTTTTCATCTCATCACTTCAAATTCCTTCACATCACATATCATATATTCACATCCATACATATATCCACATCCACATCCACATTCACATCCATACATCCACATCTACATCCATACATCTATTTTCACATCCACATCTACATGCACATTGATGCATCCTCATCCATACATCCACATCTACATGCACATTCACATCCATACATCCACATCTACATGCACATTCACATCCACATCTACATGCACATTCACATCCATACATCCACATCTATATGCGTACATTCACATCTACATGCATACATCCACAACCACATTCATACATCTACATCTACATGCATATATCCACATCTCCATGCATGCATCCACATCCACATCCACATTCACATCCATACATCTACATCTACATGCATACATCCACCTCCACATTCACATCCACATGCATACATCTACATCTACATGCATACATCCATCTCCACATTCACATCCACATCTATACATCTACATCTACATGCATACATCCACCTCCACATTCACATCCACATCTATACATCTACATCTACATGCATACATCCACATCTCCATGCATACATCCACATCCACATTCACATTCACATCCATACATCTACATCTACATGTATACATCCACATCTCCATGCATACATCCACATCCACATTCACATTCACATCCATATATCTACATCTACATGCATACATCCACATCTCTATGCATACATCCACATCCACATTCACATTCACCTCCATACATCTACATCTACATGCATACATCCACCTCCACATTCACATCCACATCTATACATCGACATCTACATGCATACATCCACCTCCACATTCACATCCACATCTATACATCTACATCTACATGCATACATCCACAACTCCATTCACATCCACATCTATACATCTACATGCATACATCCACATCTCCATTCACATCCACATCTATACATCTACATCTACATGCATACAATGTCCACATCTCCATTCACTTCCACATCTATACATCTACATCTACATGCATACATCCACATCTCCATTCACATCCACATCTATACATCTACATCTACATGCATATCTCCACACCTCCATGATTACAATAAAATTCTTTTAATTAATCTAGGATGATAATTCCTAGAATATGGTAGGAAGTCCTCTTTTCATGCTTTGAATGAAATTATTTTATGTGTAATTTTTATAAAAAATTTACCATAGCTCCGCTACTATGACTGATAAATCTCAATTATTTTAAAAGATAAAGCTTATCATTAAGGGAATTATTAGAATGATCCCTAATTGGATCATTAACCCATAATGGATTGAATCATCAATATTCATAAACTAAAAGCATAGGAAAAGCCATTAATTTGGTCTTAAGCATCGATTAATCTTGGATTAAGGAAAGCTTTATGAAAAGCTTCATTTGGATTGAGAATAGGTCATGAGTATGACCATTTCTTTAGAGAGAGAGAGATATTACATAAAAAACATTAGAATTAAGCATAAATGTAAATTTATGTAATTCTTTTCTATCATTCATTAATTACTTCAATAGCATTCAAATACCATCCCAATTAAGCTTCTCAAGCTTGAGAGGGGTTGAGAAGAGAGAAACATTGAGAGATTATAGTAAAGCTTAAAATTCACCACTTACCTTATAAATTGCTTGATTCTTTGTTCATGGTAGAGGCCCCCAACCAATCAATTGGTTTAGTATGTTGATGGAGCCACCAATGGAGATTGAAGAAAGAGGGAAGCTCCAATTTCTTACAAATTGGAGAGAATTTTAGAGAATAGTAAATATTAGCATTATTTCAGCATAGTTCTAGAATAGTAAAATTCTTCTCCTTTTTTTCAAAGTACTCATGTTCTATTTATAGGAGAGGGAAGCTCTAACCAAAGCTAACTGAATTCTAGAATTTTCCAGATTCAGTTTGGTTGAATTTAGACTAGATTTGGATCTAGTTTGGTTCCTTTTTGATTCAGTTTGGTTCCATTTTGATTTGGTTTGATTCAAGAGAGAGGAGAGAAAAAAATATCACATTATTTTTGAGTTTAAAACTCATTCAAGCATGTGAAATATGCACCTCCTTTAATGAACTCCCCTTCCTTACATATGTGTCAAAATGGAATCATTATACCCAAAATATCTTATATTTTTAATATTGCTCATAGTTTTTTACTAATAAACCTTGTACATTTTGAACTCTTCATCTTATGTGAGCATTTACTCATTTTTGGATACCCAAAATATCTTATATTTTTAATATTGCTCATAGTTTTTTACTAATAAACCTTGTACACATTCAACTCTTCATCTTATGTGAGCATTTACTCATTTTTGGATACCCAAAATATCTCATATTTTTTATATTACTCATAGTTTCTTACTAATAAACCTTGTACATAGTCAACTCTTCATCTTATATGTGAGCATTTACTCATTTTTGGATACCCAAAATATCTCATATTTTTAATATTGCTCATAGTTTTTAACTAATAAACCTTGTACATTTTCAACTCTTCATCTTATGTGAGCATTTACTCATTTTTGGATACCCAAAATATCTTATATTTTTAATATTGCTCATAGTTTTTTACTAATAAACCTTGTACATTTTCAACTCTTCATCTTATGTGAGCATTTACTCATTTTTGGATACCCAAAATATCTCTTATTTTTGATATTACTCTTAGTTTCTTACTAATAAACCTTGTACATAGTCAACTCTTCATCTTATGTGAGCATTTACTTATTTTTGGGTATCTTCTTTTACAAAATTGGATTTATCTCCTCCCTACACATGGATTGATGCTATTGGCCCATAGTACCCTTAATTGGACCATAATCCAAAAATTTCTGAAAATCTAGACCCTTAGGCTAACTGTCGATTGTGGACTATGTACAATACATTCTCACTGATATAGATTGAAAATTGCAAGCCAAAATTCCTTTCAAAAGATCAATCGTAATAGCACCTAGATATATATATCGGCTACCCTAACTTGGCCATTATAGTCACATTAATAACCCCAAAAAAGGAACATCCTAATACATAGAGGAAAAGGCTTTAAATAGTTCACGCGATGATGCAAGATGAACCAACATATGTCTATCAGTATCCAGTCCCGAATGCTAAAATATATATTTAGTATAGAGGAGGAATCTTACATTCTCTCCCACTTGAAAAACGCGAGATATCCTCATCTCGTAAACTGGGGGTAATTTCACAAGATGCACGAATATGAGACTTAGAGAAAAATTTAATTAAGATTAACCACCAAATAAAAAAGTCTCAAAGAGAGTAAGGGTCAAGACAAGAACAAGATTTAAACTTTATTCATTCTTGGAACATATACAGTAAAGATAGAAGAACTCTTTACACTTCCATAAGCCCGTCCATCATATGATCACAAAAGCAGCACTCACAAGCTGCGCACGTATAAGGTAACTCATCTATATGGGAATAATTCTGTTAGTTATTGCCGCACATATCTCAGTGGTATGAGGTGATCTAACAAAAGGACCTCTAAGAGGCAAGCCGAAAACGGGATAAAGGCATATCTTCTGGTGAGGAAGAAAGCACGTTAGTAAGAAGACCCACTCAGAAAAGCCACCATGCCTTGATCTCATCACGCAGTAGTATCAGGGATCCAAACCCAAGGCTTCAATAACCATAGCCAAGCGGATATTGTTACGAAAGTGCTGTCGCCCCCACGGTGTTACCCTAGTTATATCTCGACAGGTCCGCCATTTGGTCTGAGCTACAGGAGTTCCCAAGTGAGGGAAAAGTGAGCGAATATACAGTTCTATAAAATCCTTCTTCACAGACTCGCTTGCGTCTTGAAGGTGATAAAACTAATTCCTGTTGCCAAGCCATGTGAATGTAGCCTTCCAAGCACACAAAAAGATAGAAAATCCGGGCTCGAGCATGCAAAGTATATGCATTGGGCTCAGCCCATTGCCATAAAAGCTGCAAGAAATACTCAAATACACTCAAGAATGGCACACACACTCTCTCTCTCTCTCTCAAAGAAACCATAGCCTTACACATACAAAGAAACCCTAAACCTAGGTTATATTAGGGCACACATAAGATAGGCATGAAATCATCCTCTTCTTCATCCTCACCTTCTCCCTCCATAGCTAGAAAGAATTAGCACACAGAGAAGCAAGAACCAAGAAAGAGAGTTTGTGCCAAATTCAAGAGAGTTGAAAAGAAGTCGTGCATGGGTTGATAAAGGAAAAGTTGGTTGCAACTTCCCACACCTCCCAAGATCACACGTCCTCCCTCTTTCCTCTTTTCTTTATTCAAATTTGAAAAACATTACATACTTTTAGACCTTAGGCTATGGCTTCAAATGTGTACAAGGATTATGGCTTGACTTGTCAACACAAGAGAGAGTTTCTATGCTTTGGCTTGTGATATGCGGACCCGCTAAATTGCCAAGCATTTACAAAGTTGGACATGTGTACAAATCATACGGCAACAAGTGTATGTCGAGGCTTGGATACAAAATAAACATGGGATAACATCATTCTTATTTGAGAAAAGCTGCATCTTCTTAGCCTATTTAATGTAAAAATTGGAGGCTATCATTCCTCCCACACTTAGCTTGTGAGCTCCCGCGAACAAAATATCAATGAAATTTCTCCCTTTTCACATACTTAATCACTCCTTTAAAAAACTCCTCAAACTTCATCACACCTCTTCAAACTCCTAACTTACTCTCCTACACTTACTCCATACTCCACCAAACATAGAATGAGGTGAAAAATCATCAGGTGAAAAATCATCAACACATCCCATTTCAATGGTCTGCCAAGTGCCAAAGTGCTTTTGATAAGCTGAAGACCGCCTTGGTAACCAGTCCCATTCTGAAACTGCCAGATTTCTCTCTACCCTTTGAGGTAGTAACTGATGCAAGTGGTTTTGCCCTGGGAGGTGCACTCATGCAGGAAGGTCATGCAGTGGCCTATGAATCCCGAAAGCTCAGAACACATGAGAGGAATTATGCTGTCCACGACTTGGAATTGCTTTCAGTAGTCTATGCCTTAAAGTTGTGGAGACATTACCTACTGGGTAAAAGGTTTACTTTGATGACAGATCATCAGAGCTTAAAGTGGATCTTTACTCAGAAGGACCTGAACATGCGCCAAAGAAGGTGGATGCAGACCTTGCAGGAATTTGATTTTGAAATCAAGTACCGCCCAGGCAAAGAGAATGTGGTAGCAGATGCTCTCAGCAGAAAAACCTCCTTGCTTGCAATTACTGTAATATCAAATCCTTTGATTACTCAAGCAAGTGAGAAGATCATGCAAGATAGATTCTTTGGCCCTATTGCTACCCTACTTATGCAGGAAAGCAAAACTCCGCAAGAGTTGAACAGAGTTCAAGGGTACAGCCTGGATGATGGCATTATGTATTATAACCGCAGGTTATGCATTCCCAATGATGAGGGAACTAAGAACCAAATTCTGAATGAAGCCCATGACAGCCTTATTGCAGGACATCCAGGTTTCATTAAGACCTACATGTCCGTAAAGAAAAGTTTCTTTTGGCCTGGTTTGAAAAAGGATGTGATGAATCATGTACGTCAATGTCTGACATGCCAAAAAGTCAAAGCTGAAAGAGTAAAAATGCCTGGGAAGTTACATCCATTGGACATCCCCCAGATGAAGTGGGAATGTATCAGTATGGACTTCATTACTGGATTACCTTCAGTGCAATCAGGTTACAACTCCATCTTCGTGGTAGTCGATAGACTAACCAAAGTTGCCCATCTGATTCCAGTAAAAGATACCTACACTGCAGTGGATGTGGCCAGAATGTTCCTCAAAGAAATCTTCAGATTGCATGGCCTACCGAGGAGAATAGTAAGTGACCGAGATCCCAAATTTACTTCAAGGTTTTGGACTGCATTTTTTGAAGCAGTGGGAACTTTCTTGGATCTCAGCACAGCTTATCACCCTGAGACCGATGGTCAAACTGAAAGGGTAAACCAAGTAATTGAAGATATACTTCGGACATGCTGTGGCAGGGAACCCAAGAAGTGGCTAAGCTATCTGCATCTAGTCGAGTTCGCCTACAATGCTTCTTATCACCGAAGTATCGGGATGAGCCCTTTTAAAGCTCTGTATGGACAAGATTGCTTAACTCCATTAACTTGGTCTGACCCATTGATTAAGGTCGAGATGTCCAGACAGATGCTTGACGACATGGAGCAACAGATGCAGTCAATTCGTAAAGATATTAAAGCTGCCCAGGATAGACAGAAGCAATATGCGGATAAGAAGAGGACAAATAGAGAATTCAAAGAAGCAGATATGGTCTTCATTCGAGTACGACCCAAAAGAAGTTCCTTATCTCTTGGGAAGTACAAGAAGTTATCACCCAGATATTGTGGGCCATATCTGATTACAAAGAAAGTAGGTGACTTAGCCTACGAGCTTCTTCTGCCTCCTCATCTCAAAATTCATAATGTATTTCATGTAAGCCTTCTAAAGGAATATGTGCCAAACTCAAATCATATGCTTGATGATGAAATCCTAACCTCTTCAACCCAAGGACAGATGGAACTCCAACCTGAAGAAATTCTCGATGTTCGAGAAAAGCTTCTCAGGAACAGAATTCTCAGAGAATTATTAGTAAAATGGAAGTTCTATCCTTTTGAAGATGCCACCTGGGAGAATGAAGCCGATCTGTTGCGGGATTATCCCCAGTTTGCGAGATGAGGACATCTCGCGTTTTTCAAGTGGGAGAGAATGTAAGATTCCTCCCCAGCCTCTCAAGATGTCCAACATCTTCTCGTGTAATCAAATTCCTCTTCAGAAATATAAAAGATCTTATTTCTAAGTGTTTTAGTCTAGAGAGAGAAAATTATTCTAGAGAGAGAATATTCAGATTATGAATATTTTTGGATAGAAAAATAACTCATCCTATTAAAATAAGTTCCCCTGAAACAGAAATTCAAAAAGAATTTTCCAATGTACAAGTGGAATTAATTGGAAATAGGTATAAAGGACCTTAGTCTAAGGGTCTAGATTTTTAGAAATTTTTAGATTATGGTCCAATTAAGGTTCTTATGAGCCAATAGCATCAATCCATGTGTAGGGAGGAGATAAATCCAATTTGGAAAAGAAGATACCCAAAAATGAGTAAATGCTCACATAAGATGAAGAGTTGAAAATGTACAAGGTTTATTAGTAAAAAACTATGAGCAATATTAAAAATATGAGATATTTTGGGTATCCAAAAATGAGTAAATGCTCACATAAGATGAAGAGTTGAGAATGTACAAGATTTATTAGTAAAAAAAAACTATGAGCAATATTAAAATGATCCTATTATGACACATATGTAAGGAAGGGGAGTTCTTTAAAGGAGGTGCATATTTCACATAAGATGAAGAGTTGAAAATGTACAAGGTTTATTAGTAAAAAAACTATGAGCAATATTAAAATGATCCCATTATGACACATATGTAAGGAAGGGGAGTTCTTTAAAGGAGGTGCATATTTCACATGCTTGAATGAGTTTTAAACTCATAAAAATTGAGATATTTCATCTCTCCTCTCTCCTAATTCAAGTCTAGTTCCAAAAAGTTGGCTTAACTGACCTAAAAATGGTCAAAAATTGACCAAACTGATTTGGAAAATTCTAGAATCAGTTTGTTTGGTTAGGAGCTCAATTTTTCCTATAAATAGAAGCCTCCCCCTTGTTGAAAAACATATAGTGTTTATGCATCGTTACTCTACTCCATCTAAGCCAAGAACTGTGAATTCATTTAATAATTCACTAGTTTTTGGAGCTTCCCTCTTTCTTCAATCCCCATTAGTGGCTCCATCAACATACTTAACCAATTGATTGGTTGGGGGCCTCTACCGTGAACAAAGAATCAAGCAAGTTGTAAGGTAATTAGTGAATATTGATCTTTCTATAATTTCTTAATGTTTCTCTCTTCTCAACCCCTCTCAAGCTTGAGAAGCTTAATTGGTATGTTGTTTTTAAATGCTATTGAAGTTTATTGGTGAATAGTAGTGAAGAGTTACATAATTTAATAAATGCTATTGAGGTTAATTTTCATTTATGTTTAAATTCTAATGATTTTTATGTAAATTCTCTCTCTCACTCAAGAAATGGTCATACTCATGACCCATTCTCAATCCAAATCAAGCTTTTCATAAAGCTTTTCCTTAACCCAAGATTAAGCTATGCTTGAGGCCAAATTAATGGCTTTTTTCTATGCTTTTAGTTTATGTATATTGATGATTCAATCCATTATGGATTAAGGATCCAATTAGAGATTATTTTAATTATTTCCTTAATGATAAGCTTTATCCCTTAGAAAAATTGAGATTTATCAGTCATAGCAGCGGAGCTATGGCAAAATTTTTATAAAAATTATGCATAAAATAATTTCATTCAAAGTATAAAAAGAGGACTTCCTACCATATTCTAGGAATTATCATCCTAGATTAATTGAAAGAATTTCATTATAATCATGGAGAAATTAAAATTTAATATCATGCATAAAGGATAAGTTTTTATATCAAAAGTGTTATTTTTACCATTTTTATTTCATGCATAGAAGTATGCATAAAAGAAAAAATTTTATATCAAAAGTGTTACTTTTATCATTTTTAATTTTCATGCATAGAAGTATGCATAAAAGAAAAATTTTTATATCAAAAGTGTTACTTTTATCATTTTTAATTTTCATGCATAGAAGTATGCATAAAGGAAAATTTTTATATCAAAAGTGTTACTTTTATCATTTTTAATTTTCATGCATAGAAGTATGCATAAAGAAAAATTTTTATATAAAAGTGTGACTTTTATCATAATTGAATTTCATGCATAGAGGTATGCATAAAAGTTGATTATTTTATTATAAAAGTGTTACTTTTATCATAATTGGATTTCATGCATGGAGGTATGCATAAAAGATATTCTTTTTATACTAAAAGTGTGATTTTCATCATAAATGGATTTTATGCATAACTTAGATGCATAAGAGAAATTCTTTTATTCTAAAAGTGTAATTCCTACCAAATTGACTTTATGCATAAGAAGATGCATAAAAAAAAATTGATTTTTAATTCAAAAGTGCCATTCTCATCTAAATTGAATTTATGCATAGGAAGATGCATAAAAGATTGAATTTTAATTCAAAAGTGTCATTTTCGTGAATTTATGCATAGGAAGATGCATAAAAGATTGATTTTTCTTCGGAAGTATTAATCTCCTTAAATGGAATTTATGCATAAGTAAATGTGTAAAGAAATCTTATATCAAATATAAGAATTCTCTTGTATTCTATAAATAAGATATGAGATGTGATAGGATGTGATAAGAGGTGTATAAGAGGTGATAAGAGGTGATAAGATGAATTAATATGTGATAAGATGTGTATGGGATAGTGTATGTGATAGAATAGGATGTATATGGGTTGTGATAGGGCGAGAATGGATGTGATGTAAAAGATTAGATGTGAAGACATATGGGGTTACATGAATGGGAATGTGAAAATGGATGTATGTATGTGGATGTGTGGATGTGGAGATGGGAGTATGGATGTATGAATGTGAAAGTGGATGTATGAATGTGAAAATGGATGTATGCATGAAGATGTATATGCATAGATGTGAATGTGGATGTAGATGTGGATGTATAGATGTGAATGGGAATGTGGATGTGGATGTATGTATGTATGTGGATGTAGATGTGAATGTATAGATGTGAATGGGAATGTGGATGTGGATGTATATGAATGTGGATGTAGATGTGGATGTATAGATGTGAATGGGAATGTGGATGTGGATGTATGTATGTATGTGGATGTAGATGTGAATGTATAGATGTGAATGGGAATGTGGATGTGGATGTATATGAATGTGGATGTAGATGTGGATGTATAGATGTGAATGGGAATGTGGATGTGGATGTATGTATGTATGTGGATGTAGATGTGGATGTATAGATGTGAATGGGAATGTGGATGTGGATGTATGTATGTATGTGGATGTGGATGTATGTATGTGGATGTGGATGTATGAATGAGGACGTGATAATGGATGTATGCATGTAGATGTGGATATATGGATGTGAATATGAATGTGGATGTGGATGTGGATGTATGGATGTGGATATGGATGTGTATGTATGAATGTAGATAAGGGATGTGGATGTATAAATGAGGATGTGAAAATGGAGGTATGCATGTAGATGTGGATGTATGGATGTGGATGTGGATGTATAAATGAGGATGTGAATGTGGATGTGAATGTGAATGTGGATGTGAATGTGGATGTATGGATGTGGATATGGATGTGTATGTATGAATGTGGATATGGGATGTGGATGTATAAATGAGGATGTGAAAATGGATGTATCCATGTAAATGTGGATGTATGAATGTGAATGTGAATTAATGTGTCGTCGATATGAGGAAATGGATGAGAATGAGTACACATTGAATGGAATGTGGAATAAGTAATGTGGACTAAGGAGGGATAATGTGGAAAGACAAGAGTTTGATTTAGAAACTGTATTTTGTGACTGTTTGTAAATGACTGTTTTATGTCAAGAATGCTGGGGAAGCATTTTGACCATCTTGTGGATTAAGGTCATGAAGACCTAACTGTTAAAGTTGCAACTGCTGACGGAGAGTCAATGGAGGACGTCTCGCGTAGCAAGGTCGACCGAGGTCTTGACCAGCCTCGGTTCGATTTAAATGGTGAGCTTCCGGTACGGTGGATGAGGGGCCAAGGAAGCGGCCTATGAGTGAAGCGCTAGGTCACCTGCGAAGGATCCTAGAGGGTGCTGACCATACGGTGCTCGGGCTCTGGGTCGCCCAGGATACCCACGCGTGCGTCGAGGAAGATATTGGAACAAGGAGTAAGAGTTGTTTTGTGAAACCGGGCATGGATCTGGTTGATTGACCTTGCTGGTCTTCAATGGATGAGTCCATGGCTCTTTATATGGATCTGTTGGTTGATCTTGCTGATCTTCAACGAGAGTCCATCTTGAATTTTTATAAGTGATTATTTTGCCGAGTATTATGGGCTAGGAACTATTGAAAAGGCCCCTGTGTGGACAGGTGGTGAGCGTTCTAGTTGCCAATGATGCCATAGATACTCTGATGAAGGAATGCTGGGAAATTATGAATCAACCGGATAAATTGGAAGATTGTGATCAGTGGTACTATGGTTTCATTAAAGGATTGTTTTAAAGTTAGTTGATGCTAAGAAAAAGGCAATTTCATATTGGGTGTGTAAGTGGTGTGGCTAGTTTTATGTTTGCATGAACTTCCGGCTAGGGAACCTTGGAACTCTTTTCCTTGGTACCCGGGACAAAACCTAACCAAATTCCAAATTGGATCCCATCACTATAGTGGTTGGGCGGTTGGCTAACCCATGGGATCGGATGGGGTTAGGCTGGACTGATGGATCCGTAAATTGAGATTTAATTTCTATTATTACGATAGATGAAGTAAATCCCGGATAGAAATTGTTCTATGGATAGGAATCAACGGCTGTGCCTCTCTTGATGGGGAAAAAAGCGTTGATCCCAATGATCCAAGTGCAAGTTTCTTCCTTGATTTGACCAAGTACCGTTAAAGGTGCAGTCAGATCAGTTGATCCGTAATGATCTTGACTACGTTAGAGTTAAGAGTTATCCTGGTGGAATCGCCCATGCTTTCCGGGTAAAGGAAGTTTTTCCGGTTTCGGTTTTGGACAAACCGACGGATTAGTCTCTTGTCCGGATATCCGTGGGCGAGGCCCCGAGTGTGGGTCCCTGCCCCACGCATGAAGTGCTACTTCCGCTGCTAGTACCCCGAATTTGTTGCGCGGTGGAGACCGGGATCTCACATTTGATAATTTGATTCTACCAATGATATCCTATATGCTTCAAACCCTTATATGAAGAGGAGGTTGTTTCCTGGCCTTCCAGAAATAGTACCTGTTCTTTCTCTCTGTCCTCTTCCAGATAGCTACTTTGACCACTTCCCTGTCCAGATTCTATCCTCATAAACATCTCCATGTAAGCCTCTATGTGATCCTGTAAAGCCAGCAAGTCATCCTCCTTATTCAAAAGTGCCTCGTTTAGAATAGTAATGGCTTCTTGGTTATGAGTCTCTCTCTCTTCTGCTGCACGTCTATACCGGCGGCTTCCATCAAAACTGTTGCCTTTTCTTCCTGAAACCGTGTGATCATAGCCATGGCTTCATTTGCAACTGTTGTGGATGCACACCTCTCTTCTTCCAGTTCCATGTAAAGCTTATGAAGAGTGACTCTCTCGGACTTGAGTGCTTCCTTCAACATTTTTACCTCAATCTGAGTAGCACTACCCTCCACTCGATCTACTCCAACGGAAGTTTGTGAACTCATTCCCACATGAACCCTCTTTTTGGAGAAAGCATTCCTGTTACCAGTTTGAACATTGCAAGACCATGCAGAATCAGGTAGTGATGCATCATCCATAAAACCCTGTAACCTAAAACGTTTATTCTCTGCCATTAAGCATGGATCCTATAGAAACACATGCAAATCTGAAGAATCAAACAGTCGAGGGTAACCTTTATCAAGTTTTTCTTCTTCAAGTATAGTACTGACACTTTTAAATGACATCATTGTTGAGCTGCAAGATGCTTTCTGGCCATGGCTACTACCTGGCATGGTACCTCGTGACATTTCACAAGAGAGACTGCCTTTCTGAGCTTCTGTCTTTCCAAGGGTACTTCCTTGAAGCCAGTCATGTAATGCATCTTTGTATTTCCTCTTCACAGTTCGCTGCCAGCAAGCTCCCCTGTTGCCTGCATCAGAGCCGGAAAATTGCAATGAAGGAAGCTGAACGTTTTTGGAATCTTTGGCCATACCTCCTTCCATTCCTCCTTTCAACACATTGGCGCTGCAACAGTGTAAAAGTCCCATCTTCTCTCCTGCAAGCTTTGTGGCTAGCCCCTCCTGGCCCTGTTGTGCTCATTGTATAGCAGCATCTCTTTGGCCTTCTGGCTATCCAGCAGCCTCTGCTGGCACTGTTTTCGCTTCAAGTCTTCTTCCTCTTCCAGCCATCTTCTGTTCATATTTACCATGTCCTCTTTGACGGCCGCCCTCTCTTCTTCCCGCAGCCTCTGCACCATGGACAACTGCTCATGCAGGATGTCAATAGCCTCTTGTTTGCGAGCTTGCTTCCGCTCCAATTCCTCGCGATGCAGCTCGTCTTGCCTCTGCCACTCCAGCTCCATGTTCTTATTTAGAGACTTCTCATCATTTTCTCTCTGTCCAATTGTACCCACGCTGCAACCTTTGTGGCTAGCCCCTCCCGGTGAACGCACCAAATGAATGTAGCCTTCCAAGCACACAAAAAGACAGAAAATCCGGGCTTGAGCATGCAAAGTATATGCATTGGGCTCAGCCCATTGCCATAAAAGCTGCAAGAAACACTCAAATACACTCAAGAATGGCACACACACTCTCTCTCTCTCTCTAAGAAACCATAGCCTTACACACACAAAGAAACCCTAAACCTAGGTTATATTAGGGCACACATAAGATAGGCATGAAATCATCCTCTTCTTCATCCTCACCTTCTCCCTCCATAGCTAGAAAGAATTAGCACATAGAGAAGCAAGAACCAAGAAAGAGAGTTTGTGCCAAATTCAAGAGAGTTGAAAAGAAGTCGTGCATGGGTTGATAAAGGAAAAGTTGGTTGCAACTTCCCACACCTCCCAAGATCACACGTCCTCCCTCTTTCCTCTTTTCTTTATTCAAATTTGAAAAACATTACATACTTCTAGACCTTAAGCTATGGCTTCAAATGTGTACAAGGATTATGGCTTGACTTGTCAACACAAGAGAGAGTTTATATGCTTTGGCTTGTGATATGCGGACCCACTAAATTGCCAAGCATTTACAAAGTTGGACATGCGTACAAATCATACGGCAACAAGTGTATGTCGAGGCTTGGATACAAAATAAACATGGGATAACATCATTCTTATTTGAGAAAAGCTGCATCTTCTTAGCCTATTTGATGTCAAAATTGGAGGCTATCACCATGAAGGAGATTAAGAAAGAAAGGAGATCGATGGAAGTAAGATTACTGTGAGCGACAAGTAAAAGTTACGACCTATATAAAGGAAGGAGATCGATGGAAGTAAGATTACTGTGAGCGACAAGTAAAAGTTACGACCTATATAAAGGAAGGAGCTAGCGTAACCTAGAAGCCAACGGTATCTTGCCCCTGAAGTTTTACCGTCTTTTCATGATTTGGGTTTGGCACATATTTCTATAGAAGGTTTAGATGAGATACAATATGAACTTTGAGATGATGAGGTAGAAAAAGTTCGTAGGCTAAGTCACCTACTTTCATTGAATTCCGATATGGTCCACAATATCTGGGGGATAACTTCTTATACTTCCCAAGAGATAAAGAATTTCTTTTGGGCCGTACTCGAATGAAGACCAAATCTGCTTCTTTGAATTCTCTCACTGTCATCTTCTTATCTGCATACTGCTTCTGTCGATCCTGGGTAGTCTTTTAACTGATGACCAATTCCTTGGCATCTAAAACATCGGTTCTTACTTCTGAACTCATCGTTCTGAATCCTTAAAACAGGTGGGGCTCCCGAGAAAGTATTCTGGGGAAAGGTCTTCCTTTTTTAAACAGAATCTTTCTTTTATTTTAGAGAGAGAATAATTATAAGATCAGAAAGGGAGGTTCTTACTCCTGTATACCTTGAAGGCTGGGGGAGGAATCTTACACTCTACCCCACTTAAAAGTGCGAGATGTCCTCATCTCGCAAGTAGAGGACAACTCTTTTGCTTAAGATCCAATTTATTTTGGGGTTCCTTATATTCTGGTCAACCCAACAGAATATGGGGATAAATATCCCTTATATAGAACTCATCATTAAATAGCAATTCACTCAGATGATATCATTCATATCTTTAACACGATAATGGTCCATTAGACCAAAAAATTTCCTTCTGAACATTCACATTCCTCCACGGGAATTTTAGTTAAGCAAGTTCTCAATTTGTCATCCCTTAACTTGATCTACCGTCTCAAGTATTAACAGTAGCAATTTGATAGCACAATCCACTAATCTCATAGTGATTTGCTGAAATCATTATCATCATTTATCATTACAGGGACTCGTCCCAATCATCCACATTGTGGTTTTGCTCAGCTTATTACATTTCAACTAATTTTTTTTCTTGATGAGGTTGTCGTGTCATTGATGGTACTCACATGATTTGGCTATGTGCTTCGTATAGTCCTAAATATGAGGGCAGTGTCTTGCATGTGAGCTTGTTGCCCTGAGCTGAGACAACAGTCTGAGCATCATCTGGTAGAGATAAAACATCTAATTCTTGAACCCTTTGATTCGAGAATTCTACTATAGAAAACGGTGGTGACTTGTCAGAAGATGCTAGATCCTCAACTTGTTTTTGCACCGCTTCCCACATCTCCCTTGCTACTACTTCTTCTATTTTAGGAATTTCATCTCCAAAATCCGCGGTAGTCAATGGTTTTGACTCGTCTGCATTGGTATGAGGTAAATCATCTGCTTCAGGCATTTCTGGGAAATGTAGAGATACAACTTCACTTCCCTTTTCCATGCTTGGCGTGGCTTCTAGTATCGTCTTCTAAGTTAGGCTTCAGAGAAGCAGGTCCTCTTGTGTACATAGGTGGTGGGCCATCTATTAGAGTCTGAGTATCCCTAATCAACTGTTTATGGATAGCCAAGTTGATTGTCTCTTCACGAGGGTTGGGATATTCTTGCAGCTTCTTAGGCAGCTCAGTCAGAGCTGTGATCCTACTATTATACGCTTGAAGCGCTGCATCTAAAGGCTCGTACACCTTGTCCACAATGACTGATCCTCTTGAGCTTTCCTCAGACTCGGATGCTTTTCCCTTTTGCTCATTTTAAGTTTTCTCTCTGACTTGTTTTGTTTTCAACATTCCTTCTAGCTCTTTTGGGATAGAGTTTCCTCCATCAGAGCTCTTCTGCTCCTTCGACTTCTTACTCCCCTTGCTGCGTGGTTTACGTCGAGTTGATTTCTTTCTCTCTTTTTCATCTTTGGATAGAACCTTAATCTCAGAGGGTTTCTCAACAACCTCTTTGACATTCTTTTGCGCTTGGGCTCTAGTCACTACTCTTAGTGACACGAGTTCGTTCTCCTCCTCAGATGTCGTGGGTGATGGAATCACTTCAACATAGTTGAGGGGCGCTTTAGCATTTTGTGCTGTCGGATCCACAGGCTTCAACAAGCAATCCTTTGGTAGATGGTCAATGCTACACCCTTGGCAAAACCTCTCTATAGGTGGAAACGTAGATGTTGTGCCTATGTTAGCTAAGAGGGGTTGTTTCTTGTTTGGACATTCTCTCGCCCAATGTGGTCCACCACATTCGTAGCATGGTCCTGTTTGTTGCGTGGGGTATAGTCTCTTTGTAGGATATGGTCCTGGATAACCTTGAGTCTTGGTTGGCTGAGATCCTATAAGCATCAAAGAGCTTGGGTCTCCATTAAAGTCATGAACTAGGCTTGGTCTGGTTGGGTTCTCAAAGTAGGGTTCGACAAGAGGATGCTCCATTTCGATGTCGTATGGTTGAGAGCTAACCATCTCCATTCCTAATTCAGGATTCTCATATTCCACATATCTAAAGGAAGCTATGCCAGGTGGAGGAGGTTGAGCTCCTGGCACCGGTCGTGCTTGCTCTTGAGCAACTAAGGTTCTCTCATGGTTCACAACTTGCTGCCTAAGTGCAAAGTTGATTGCTTGTTCCCTTTGTATCCTTGCAATGTGATTGCAGTCCGAAGTCACATGTGTATAGTTCCATTTACAAAGCTGGCACCACTTCTTTGTTGGTTGATTGCCAACCAATGGTGAGAAGGTTGGGCACTGCTCGGTTTTATGGCTACCTCCACATCCTCCACCACAGGACGTAAGGGCCTGTAGGTACAGTATGCATGTATGATGGTTGGGGTCGGTAGGAAGGTCTGTAGTATTGCCCCATCTTTTTCAATACTATCTCGGCAATCTGATCTGGATTAACTAATGGCACACTAGAGTCAGAGCCCTTCCCAGAGCTACGTTTATCGTCCAGATGACTATCTTGGTTTCCCATGCCAGTCATGTCAAAGTTGTCATCGTAATCCATGGCATCCATGCAACACTGATTGAAGATGACATGCTTCTTTGCGTACAAGTGAGCGTGAAGCGTCTTGTTTCATAAGCCTTCCAGGAAGATAGAAATTAATCTTCCTTGGCTTGGCTTCTCATCTCGTCAGGGCATCGATTGATGTGCTACTTAAGCCTATTTACACAATCTCGCATAGATTCTTGATCTTTTTGCTTAAAAGCGTAAATTTGAGCTACCACATTGTGCTTAATTCCCATTTTTGAAAACGCACCTATAAAGCTCTTTTCCAGCCCATCGAAAGACCGCTTTGCCTCAGGCTCTAAAGTCTGAAACCATGAAAAAGACTTACTCTCTAGCGTCAAGCCAAATCCTTCGATTTGCGTATGCGTATCCGTGACTTGCTCCGCATGTATAGCTTGCTTAAAAGCTGCTATATGGTCATATGGGTCACCGGATTCGTCATACTTCTTGACAAGCTTTTGCAGCGCAAATGGTCTCACTTTTCTAGAATATTCATCGTCATGTCTTCTATATGAGTCTCGGCCTCTAAATCTAGGCTCTTCAAATGTCAGTTCACTTGGTCTATGGGGTTCTCTTGGAGGTACATATCCACTTGCTCGTAGTCCTTCTTCTCCCCTAGATTCTCTAATAGCCCCGGGTCTCCTCATAGGATCAATCATTGGAAGACTAGTTCTCTAGTAGTTGTTCGCATGGAAGGTGTTGGTCGAGCCACACTTGAAGTTCTAGCCCATGGTGGTGCTAGTGTTTCTCCTCGAAAGGCAGATTCATCTGGACATGCCGTGTCTAAGGTAGACACCTCAGTGAAAAGGGGCCTTCCTTTCCATGTCATTTCCCACCTCTGGCCATTCAAGGGTTCTAAAGTCTTTCCCCCATCTATCATGAACACGCTTAGTGAAACCTTCTAGATGCTCTACACTTATTGTATGCGTGACTGGAAGCTCTAAGCTCGGGTGCTTAGTGGTTGCATAGTAGGTTTCTACCACATCCCTATACACCTCTTTAATTGGGTTGTCTTGATAGATTTTAACTACTAGAATTTCTTTTACTATGTCCCATGGGTTTTTCTTTGCCTCTTTTTCTTTTCCCGTTCTTTCTCTATCCTCCCAATTCCTGTCGGAAAACAATTCTTCAAGTAAAGAAATGGGCGTACTAGGTCTACGTGATGTTCCTGGCACATTTGGGTCCGATGGAAGCTCCTTCTTCTGCTTTGCTTGTGCGCTAGGTTGAAGTACACCCAAAGCATCCACTTGTTCAGGATTTTTGGTGACCTCGTAGCGTACTCCATTTCTACCCATGTACATATCGTCTTGGTAGTTTACCCACCATGGTGAAGTATGCATAAAGGAAAATTTTTTATATCAAAAGTGTTACTTTTATCATTTTTAATTTTCATGCATAGAAGTATGCATAAAGGAAAATTTTTTATATCAAAAGTGTTACTTTTATCATTTTTAATTTTCATGCATAGAAGTATGCATAAAGGAAAATTTTTTATATCAAAAGTGTTACTTTTATCATATTGGATTTCATGCATAGAGGTATGCATAAAATTTGATTATTTTATTATAAAAGTGTGACTTTTATCATAATTGAATTTCATGCATAGAGGTATGCATAAAAGTTGATTATTTTATTGTAAGAGTGTTACTTTTATCATATTGGATTTCATGCATATAGGTATGCATAAAAGATATTCTTTTTATACTAAAAGTGTGATTTTTCTCATAAATGGATTTTATGCTTAACTTAGATGCATAAGAGAAATTCTTTTATTCTAAAAGTGTAATTTCCTACCAAATTGAATTTATGCATAAGAAGATGCATAAAAGATTGATTTTAATTTCGAAAGTGTTAGTCTCCTTAAATGGAATTTATGTATAAATAGATGTGTGGAGAAATCTTATATCAAATATAAGAATTCTCTTTTTTTTTTTTAAAGATATGAAATGTGATAAGATGTGATAAGAGGTGTATGAGATGTGATAAGAATTGATAAGATGCGTATGGAAAGTGATAGGATGTGATAAGAGGTGTATGAGATGTGATAAGAATTGATAAGATGCGTATGGAAAGTGATAGGATGTGATAAGAGGTGTATGAGATGTAAAAAGATGTGATAAGATGTGTATGAGATGTGATAAGATTTGATAAGATGCGTATGGAAAGTGATAGGATGTGATAAGAGGTGTATGAGATGTAAAAAGATGTGATAAGATGTGTATGAGATGTGATAGAATGTGTTAAGATGAGTTAGGATGTGTTAAGATGTATATGGGATGTGTTAGGACGAGAATGGATGTAATATGGTTGTATGAATGTGATGTGGATGTATACATGTAGATGTATATGTATGAATGTGAATGTTGATGTGGATGTGGATGTATGGATGTAGATACGGATGTGTATGTATGTATGTGGATGTGTATGTATGAATGAGGATGTGAAAATGGATGTATGTATGTAGATGTGGATGTATGGATGTATGTATGTAGATGTGGATGTACGGATGTGATTGTGAATGAAGAGGTGGATGTGGATGTATGGATGTAGATACAGATGTGGATGTATGTATGTGAATGTGGATGTATGAATGAGGATGTGAAAATGGATGTATGTATGTAGATGTGGATGTATGGATGTGAATGTGAATGAAGAGGTGGATGTGGATGTATGGATGTAGATACGGATGTGGATGTATGTATGTGAATGTGGATGTATGAATGAGGATGTGAAAATGGATGTATGCATATGAATGTGGATGTATGAATATGAATGTGGATGTGTGGATATGGAAATGGAGGTATGGATGTATGAATGTAGATGTGGATGTATGCATGTAGATGCGTATGTATGAATGTGAAATTGGATGTATGATGTGGACGTACGAACATGGATATGTATGTAGAATAATGAATATGAAGATGTATGTGAGATAATGTAGTCTATATGAGTGAATGGATGAGAACGAGTACACACACTGAATGGAATGTGGAATAAGTAATGTGGTCCGAGAGTGGATAATATGGAAAGACAAGAGTTCGTTATAGAAACTGTATTTTGTGACTGTTTGTAAATGACTGTTTTATGTCAAGAATGCTGGAGAAGCATTTTGACCGTCTTGAGGATTAAGGTCATGAAGACTGAACTGATAAAGTTGCAACTGCTGACGGAGAGTCAATGGAGGACGTCTCGCGTAGCAAGGTCGATCGAGGTCTTGACCAGCCTCGGCTCGATTTAAATGGTGAGCTTCCGGTACGGTGGATGAGGGACCAAGGAAGCGGCCTATGAGTGAAGCGCTAGGTCACCTGCGCGAAGGATCCTAGAGGGTGCTGACCATACAGTGCTCGGGCTCTGGGTCACCGAAGATACCCACACGTGCGTCGTGGAAGATATTGGAACAAGGAGTAAGAGTTGTTTTCTGAAACCGGGCATGGATCTGGTTGATTGACCTTGCTGGTCCTCAACAGATGAGTCCATGGCTCTTTTATATGGATCTGTGGGTTGATCTTGCTGATCTTCCACGGAGATTCCATTCTATTATATGAATATATTGCCGGTTACTATGAGCTAGGAACTATGGAAAAGGCCCCTGAGAGAGAACAGGTGGTGAGCGTTCTGGTTGCCAATGATGCCATAAGTACACCGATGAAAGAATGACTGGAAATAAGGATTCAACCAGAGACTTTGAGGATTGTCATCAGTGACATAATGGTTTTATTAAAGGATTGTTTTAAAGCTAGTTGATGCTAAGAAAAAGGCAATTTCATATTGGGTGTGTAAGTGGTATGACTAGTTTTATGTTTGCATGAACTTCCGGCTAGGGGGCCTTGGAACTCTTTTCCTTGGTACCCGGGACAAAACCTAACCGTATTCCAAATTGGATCCCATCACTACAGTGGTTGGGCGGTTGGCTAACCCATGGGATCGGATGGGGTTAGGCTGGACTGATGGATCCGTAAATCGAGATTTTAATTTCTGTTATTACGATAGATAAAGTAAATCACGGATAGTAATTGTTCTATGGATAGGAATCAACGGCTGTGCCTCTTGATGGGGAAAAAAGCGTTGATCCCAATGATCCAAGTGCAAGTTTATTCCTTGATCCGACCGAGTATCTTTATAGGTGCAGTCGGATCAGCGTGATCAGTAATGATCTTGACTACGTTAGAGTACAAAGTTATCTGGTGGAATCGCCCGTGCTTTCCGGGTAAAGGGAGTTTTTCCGGTTTCGATTTTGGACAAACCAACGGATTAGTCTCTTGTCCGGATATCCATGGGCGAGGCCCCGAGTGTGAGACCCCTACCCGCGCACGATGTGCTACTTCCGCTGCTAGTACCCCGAATCTGTTGCGTGGTGGAGATTGGGATCTTACAGTTGGTATCAGAGCAGGTTTTGAAAGCTAATAAAGATAATTAAATTCTTATCTGAAATTGGTAATAAGAATTCAGAAACAGCATTTTCATAATGTATTTTCATTCCGTAAGCTTCTTTACTGAAGAAATTTTAATCAAAGAAATTGTTTTTATAGATGGAAGTTCCACATTTATCTGGTATTCCTGACCTCACCCAGTCTCAAGATATGATTGCATTTGCCTTCGAGCATCTCATCTCTTCCGCTTCAACTTAAACAAGCCGAGCAAGACTCGCACGCCATTTCGCGGATTTATATTTTCCTACCCCAGCGGAGAGAATACAACATAAGTGGTTTGTAGGGCAATATGTCCACGCCCATTGCAACCGCCGTACAATGCTGTGGCAGAATCTCTCATTGACTATGATCCTGTTAAAGCTGAAAATGGTACGTGGTGTCATTCTATATCATTCGACACCTCGAAATTTCAGACTTTCATGTCGAATTTATAGACTCCTTAGTCGATTTATCCCTAAGGAGAAAATAATAACTCCCTTCGCAGTTAGAGAACTTATGTAACAGGGCATGACTATGGCCCAGTACCGTCGTCTTATGCGTCTCTCGAGGAGATTTTGAATTTTGGAGCCGAGCCACTCTATGTAATTATTGCAACTTGTATATAAATATACAAATGTTTTTTTTTACGGACGATCGGATAAAGAAAAATCTATTTATCAGACTTAAGTCATAGATCTCCAATAAGATCAACTGAGGAGCCAATTATGTCAAACGTTTATCAAGACGCACAAAAAGGTTGTAATTGTTTGATATAATTCATACAAATTGTTAATTCAAATTGAAATTCGTAAATTAGTAATTGGGTCTTCAATTGGAAGTACCGCAATTGTATGGAACCCTGACTTGCTTGAGGCCTAGACATGATGGTATTTACCTTATAGTTTCGAGTTTCATAACTATCCGTATATACCGAGGGTATAACTGCAGCTCTTTACCGACAGTATATACGAGTAAATCTAAGAGTTGAAATTATAAGCGTTAATGCTATCCAGATGATGATTTTGAATGTGGTTGATATGATTTTTAATTCTGTTTGGGAACTGATGAATTGATTTGGATTCTGATTGAAAAATGATGATCCCTGAAAATGGGTTGAAATGTAATAAGCTGAGCGAAACCACAATGTGGATGATTGGGACGAGTCCCTGTAATGATAAATGATGAAAATGATTTAGCAAATCACTATGAGATTAGCGGATTGTGCTGTCAAATTGCTACTGTTAATACTTGAGACGGTAGATCAAGTTAAGGGATGACAAATTGAGAACTTGCTTAACTTAAATTCCGTGGAGGAATGTTCAGAAGGAAATTTTTCGGTCTAATGGACCATTATTGTGTTAAAGATATGAATGATATGATCTGAATGAATTGTTATTTAATGATGAGTTCTATATAAGAGATATTTATCCCCATATTCTGTTGGGTTGACCGGAATATAAGGAACCCCAGAAGAAATTGGATCTTAAGCAAAAGAGTTGTCCTCTACTTGCGAGATGAGGACATCTTGCACCTTTTAAGTGGGGTAGAATGTAAGATTCCTCCCCCAGCCTTAGAGGTATACAGGAGTAAGAATCTCCCTTTCTGATCTTATAATTATTCTCTCTCTAAAATAAAAGAAAGATTCTGTTTAAAAAAGGAAGAAACTTTTTCCTGAATACTTCTCAAGAGTCCCACCTGTTTTAAGGATTCAGAACAATGAGTTCAGAAGTGAGAATCGATGTTTTGGATATCAAGGTTTTGGTCTTGAGTACGGCCCAAAAGAAGTTCTTTATCTCTTGGGAAGTATAAGAAGTTATCTCCCAGATATTGTGGACCAAAGAAAGTAGGTGATTTAGCTTACGAACTTCTTTTATCTCCTCATCTCAAAGTTCTGAATGCCTTCTATAGAAAAATGTGCCAAACCCAAATCATGGAAAGACGGTAAAACTTCAATGGCAAGTTACCGTTGGCTTCTAAGTTACGCTAGCTCCTTCCTTTATATAAGTCGTAACTTTTACTTGTCGTTCACAGTAATCTTACTTCCATCGATCTTCTTTCTTCTTAATCTCCTTCATGGCTTGGCAACAAGAATTAGTTTTATCCATGATGATTTCTCACCTTCAAGATGCAAGGGAGTCTGTGAAGAAAGATTTTATAGAACAGTATGAGCGCTCACTTTTCCCTCACTTGGGAACTTCTGTAGCGCAGACAAAATGGCGGACCTATCAAGACATAACTAGGGTAACACCCTGGGGTCAGCAGCACTTTCGTAACAATGTCCGCTTGGCCATGGTTATTGAAGCTTTGGGTTTGGGTCCCCGATACTACTACGTCATGAGATCAAGGCATCTTGGGTTTTCTGAGCGGGTCTTGTTACTGGCGTGTTTTCTTCCTCATGAGAAGATATGCCTTTACCCCGTTTTTGGCTTGCCTCTCAGAGGTCCTTTTGTTAGATCACCTCATACCACTGAGATAGGTGCGGCAATAACCAACAGAATTATTCCCATAGATGAGTTACCTTATACTTGTGCAGCTTGTGAGTGCTACTTTTGTGATCATATGATGGACGGGCTTATGGAAGTGTAAAGAGTTCTTCTATCTTTACTGTATAAGTTCCGAGAATGAATAAAGTTTAAATCTTGTTCTTATCTTGAATCTTGCTCTCTTGAGACTTTTTTTAATTGGTGGTTAATCTTAATTAAAAAAATTTCTCTCAGTCTCATACTTGTGCATCTTGCGAAATTACCCCCAGTTTGCGAGATGAGGGCATCTCGCGTTTTTCAAGTGGGAGAGAATGTAAGATTCCTCCCCAGCCTCTCAAAATGTCCAACATCTTCCCCTGTAATTAATCCCTCTTTAGAAATATAAAAGACTTGTTTCTAACTGTTTTAACCTAGAGAGAGAAAATATTCTAGAGAGAGAATATTCAAATTTTTAATATTTTTGGATAGAAAATTATCTCATCTTATTAAAATAAGTTCCCCTGAAACAGAAATTCAAAAAGAACTTTCCAATGTGCAATTGGAATTAATTGGAAATGGGTATAAAGGACCTTAGCCTAAGGGTCTAGATTTTCAGAAATTTTTGGATTATGGTCCAATTAAGGTTCCTATGGGCCAATAGCATCAATCCATGTGTAGGGAGGAGATAAATCCAATTTGTAAAAGAAGATACCCAAAAATGAGTAAATGCTCACATAAGATGAAGAGTTGAAAATGTACAAGGTTTATTAGTAAAAAACTATGAGCAATATTAAAAATATGAGATATTTTGGGTATCCAAAAATGAGTAAATGCTCACATAAGATGAAGAGTTGAAAATGTACAAGGTTTATTAGTAAAAAAACTATGAGCAATATTAAAATGATTCCATTATGACACATATGTAAGGAAGGGGAGTTCTTTAAAAGAGGTGCATATTTCACATAAGATGAAGAGTTGAAAATGTACAAGGTTTATTAGTAAAAAAAAACTATGAGCAATATTAAAATGATTCCATTATGACACATATGTAAGGAAGGGGAGTTCTTTAAAGGAGGTGCATATTTCACATGCTTGAATGAGTTTTAAACTCATAAAAATTGAGATATTTCATCTCTCCTCTCTCCTAATTCAAGTCCAGTTCCAAAAAGTTAGCTTAACTGACCTAAAAATGGTCAAAAATTGACCAAACTGATTTGGAAAATTCTAGAATCAGTTTGTTTGGTTAGGAGCTCAATTTTTCCTATAAATAGAAGCCTCCCCCTTGTTGAAAAATATATAGTGTTTATGCATCGTTACTCTACTCCACCTAAGCCAAGAACTGTGAATTCATTTAATAATTCACTAGTTTTTGGAGCTTCCCTCTTTCTTCAATCCCAATTAGTGGCTCCATCAACATACTTAACCAATTGATTGGTTGGGGGCCTCTACCGTGAACAAAGAATCAAGCAATTTGTAAGGTAATTAGTGAATATTGATCTTTTCTATAATTTCTCAATGTTTCTCTCTTCTCAACCCCTCTCAAGCTTGAGAAGCTTAATTGGTATGGTTTTTTAAATGCTATTGAAGTTAATTGGTGAATAGTAGTGAAGAGTTACATAATTTAGTAAATGCTATTGAAGTTAATTTCCATTTATGTTTAAATTCTAATGGTTTTTATGTAATTTCTCTCTCTCACTCAAGAAATGGTCATACTCATGACCCGTTCTCAATCCAAATCAAGCTTTTCATAAAGCTTTTCCTTAACCCAAGATTAAGCTATGCTTGAGGCCAAATTAATGGCTTTTTTCTATGCTTTTAGTTTATGTATATTGATGATTCAATCCATTATGGATTAATAATCCAATTAGAGATCATTTTAATTATTTCCTTAATGATAAGCATTATCCCTTAGAAAAATTGAGATTTATCAGTCAAAGCAGCGGAGCTATGGTAAAATTTTTATAAAAATTATGCATAAAATAATTTCATTCAAAGCATAAAAAGAAGACTTCCTACCATATTCTAGGAATTATCATCCTAGATTAATTGAAAGAATTTCATTATAATCATGGAGAAATTGAATTTTAATATCATGCATAAAGGATAAGTTTTTATATCAAAAGTGTTATTTTTACCATTTTTATTTCATGCATAGAAGTATGCATAATGGATAAATTTTTATATCAAAAGTGTTATTTTTACCATTTTTATTTTCATGCATAGAAGTATGCATAATGGATAAATTTTTATATCAAAAGTGTTATTTTTACCATTTTTATTTCATGCATAGAAGTATGCATAATGGATAAATTTTTATATCAAAAGTGTTATTTTTACCATTTTTATTTTCATGCATAGAAGTATGCATAATGGATAAATTTTTATCAAAAGTGTTATTTTTATCATTTTTATTTTCATGCATAGAAGTATGCATAAAGGATAAATTTTTATATCAAAAGTGTTATTTTTATCATTTTTATTTTCATGCATAGAAGTATGCATAAAGGATAAATTTTTATATTAAAAGTGTTACTTTTATCATTTTTAATTTTCATGCATAGAAGTATACATAAAGGAAAATTTTTTATATCAAAAGTGTTACTTTTATCATTTTTAATTTTCATGCATAGAAGTATGCATAAAGGAAAATTTTTTATATCAAAAGTGTTACTTTTATCATTTTTAATTTTCATGCATAGAAGTATGCATAAAGGAAAATTTTTTATATCAAAAGTGTTACTTTTATCATTTTTAATTTTCATGCATAGAAGTATGCATAAAGGAAAATTTTTTATATCAAAAGTGTTACTTTTATCATATTGGATTTCATGCATAGAGATATGCATAAAATTTGATTATTTTATTATAAAAGTGTGACTTTTATCATAATTGAATTTCATGCATAGAGGTATGCATAAAAGTTGATTATTTTATTGTAAGAGTGTTACTTTTATCATATTGGATTTCATGCATATAGGTATGCATAAAAGATATTCTTTTTATACTAAAAGTGTGATTTTCCTCATAAATGGATTTTATGCTTAACTTAGATGCATAAGAGAAATTCTTTTATTCTAAAAGTGTAATTTCCTACCAAATTGAATTTATGCATAAGAAGATGCATAAAAGATTGATTTTAATTTCGAAAGTGTTAGTCTCCTTAAATGGAATTTATGTATAAATAAATGTGTGGAGAAATCTTATATCAAATATAAGAATTCTCTTTTTTTTAAAAAAAGATATGAAATGTGATAAGATGTGATAAGAGGTGTATGAGATGTGATAAGAATTGATAAGATGCGTATGGAAAGTGATAGGATATGATAAGAGGTGTATGAGATGTGATAAGAATTGATAAGATGCGTATGGAAAGTGATAGGATGTGATAAGAGGTGTATGAGATGTAAAAAGATGTGATAAGATGTGTATGAGATGTGATAAGATTTGATAAGATGCGTATGGAAAGTGATAGGATGTGATAAGAGGTGTATGAGATGTAAAAAGATGTGATAAGATGTGATAGAATGTGTTAAGATGAGTTAGGATGTGTTAAGATGTATATGGGATGTGTTAGGACGAGAATGGATGTAATATGGTTGTATGAATGTGATGTGGATGTATACATGTAGATGTATATGTATGAATGTGAATGTTGGTGTGGATGTGGATGTATGGATGTAGATACGGATGTGTATGTATGTATGTGGATGTGTATGTATGAATGAGGATGTGAAAATGGATGTATGTATGTAGATGTGGATGTATGGATATGATTGTGAATGAAGAGGTGGATGTGGATGTATGGATGTAGATACGGATGTGGATGTATGTATGTGAATGTGGATGTATGAATGAGGATGTGAAAATGGATGTATGTATGTAGATGTGGATGTATGGATGTGAATGTGAATGAAGAGGTGGATGTGGATGTATGGATGTAGATACGGATGTGGATGTATGTATGTGAATGTGGATGTATGAATGAGGATGTGAAAATGGATGTATGCATATGAATGTGATGTATGAATATGAATGTGGATGTGTGGATATGGAAATGGAGGTATGGATGTATGAATGTAGATGTGGATGTATGCATGTAGATGCGTATGTATGAATGTGAAATTGGATGTATGATGTGGACGTACGAACATGGATATGTATGTAGAATAATGAATATGAAGATGTATGTGAGATAATGTAGTCTATATGAGTGAATGGATGAGAACGAGTACACACACTGAATGGAATGTGGAATAAGTAATGTGGTCCGAGAGTGGATAATATGGAAAGACAAGAGTTCGTTATAGAAACTGTATTTTGTGACTGTTTGTAAATGACTGTTTTATGTCAAGAATGCTGGAGAAGCATTTTGACCGTCTTGAGGATTAAGGTCATGAAGACTGAACTGATAAAGTTGCAACTGTTGACGGAGAGTCAATGGAGGACGTCTCGCGTAGCAAGGTCGATCGAGGTCTTGACCAGCCTCGGCTCGATTTAAATGGTGAGCTTCCGGTACGGTGGATGAGGGACCAAGGAAGCGGCCTATGAGTGAAGCGCTAGGTCACCTGCGAAGGATCCTAGAGGGTGCTGACCATACGGTGCTCGGGCTCTGGGTTGCCGAAGATACCCACACGTGCGTCGTGGAAGATATTGGAACAAGGAGTAAGAGTTGTTTTCTGAAACCGGGCATGGATCTGGTTGATTGACCTTGCTGATCCTCAACAGATGAGTCCATGGCTCTTTTATATGGATCTGTGGGTTGATCTTGCTGATCTTCCACGGAGATTCCATTCTATTATATGAATATATTGCCGGTTACTATGAGCTAGGAACTATGGAAAAGGCCCCTGAGAGAGAACAGGTGGTGAGCGTTCTAGTTGCCAATGATGCCATAAGTACACCGATGAAAGAATGACTGGAAATAAGGATTCAACCAGAGACTTTGAGTATTGTCATCAGTGACATAATGGTTTTATTAAAGGATTGTTTTAAAGCTAGTTGATGCTAAGAAAAAGGCAATTTCATATTGGGTGTGTAAGTGGTATGACTAGTTTTATGTTTGCATGAACTTCCGGCTAGGGGGCCTTGGAACTCTTTTCCTTGGTACCCGGGACAAAACCTAACCAAATTCCAAATTGGATCCCATCACTACAGTGGTTGGGCAGTTGGCTAACCCATGGGATCGGATGGGGTTAGGCTGGACTGATGGATCCGTAAATCGAGATTTTAATTTCTGTTATTACGATAGATAAAGTAAATCCCGGATAGTAATTGTTCTATGGATAGGAATCAACGGCTGTGCCTCTTGATGGGGAAAAAAGCGTTGATCCCAATGATCCAAGTGCAAGTTTCTTCCTTGATCCGACCGAGTATCTTTATAGGTGCAGTCGGATCAGCGTGATCAGTAATGATCTTGACTACGTTAGAGTACAAAGTTATCTGGTGGAATCGCCCGTGCTTTCCGGGTAAAGGGAGTTTTTTCGGTTTCGATTTTGGACAAACCGACGGATTAGTCTCTTGTCCGGATATCCGTGGGCGAGGCCCCGAGTGTGAGACCCCTACCCGCGCACGATGTGCTACTTCCGCTGCTAGTACCCCGAATCTGTTGCGTGGTGGAGATTGGGATCTTATAGCAAGGGACTCTAATGGGTTGTGGGCACAGACCTGATGGTAAAGGGGTGACTGCTGCTGCTGCTGCTACATAGGTTGCCAACTTCTAGGGGGTTGGAGTATATGCAAAGATTCCCTCTACCTCCCTAGCATAAAGCTTATGCATAAGGCTAATGCATCAAGATTAAAGCATAAGGCTAATGCATCAAGATTAAAGCATAAGGCATAAAGCTTAAGCAAAAGGCCTTAAGCATAAAGCATAAAGCTTATGCATGAGCATTATGCATAAAGCTTATGGGTAAACCTATAAACAAATCCCCAGCACGCAAGGGTGCAATAATAATAGAGGAAAGAGAAAAAAGATATGAAAGCACTTACCTCTTTTTCATGATGTTGAAAGAGAGGATTAGAGGACCTACAAAACCAACAAAAGGGTGAGCAAAAGATTAGTAATGCATACATACAAACCAAGAAAATATTAAGAAGATTAGTAATTCATACATACAAAAGATTAGTAATCAAATATTAAAAAAATATAAGCTTATGTCCATAAGGCCTAAAGCTTATGCATAAGGCATAAAGCTTAAGCATAAGGTCTTTAGCATAAAGCATAAAGCTTATGCATAAGATTAACGCATAAGGCATAAAGCTTATGCATAAAGCTTAAAGCATAAGGCTTATGCATGGGCTTAAAGCATATGCATAAATCTTAAAGCATAAGGCTTCTGTATAAGGCATAAAGCTTAAAGCATAAGGCTTCTGTAGTATAAGGCATAAAGCTTAAGAATCAGGCATAAAGCTTATGCATAAGGGATAAAGCATAAGGCTTAAATCATATGCGGAAGTCTTATGCATGGGCTTAAAGTATATGCATAAGGCTTATGCATGGGCTTAAAGCATAAGGCTTAAAGCATATGCATAAGGCTTATGCATGGGCTTAAAGCATATGCATAAGGCTTATTCATGGGCTTAAAGCATAAGGCTTAAAGCATATGCAAAAGGCTTAAAGCATATGCATAAAGCTTAAAGCATAAGGCATAAGGCTTATGCATATAGCATAAAGCTTAAGCATAAGGCCTTAAGCATGAGGCCTTATGCATAAAGCATGCATGAGCATTATGCATAAAGCATAACGCTGAAGCATAGGCCTTAAGCATGAGGCATTATGCATAAAGCATGCACGAGCATTATGCATAAAGCTTATGGGTAAACCTACAAAGAAAAACCCGAGCAGCCAAGGGTGGAACAATAATAGAGGAAAGATATGAAAGTACTTACCTCTTTTTCGTGATGTTGAAAGAGAGGATTAGAGGACCTACAAAACAAACTAAAGTGTGAGCAAAAGATAAGTAATGCATACATACAAACCAAGAAAATATTAAGATTAGTAATGCATACTTACAAAAGATTAGTAATCAAATATTAAGAAAATATCATAAACAAACCAAGAGGCCTACCTTGGTTATTTATGATTTTTGAGGTAAAAATCTGTAAAATAGTCCAAAAGTGAGCTATATAAACACTTGATTAGCTTAAGCACAAAAGAAAAATAGGGTTCAAGAAGAAGAGAAAGAGTAAGAGCAAGAGCAAGATCAGTAAAAAGAACAAGAAGAAAAGGAGCAAGAAGAAGAAGAGAAAGAGACTCACCACACCACAACCTTAAGGTATGTACCAAGGTAAACTCTTACTCCACAGTCCTTTGTAAAGTAGATTTGCAGCCTAGTGATGAAGCTTGACAGGGTGACAGAGGCTTGAAGGGTGAGAGAGGGTTAGAAGCTTGAGGGGGTGAGAGAGGGTTAGAAGCTTGAGAGGGTGAGAGAGGATTAGAAATAGGGTGGGATGCTTTTTGGATGAACTATGTTTTGTCAAACTACTGGTAAAACACTCTTGGGTTCAATTTTCATTCTTTTTTGCCACAATGCACATCTGTACACGCGTCAAAAGACCCGTCTATTCTACAGAGTAGATGCATTTATAGACGTGCTTGTAGACGAGTGTACACACACATTTATAGACGTGAAATAGAACAGTTCTTAAACACATATAGAAAGATGAAAATTATTTATTCTTTTTTTGAATATGCAAGATGTCTTCATCAATCAGTTCTTCTAGTGATGATGAGTCCCTTTGTTTTGTTAAATTTGTAGCAATGTGATGAGCTATGGTGGATCAAATGCTAGAATCAACATCATTAGAAAAGAATAGAAGATAATTATTAATGGATTAGTGAGCAATTAACTGATAGCTTAATGTAGACATGGATAATCAAAAAGCAGCAAAGTTCTCATTAGGCCAATGCCTCAATTTATAGAGTTTACATCCAAGCATCTAATCCCACTGATCTCTCCTTGATTCACTCCACCTCTTTTGCTTGATTCTCTCCACCTCTTCCTAGAATATCTTCACACCTCCTAAATATTCTCATGCTATCCTTTATTCTCTCCTAGTAGATACTTCTCACCTTTTCATAGCTTCTCACTCATTTACAGATTCTCTTTTATAGCCTCTTGCTAAGGGCTTGTTCCGGCACACACCCTATCAACTTGTATATTTCAACACCTCCCCTCAAGTGAATACTCCTAGCACACCTAGACCCTATACCAAGTTTCCCTCTTACTTGATAGTCCACGACTAGTGCCTCAAGTCCCTAAACTCATAGTCCTTGACACTCTCTCTCTCTATGTGTCCAAGGCTACTACAAGTGCTCATCGTGACCTTGACTAAAGTGCTCACACATACATCTACCACATGGACTACATCATCAGTGGCTCAGAGGTGGTTTTACTTTGTTGGGGCAGGTTACATTGGGTTTTGGGGTTTCTCTCTCTCTCTCTCTCAGAAAAGATGATCTGACTCCACTTCCTTATTAGGAGCCTCCATGAAGTTTGCCGATGTTGTTCCTTCTCCACTGGGTTTATTGTAGCAGTCTCTTCCCATGTGTCCTGGCTTTCCACAGTTGTGGCAAGTGAAGGTCCTTCCTCCTACTCTGCCTGTTCCTCGTCCTCATCCTGGGAGAGAATCCTCCTCGGGTGAAGAATGCTTTTTCCTCTCCAGTTGTTGAGTCCAGCCATTTCTTCTCTTTGACCCTGGTCTTTTGCTCTAGTAGAGCTCCTTCTATCTCGTGCAACTTTAATTTAGGTACATTCTTTAATGTTGCTACAATGTTTTCATATTCACCTTTGTCCACACTCTTCAGAAGCACTGCTAGTGCCTCATCATCTTCTACCTTCTTGCCAATGGGGCTGCCAGTTGTTGCTTAATGCTTTTATATTTGTTCAACTGTGTGATTAAAGGTTCACTTTCCTTCATGCCAAGTTTGTAGAATTGCATTAACAGATTTATCTTTGAATTTTTTGCTTGAGTGCCAAATAATTTATTGAGTTCATCCCATGCATCTTTTGCCCATTGTATCCCTGTGATGTGATGAATGGTTTCATCATTTAAATTGCGTGCGATAAGTCCTAATGCTTTCTCATTCCTGCTCTTCCACTCATTTCCCCACTCACCTCTGGGCATTCTTCTTTTCCTTCAACTAGCCCCCACAAATTTTTCCTCATGGTGAGCAGATACATGTTTTTTGTTTGCCATGTATAAAACTGCTCCCCATTAAGTTTGGCTATCTCTTGTGCCGTGCTCATGATGATGTGAAGGGGGTCTTACCTCTTGATCCAATTTCAAGATTCAAGGGTAGTGTCTATCCTTTTACAACTCAATCTGGTGTTTAAGTGATGATTGCAACAGATTTATCAGCATAAATTCACTAGAAATTACATAAAACAAAGGGTAACAAATCTATACTGAATGGTTGGAGTATCAAACCATCTCTGAATTGCAATTTGAAGTCATAGGGATCTGTATTAGATACCCAATGGTTAATTTGAACCCTCAATTGCACCAAAATACAATGATTAGATTCATCTTCACTGATTAGCAAAATGATCCTCTATTTTGTGTGTAGAGAACAGAGTATGCAGGGAGTCCAGATCTGGGGCCTTATAGTTCAAATGAGCTCACCCCTTTCAAGGCCATCAATAGCAGTTAGTCTAGTAGAGGATTAAGCCAAGAAACATAAGATTTGACCAAACATTGAATGCTTAATCTTTGCTTTACCAAAGTCACCTATAGATTTGATGGAGAGATTGGATGATGAAATCAAAATATGCCTTCACCAGCTTGTAGAGCACCATTGAAAACCCTTGGGGCCAAGAGAAATTAGACCCATTGTATCTGGTGCAGACAAGATCTCCATTTCCCTTCAAGAAAATGACACTGGATTTTTAGCAAAAATTGGTAGCATGCGATGGCGGTTTGGTGTTTTGTTTAGATGCGCTGAAGGACAAGGGGTATGGCTACATGTGGCTAAGAGGTTTTGGGCCAATTTTATGTGTGAAGGGAGAGAGAGCTCCTCCACCAGCTGGGGGTACAAAAGCTATTTGAAAAAAGAGGTAAAACTTGATTATCTACTAATCCTAATTAACTAGATGATTAGCAAGATAATGGGCTCATAAATCGGATGGATTCTAAGCTAGGCTCTGATACCATGTTAAATTTGTAGCAATGTGATGAGCTATGGTGGATCAAATGCTAGAATGAACATCATTAAAAAAGAGATTAGATGATAATTAAGATGTGATTAGTGAGTAATTAACTGATAGCATAATGTAGGCATGGATAATAAAAAACCAGCAAAATTCTCATTAGGCCAATGCCTCAATTTATAGAGTTTACATCCAAGCATCTAATCCCACTGATCTCTCCTTGATTCTCTCCACATCTTCCCAGAATATCTCCACACCTCCTAAATCTTCTCATGCTACCCTTTATTCTCTCCCAGTAGATACTTCTCACCTTTTCATAGCTTCTCACTCATTTACAAATTCTCTTTTACAGCCTCTTGCTAAGGGCTTGTTCCCGCACACACCCATCATTGAATGCCTCCACCTTTTTCTCCTTCATTTAATGCCTCCGTTTCCCCACCAAATCAACCAAATCAGAGATCTCTTGTCACTTTCCACATCATCAATCTTGCAACTAAGGGGAGGACCAAAAATAGTGAGAAACAAATCTCTCATTTTTTAACTTTTTTGCTTTAAAAGTTATCCCAAATCCATATATATGTCAAAAATCAATTTTCAATCCCTTTTTCCCCCAAAAATTGAACCAACTCTCTCTCTCTCTCTCTCTCTCTCTTTATGCATCTCTCTATCGTGAGATTGGCTTGCGTAGCCTCACTCTATCCCTCTCCCTACAATCCTCTCAAGGCTACTCTGAACTATCCCTTTCTCTCTCTAATGGCATGCAAACACGCTCTCTCTCTCTCTCTCTCTCTCTCTCTCTCTTTCTCTCTCTCTCTCTACCTCATGTGACTGCATCCTCCCTCTCTCTAATCTCAACTCCTATCCCTCTCTCTCTTTCTCTCTCTCTCTCTCTTTATATCTATCTATCTATCTATCTATCTATTGTGATCTTAGGCCCTTCCTCTTCTTTTCCACTATCAACTCCTTTTAAGCATGGCATTATGTGAAATCACTAAGAGTCATGTGCCATTGAATCGACACAAGGTGGATTTGCATGTGCAGGTGTTGGAAGAGTATGCAACTTTGAGCAAGGAGAGAAGGTTTCAATGAGTGGAGGCAAGGCGAGAAGGTTTCTCCAGAAGCCTTGCAAATAAGTGGGACAAGGCTCAGAGAAATGGAGACATGGAACATGTTGAGGAGGGTGAAAATGCTCCTACAAAGAGATGGGAGCTGTGGTGGAAAGACCTTTGTGCTTGTACTACTTCAGACTGACTGTTTGGATGCAAACATTGTTGTTTTGCATGAGCAAGTGTGGGAAAATTTCAATAAGGTAGTGCGGTTGATGAGTCAAAGCAGCACAACAGACAAAACTCATAAAAAAATTTCAAGCAGAGGTGAAAAGATTCATATTGAAGCCGTGGTCCACACATTGGGTGAATTGAATATTATGCATTACATGGTAATATATTGCTTTTAAAGGTTTTTGAAAACAAATTTCTTCTTCTAATGCACTTTTCCTGAATGGTGGTTTTGTTTGGTATCTGCAACACATCTTGTATGCTCATGGTGCATATTTCATGAATGCCTACAGCTCGCTTAACATGTGGAGCACCCAAGCAATGGAGAAAAGTCATTACTATGCACAAGACCTGCATGTCATGTGGCACGGAGGGTTACACATAGGAGAGTTGGTAAAGTGTGGGTCCCTGTAGTCTTGAATGAGGCCTACGGTTGATGTGTAGCTGATCTATGGGGATACTATTTATTGAATGTAATCAAGTTTTATAATTGAGAATGTAAATGGTTCTTTTTTGTCTGATATTCAACCATGTTTTCTTTCGTGTTTAAAATTCCATTTTTCTAGTGCGTGACATTTTTTTTGAAAACTGGGGCTTTGTGTAATGATTACATTGGCCACTATAAATGAGCACCCTCCCTCTTTTTGTCCATTTTGTATAAGCAATTTAAGAGCACACAAGCACTCAACTCCTCATAGGCACACTCACTGCTTCCGAACTTGCACGGTACTTATTCTCTATCAAGGTTCCCATGCAACCTGATGAGGATGCCCTCTCAACCCAAGAGCTAGAAGTCAATGATTTGCACAACCTTGCCACCCAGATCGACAATTTTGTTGTTGCATATAGCATCTGCACGGCTCAGTTTTCCATGTTGATGAGTGGGAGGCCACTTAATGACCACTCCATACCACAAGCTGACTACACAAGGGCGTTGCGGTTTACTAGGAACATTTCAGAGCATCGGCAATCTATGGTGCAAATTTTGTTGCAGTTTTTAGAGTCCCCCTTGGTTTCGAGGACCACAAAGTCATGTGTCATTACCAATTTTGTTAAATTGATATACTACCCTTGCTAGGTTTGATTGGTAGCACAAGGAACCTTTGTAATATCTTCAAATATAGTTTTTTTGATGACTTGAATTGTATCCAAAAAGATTAATGTTGCGTTGTAAAATGAAGAGACTTTCTAGATAACGAAAAGAATATCCTTCTATCTCACGAGATAATGAAGAGAATACCCTTTTATCTACCTAGAAAGTATACTAGAATATATAACAAATGAAAAGAATATCATCATATCTATTCACATCTATTCCTCTACATTAATTCACATCGCACATTCCGCATCCATTCATATCCATGTATTCCCATCATCCTACATCCATTTATATCCACTCACATCATATCACATCCATTCTCATCCATTTATATCCACTCACATCATATCACATCCATTCAGATCCATTCACCTCACATCACATCCATTCAGATCCATCCATCTCACATCACATCTATTCACATCCATTCAGTTCCATCCATCTCACATCATATCTATTCACATCCTTTCAGATCCATCCATCTCACATCATATCTATTCACATCTATTCACATCCATTCAGATCCATTCACCTCACATCACATCTATTCACATCCATTCAGATCTATTCACCTCACATCATGTCCATTCACATCCATCCACATCATCTCCATTCACATCCATCCACATCATGTCCATCCACATCCATTCATATTTAATGAAGAGAATACCCTTTATCTAACTAGGAAATATACTAAAATACCATTCATTATTTGTCTAACCAAATAATGAAGAGAATACCCTTTATCTAACTGGGAAATATACTAAAATACATAGCAAATAGGAATGTAATTTCCTAGATAATGAAGAGAATATAATTTCATCTAACTATGAAATATCCTAAAATATGTAACAATTTGTTATATAGGGAGTGATTTAAAGCTTGTTGCTAAGGTGCTAAAAATAGAGAAGAAAAAATGAAAAATCCTTAACCATGGCAAGATTTTGATGCGTAATTGTTTTATTATTAGTAACTTGGATTATCTTGAGTGTCTCAAAAGTATTTAAATGATCAAATGTTTCATTAGTAATTTAGATTATCTTGAGAGTATTAATATTATATTAAATGTTTAAGAAGGAGAACCATTAGTTGAGGTTGTGAAGACCTCGTTGCTCTGCAATTATCATGGAGACACAAAATAGTGGTAGATGCAATGATCATCCATTTCTACTCTCAAATAGAGTTTGGGCAAGAGAGTTTTGGAGGATAGCCACATGCACATGCAATCCATGGTGTCTAGTAGACTTCAAGGGCAAGGGGGCACATGCACCCTTTAGGCACTTTTTCGTTTAGTAGTTATAGCCATTTGAATGGTAATGATATGTGGACATAGACTAATGATGGACCGGGGCACTTTTTCCCTCTTTAGGAATTCTTTTCCCCTAAGTATATGTACACAAGTAGGAGTGTGTGTAATTGATCCTATCATGTCATTTTACTTGTAATTCACTCATTCTCATCAATTCGAGGACCGTGAAGTCATGTGTCATTACCAATTTGGTTAAATTGATATACTGCCCTTGCTAGGTTTGATTGGTAGCAAGGAAGCTTTGTAATATCTTCAAATATAGTTTTTTTGATGACTTGAATTGTATCCCAAAGATTTACGTTGCGTTGTAATCCTCGCAGAAGTCTCAAGATGTTGATTTTGAGATATTACATGCTAGGTAATCCATATATTTGTGTGTTTTGATGCTTTGCGATAAGTGTCCAGAAGGGTGCGAAAATTCACTGTGCAATTTGGACAGAAAGGCTAATTTCACACCCTTCCAAACCAATAAAATATTTATTCGATTTAATAAAATATCTCTAGTGAACACTTATTTAAATGATGCCCCATGGATTTACCATGCGTAAGATTTGTTTGCACTTAAAAGTGACCTCTTAAAATTAGGGTTATTGAAATGATAGCATTTTCTTGTATGAATAAAGGTCGACCTCTATTTTTTCCCATTCTTAGTACCCTCATCCGTACCCCTCAGCTCTTCTCACCATGGCGCAGACAAAGAAAACAGTGAAGAAGATGAGTGAAGAATTACATGCTTGATTGAGGGACAACACAAACAAGAATTTGGAGTGTTACAATGGCAAACTCAATAAAACATTGACAGAGAAAGCTAGCTCATCCTAGACAAGCAAGTAGGTAAAGTTGGTGGATTATGGCACGGAAGATAGTAGCGCAATAGAAACTGACACTCCGACACCGATTGCGGGGAACCTACATGGGCACACATGGAGATTCCCAACCACCCAGTTGTAGGGGAAAGATCTTGCCACACATTAACATGCAACATCAAGAGCAGCAAGGGGAGCAAGAGGAGAAGTAGGAGTAAGAGTAACAGCAAGAGCAAGAGAAAGAGCAACAATAAGAGTAGTAGCAAGGGGAGAAAGAGGAACAATAAGAGTAGTAACAATAAGAGTAGTAGCAAGGGGAGAAAGAGGAACAAGCATTGGCCCCAAAAAGAAACAGAAGGAAGTCGAGTTTTTATAGGCCTCTCCTCCTACAACCACGTCCCACTGATTGTCTTCCTTGTGGCCCCGCTTGCAGGAGACGCTTAGGGTACAGGGCTTTCCGAGAGATATGGCACTACCAGAAGTCCATGTATCTTCTCATCCGCGGAGGGCATTTTTCTCACTAACGTCGTGCAAAGAAATTTTATGGGAATACAAGAAAGAATGTCGGATGCAGCTGGTTGCCCTAGAGGCCTTGCAGGAAGCCGTTGAAGCATATCTCGTTAATTTATTGGAGGACACAAACTTGTATGCCATCCATGCAAAGATTTGAAGGTTTTTATGAATATTAAAACTTAAATCCCTTAAAATCGGCTGTAGAAAAAAATTTCCATTAGGATGGAAATATCATGGAATTAGGATGCTCTATAGAGGCAACCCAATACATCATGAAGTTGGTCTCCTTAAATGGTCTTTTCTCAAAGTAAAGAATGCAAGGGAAGGAAGATGATGTCAATACAAGACATGATTGATTTTAAACCTTCAACATCAGAATGCATGTAAATTTTGATTTCCTTTGTTAAATTAAGGTAAATTAGAGATCAAAAGGGATGGCCTCGTACATCTTTATGTGGTTCTCAATATCTTTTTGCATGCTCACTGATTTTACCAAACCAAAGTTATTTTTTTAATTTCCACCATTTTCTGTGATTAATTAGAGACTAAATAAGTTATTCTCATTCTAGTGGAGGGTGTAAAGCTATCAAGATCGTGATGGCCAGAGGGGTGTGAAAATGCTATGTATGGGGGCCTCATAACTTTTTTAGACCCTAATTAATCATATAAAATGGTGTGTCTTCAAATTTTAGGAGAAAAACTAAAAAAACATTTAGAAGGGCCAAAGGGGTGCGAAGAAGCATGTACGAGGCCAGAGGGGTGCAAAAATGCAGTGTAGGAGGGCCTCGTACATGCCATTTTTGCACCCCTCTGGCCCTTCTAAAATATTTTGTAGTTTTTTCCCTAAAATTTGAAGACACCATTTTATATGATTAATTAGGGGCTAAGGAATTTATTCTCATTCTAGTGGAGGGTGTAAAGCTTTCAAAATTGTGATGGCCAGAGGTTGGAAAAAGCTATGTACTGGGGGCATTGTGCAAGCCATTTTCACACCCCTCTCACTATATAAGAGGCAAGGCCATTATCCATGCTTTTTTTGATGCTTTAGAACTAAGCTTAAAATCCCTGAAACGTCGAATATGCATCGAAAAAAGCGTCGAAATAGAAACGTCAAAATAAGCGCCGATATATACGTTGAAATAAGGGTCGAAATAATTATGTCTTCCACACTTATTTCGATGTGCTTTTTGACGTTTATTTCGACTGATCTTTCAACTCTGATTTTGACTGACATTTTGACTTTGATTTTGACTAACATTTTGACACCGATTTTGACTAACATTTCGACTCCTATTTCAACGGATGCAGGAAACTTTCGATGCTTTTTTCAAATGGTTATTTTGACGTGTGCAGGTATTAATTTTTTTTGGCATAATGGTGCATGCAGCTGCTGCAGTCTTGTAGGCTGGATGCACCATTATGCCAAACTTTTAGAGTACCAAAGGCAACTGTACTCTAATGTGAAGAACGAAGCGAATTTGTTGCAAAAGTTAGAGTGTCATAACGTTTTCGACATTACAAAGTAGGTACACAATTCACACAAGTGCAAACAATGGCCAAATTATATTGCAAGATGTGAAATTTACATATCAAGCTTCTGACGAGATAAGCCGAAATTGCATAAAGTAGTTGCATAAAATTGCATACAAGCTCTACAAGCTATACTCAATGACTAAAATTGCATAAAGTAGTTGCATACAAGCTATACAAGCTCAAACAAAGATGTGAGCTGACCAAAATATGTATGTACAAGAAGAAAGACATGGGCAAGGCCACTCTATGCGGAGCCCTCACTCAGGGTCAAGCATTGATGCCTTCGAAAACCATACCAGATGCTTTTTTTTGGTATACAAAACAACGATCTAACATGACATGGTAAAGCAAGAACTTACAAAGTAGCAATGAAATGCATCCCAACCACCGCTTCCAAGGTGAGAGCTTCCTACGCTCTCCATTCGGGCTTTGGCCGCATCCTCTTGTTGCTTATAGCGTTGGGGATTTCTTGCATGCTTTTGCTTCTCCTCATTCCAATCCTCGGTGGCAGGTGCTCATGTACCAAGGCTCCTCTCCCCCTGCCTTCACTCTCCTAGTCACATCTCCCCGCCAATGTGTCATGACATCCACCATGTGGTCCTTTATCCACCTTATTGGGACGACATCACTACCAACGGTCGGCTTGTACTCATCCTTGATTTGATTTATGATTCTATCTTTCTTATCTTTTTCCAACTTTGGCCATAAAGTCATTTACAAAGTCATTTGCAAAGACATTATCAAAAACCACATTGCCATTGACAATTGTGTAATATTTTTCCCCATCAGCTGGTGTGGGCTATGTGTCGAAACATCGAGCGATGATCACGACGAGCATGGAGTGCTCCTGGTGCTAGATGGGGAAGGGCGCTAACATGGGGGTGTAGACCCATCTGTGACCCCACTTGGAAAACAACCGCCTCCACCTCCACTACTCGAGCGGTGTCCTCTCTACAAGTGGATGAGCGTCCTGATGAGGGAGGGGTTCTAGTGGCTCTTTGTGGGGTTTGTAGTACAGGTGAACTAGAGTTAGCGGTGGTGGTGCCCGATGGTGCGGCCGAAGTGCCCACCCTTCTCCCAAAATATTGTTGTGCCATCACTCTTTGCTCGGGTGTGGCTTGTGCTAAAAACCCATAAACTAGTCAGGTGACATGGCATATGGAGAGAAGGATGGAGAGTAAGCCGATGTCTCATCTCTGAAGTGCGAGACATGTTTCTACACACCCATAACAAAGCCCACATGGACACTTTAATAAGAGCATACACATGAATTATCCTTCAACATTCATTCATTTATGCATGAGGCCTTATGCGTAAAGTCTATGCATAAAGCTATGCATGAGGGCATAAAGCTATGGATGAGGCCTTATGCATAAAGCTACTCATGAGGCTTATACATAAAGAATTATGCATAAAGCATGCATGAGAATTATGCATAAAGCATTTTGCATAAAGCTTATGCGAAAACCTACAAAGCTATGCATGAGGCCTTATACATAAAGCTATGCATAAGGCCTTATGCATAAAGCTTTAGGCATAAGGCTTATGCATAAAGCACTATGCATAAGGCCTTAAGCATAAAACTATGCATGAGACCTCATGCATAAAGCATGCATGAGGCCTTATGCATAAAGCTATGCATGAGGCTTATGCATAAAGCATGAATGAGCATTATGCATAATGCTTATGCACAAACTTACAAAAAAAATCCCTAGCACCCAAGGGTGCAATAATAATATAGGAAAGACAGGATTGATAGAAAATCACTTACCTCTTTTTCGTGATGTTGAAAGAGAGGATTAGAGGACCTACAAAACCAACAAAAGGGTGAGGAAAGGATTAGTAATGCATACATACAAAAGCTTATGCAAGCTATGCTAAAGCTCATGCAAGCCTTATACAAACTATGCTACTATGCAAGCCTTATGCATGCTATGCTAAAGCTTATGCATAAAGCATGCATGAGGCCTTATGCATAAAGCTATGCATGAGGCTTATGCATAAAGCACTATGCAAGCCATGCTATCCTAAACTAAACCATACCCGGCACTATGCATAGAGCTTAATGCATGCATAGATTAAGCTTAGTGGCATGCATAGAGCTTAATCTATGCATATATCTCTATGCATTATGAATGCATGCATACTCATACTCAGAGTAGTATCTAACTTTTTGAAGACTTCCCTCCAAAAATGACTGTTGAACTTTCTACCTCTATCTGACACTATATCTACGGGTAGGCCATATAGCTTATAGAGATGTTCAATAAAGAGTTTTGCCAACTCTGGCATTTTAATAGTTTTCTTCGTGGGTGGCGATAAACTTTGCCATTTTAGTTAACCTGTCCACTACCACCCACAGTGAGTCATTCCCTCGACTGGTCTTGGGTAAACCGGTAATGAAATCCATGGAAATGCTTTCCCATTTCCCTTGAGGAATCTCTAGCGGATGGAGTAGTCCTCCAACCTTAAGACGTTCATGTTTATTGACTTGGCACTTATTGCATTTCAGCACATAATTCTGGACGTCCTTAAACAAACTAGGCCAATAAAATTATCTTTTTACTAGTGCATAGGTCTTCTGAATCCCGGGATGACCCGCACTTGGACTATCATGGCTTTATTTAAGAATTTGGGCCCGAAAGTCACCCAATAGTTGGTACACATATTCTACCCTTGTAGGGTAAGTACCCGTCGTCAATGGAGTAATTAGCATATTTCTCCCCCTGATGAAGTTTATCACTCCCCTTTGAAGCTGTGGCAGTCAAAGGTGATGAAGGGTCTACGTCAGAGCTCTCCGGCTCCAAACTATACCCAGAAGACACGGCTAGTCTCTCCGCACTAACTCTCACTTCCCTTCCCGTTGTACCTTCGGCCAGTCTCTCCGGACTAGCAATACGTGCCAAACGAGGGAGGTGGTCACGTCTGTGAAGAAGTGCGTACGCGTACAGCGTGCCAGACCTCTGTAAAAGATGGATCGTGCTCACATAGACCACGTAGTGACTCCAAGAAATCATTCTTGAAGACTGTGAAACTAAGTTCATTAATCTGTGGCATGCGACTAAGTGCATCTACCACCACGTTATACTTACCTTTCTGGTAATGTATCTGAAGGTCAAACTCCTGTAGAATCTCCGTCCACCGAGCTTTTCTACCCTTCGGTTCATTTTGACTTGAAAGACTTTCATGGTCCGTCCGGACCTCAAAAGTAGCACCATATAAAAAGTGTCTCCACTTTTTCACATTTTCGCTTCTTATTCCTCTTTGGAAATTTCCACCATGGGCTGGCATATTTGTATGGATGTGGTTCACTTGGTTGTGACTGAATCATTACCAAACAGTTGCCCTTCCATGGGGTGTGCTTTTCATGTTCTCAAATCTCTCTTTAGAATTTTTGAATCCTTGCGAACATACACATGATCCAATGCCCAATTATGCACCAATTTGGATTCCCTCATGAAGGGTCTCCCCAATATTATGACATATGAGTCTAGTTGGTGCAAAAGTCCATTACTACAAATGTATGATGGTAGTGAAACGTAAAGAGTTTGAGTCGCACATTCTCTAAAAGCCTAATGGGTCTTGAAGATGTTCCGTCTGCCATTTTAATGATAAGATCTGCTCTTTTCAAATCGGGTTTTCCCTAATTTTCCTAACATCATTTTGTGATGATGCTAACCCTTGCCCCACCATCCAAGATAGCCAGTGCCTGGCCCCAATGGCCTTATTACTAGCGTCTGTTTCCAAAACAAACGGCTCATTCGGATCGACAATAGTCAAAATAGGTATAGCTGCTACCGTCACCTTGAGCTTATTAAAGCTCTGCTGTTGGGCTTCCCCTAACTAATCTTTTTTGTTTTGGACCGTAACTGGTCAGTCACAACGGGACTGCGATCTTGGCGTAGTCCTTCACATACTATCGGTAGAACCCCGACATGCCAAGAAAAATCTACAGTTCCTCGAGATTCTTCGGCGCTGGCCATTTAAGAATAGCCTCTACTTTTTTTTGGCTCCATCCACGTACCATCGGTGGATATAATATGGCCAAGGTAGTGAATTTTTGTTTCAAAAAATTCACATTTGCTGTTCTTTGCAAATAGTTTGTGCTTTCGCAGCAACTCGAACACTAGATGCAAATGCTCTATGTGTTCTTTCTGTGTCTTACTGTACACAAGAATATCATCCAGGAAAACTACTACGAATTTTCCTAGATATGGATGTAAAATGATGTCCATCAGTGTCATAAATGTCGCTGGAGCATTGGTTAGCCCAAATGGCATAACCAAAAACTCAAAATGCCCGAAACGGGTCCTAAATGCTGTCTTTGCAACATCTTCTTGTTTAATTCTAACCTGATGATATCTTGATCTCAAGTCTATTTTTGTAAAGTATCTCGATCCATAGAGTTGATCAAAAAACTCATCCATGTGTGGCATTGGATACTTGTTCTTAATCGTTATTTGATTAAGAGCCCTATAGTCTATGCACATCTGCATAGATCCGTCTTTCTTCTTTACCAGAAGAATAGGCGATGTCCACGGACTTGAACTAGGCCGAATAAAGCCTTTGTTCAAATATTCTGTTAATTGTTTTTCCACCTCTTGTGCCTCAGAGTGGCTTAATCTATAAGCAGGTTTACTTATAGGTTTTTATCCTGGCATAACTTTGATGCCATGGTCTACTTCTCTAGATGGTGGTAAACCATCTGGTAATTCATCAGGAAAAACATCCGGAAATTCCTCTAATAAATTCATTAAAGTATTTACGTACTTTTTCTTCAATGTCTCTTTCACCTTGGATTTTTTCTTGTTTGAATCACATGCATGCCAAACAGGGTTTTCAAACAGTGGGTCTCGTCCAAGGCTATTTTGTTTTTCTTGTTTGTCTACGCAAACATAATTTACAGTTTCATCTACGGAAACAGAATTCAAAAGAGGGTAACAAGCATATACCTCTGCTATCTGGTCTCTGCGGACCGCTGTACACAGCTCCATGGAGGAAATAAGTGATTTGACGGGGACAGTACGGTCGCCTTGCAGGGTAATGACTCTACCTCCATGCTCAAAACATAGCGTATTATGTAGGTAATTCCGAGCTAGACTAGGGCCCAAGCCATACAACCACTCCCTGCCTAGATATACGTCTGCTCTGGCTAAGTGCATGACCTGAAAGTCAAGCGGAGCCTCGTAGTCCTGCATAGATAATGGGACCCCCAATACTACAGTATTCCATACCGTTGTGTCATATCCGTTGGCTAGGCCAACAGTATACTCATGATCTCTCTGGCTCTCAGTCAACTTCTTGACTAACGAAGTAGTTCAAGAAGTTGTGGCTAGCTCCATCATCAATAAAAACTGTGACTCTACGGCCACCTATAGTGCCATACATGTGCACCATGTCATGCGGACCTATAGTAGGCTGCCACATCGCTGGTGTCACTGAACAAGCGTGATGTTCATCACAATGACACACTGTCACTCTGAACTCTGTGGAACTGAGAGAGGGAGTCTCTGCACTGTATGCAACTGCCTAGAGGATTTACCATCTTTTTTGGGCTCGTTGCCACTTGTGCCGGCTTTAGGCTTTGGACACTCAGCCTTCGTGTGCCCTACATCATTGCAATTAAAGCAGCGATTTTCCTTTCGTGCTTTAATATACTGCTCTTTCTTTTGGATTTCTATGTCTCTTTTCTTCTTGGATGGTCGCGGTTTTTTAGACCAATGACCACCCTGTCCTTCCTGGTTCGTCCTATCCCCTTGTTTTTCACTGCGGAACCCTTTTCTTTTAAGACCTGACCTCCTCTTTTCACTACCCTCGGCCCTGCTAGAACCACCACGCGCACTACGGTGCTTGATGTCATCGAATATATGCGCATACTTAATTGCCTCTGCTAAGTCTTTAGACTGTAAGGGTTCTACGTACTCAAGGTAATCATCTTTGAGGCCTCATTTAAAGCCTCGCAATGTCTGGAATGCATCGATCCCCTTTAGCTTGAGTACTATTTCCCTATAGTCTGAGATGTATTGAGTCAGGGATTTGTTTTCCATCGAGCACTTGTCCCATAACTCCCAGCTTCTCTCCGCCTCATTAATAGGCAAAAACTCTTTTCGAAACATCGTTTCAAACTCCGTCCAAGTGGTAGGACGAGTTGTCAAACTCATCCACCACTTGTACGCTTTGCCGCGGTTAATGAGAGGCTCGCCTCTATGGGCTATATCCGGCTAGGGTGCTGTCGCAGTGCGTGCAAATCTGACCACTTCTCTAGAAACATGTTGACCGAGTCCTTGTTTCTCTCCTTCTCCTCGCCACCAAAACTAGGTGGCTTTAAGTCTTTTAATAACGACGATGCTGTCACTGCGGACGGCCACGCAGGCGCATCGACCTGTACTCCTACTACCACTCGCGAGGCTATGCTCATCGGTGCTGCAGGAGTTCGTCTATCACGAGGAGTCGGAGTACTAGCCGAGGCGACTGTCAGTGCATCTAACCGTGTGGAGATGCTCTATAGCATCGTGACTAAGTCATCCTGGACTTTACCCAAATAGTTTAGTCTGGCATTAAGATATTTAAAAAGTCCACTGGAGAGCTCCGTCTCTGTCAGGATGTCGACAGGGTCCAATAGGTCATAATCATTGTCGTCATACTCCAAGAGGTCCTCCTCGGTCCCCTCGGTGACATCGGTGTTCATGTCATCTGGCTCATTGGCCAGAAAGGGGTCATCTGCTAATGCGGCCGCTGCGGGCTCGCTGGGTCCTAAGGCGGGGTCAATAGACGAGGAGGGTGCTGGCGGATCACGCGTGATCGACGAGCACACTCCGGACCGGACAACGGTTGGGCGTGTACGGCCTGACAATTCGGTCAGGGTTAAACCCGTGTGACCGAGGACAAGAGACCTGAAAACCCGAGAGAAGTAGAAGGCGGTGGGGGGACACACTACGCCTAGACATCTTTAATTCTTGCACAAAGAAAATGCGAGAACTCGGAAATTACAAAAAAAAACGCTAATAAAATGAGCAGTGATGGAGAGAGAATAGTCACCCTGCTTACGGTCGCTTGTTGATTTGTGTTGCGCTACGAGCCTCTACAAGCGTCGCTACTCCGGGATGCTCCGATCCGAGAGAGAAAATGCCTGCAACTCATAACAAAAATTTATTTGCTCGGGAGGCTGTGCCTGAAACACTTGGATTATTCCTTGCCGGGATTATCCCTCCCCAGCCGAGAGAGAGGATCCGTTTGAATTTACTTTCATTTTTAATTTTATTAAAAATGAATAATTAAAATATTAAAAAAATTATTTTTTTGGCTGGCTGCTTGTGGCTGGCCGCCGACGGCAGCTGCTCTAGTGGCCGCCTGCTGCGCTGGCTTGGCTGGCTTGGCTGGCCGCGCTGGCCTAGCTGGGCCTGGTCGTTGGCTGGTGGCCGTGGCTGGGCCTGGCCTCCTGAGGGCTGCATGGTTGGCCGCCCTATCGCACGGACGTATTACGGGAGGTCTTCGCTCCCCCCTCTACACAACGTAGGCCAGCGCCCACCACAGCAGTATTCTTCGCCCCCCCCTTTGCACAACGTAGGCCAGCGCCCACACCAGCATTCTTCGCCCCCCCCTTTGCACAACGTAGGCTCCAGCAGCACTCGGCACAAAAATGACCATCGGCACAAAAATGTGTGCCGATGGTCATTTGCCCATAGTTTCATAACTAAATTGCTACAATTTGAATGTAAATAGCCAAGCTTAGGAACCAAGTTACTTTTTGCTATCAATGGCCCAAAGTGGAATGTATCAAGCTATTTTTTAGCACTTTCTTTTTGAATAATAAATAAATACATGTGTGAGGAACTGTGCTCACTCATGCATGGGCGAAGATTGAACCCGGATCTCTTTGTTGTGCATATCTTGCTATATATTATCTCCTTCTTGTTTATTTTGTAAAGCTTTAAGCTATGGCTTTGGAGGTTTATTAATAGCAATTTTGACATCTCTTTTCACATAAACAATATTTATCCTATGTATTTTTTATGCCCCCTTTATGCATTTTGTTGTATTTTTTATGCCCCCTTTATGCATTTTGTTGTAAGTCGATTCATGCATTTTCATATGTAAGCCAACAAACTATCAGGCCAATCTACCCATATAGGTAATCTAGTCCATATGGCTTGCCTTCTCTAGGGGGGGCAATCCACTCCATTGATAGGTGTAGGTCCAAGTGGTACAGGCCCATTATGCTATGGTTGTGATGAGCCTACACCACCAACATCGACTAGGCCCATTATGCTATGGTTGTGATGAGCCTACACCACCAACATCGACTAGACCCACCCCCGCTCCCTCAAGTCCAGCTTCACCATGACATCCTAGGGGAGTCTGGGGGGTCTACTAGACATTGTAGTGGAGGGGAGCATGGTTCTTTTACTTTGGAAAAAGAAGCACTAAGTTTCCCGAGACATCTCCCCCAATGGGGGGGTTCATCATTTGCTCATTTTGAGCCACTGTCGAGGAGAGTCATCCCACACTTTGGTCCACAAACCATACCATATAACATGGATGCCGATGGGACTCTCGTTGATGGTAGAGGTTGTTGAGATTGGCAATGGCAAATTGTTGGGGGTGAGAGATGAGTTGGTAAAATTGAGAGATTGTATGCACACACCCAAGTTTACATTGAGGAGGGGTGTTGAAGTGTGAAATGTAAAATGTGTGAGAGTGAATCTTAAGCTTGAGTATGTGAGAGAACCCTAGAGGTGCAAGATATTGTGGTATTATAAGAATGCCACATGTGATATTGTATGGTGTGTGTGTTGACCAAAAGGGTGGGAAAGAGTGTGCCACATAGATGCACACATGTAAAGTGAGATGAGGGCTATCTATATTAGAAGCCTCGTTCTATGGTTCACTGGGGAATGCAATAGAGGTATCGTTGAGTGTGCAATCTCTCTCTCTCTCTCTCTCTCTCTCTCTCTCTCTCTCTAGTAATGGAGTTTCTTGTGTGGTTTAATCCACCTTAATATTATGCTTAATATTATGTCTATCACCATGATCAATCCCATATTAGGATTCTTATCATGGTATACGAGCCGGGATGGGCTCTTGGACATGGTGAATATTTATGTATAGTTTTCTTGGTTATGTGCTCATTTGATTAAGCATGATTTCTATTTTAGCATTTCTAATATGAGAAAATTATGCAGACTCATCAATATGGATTGCATTTGGAGTCTTGGAAGCTACCAATGGAGATTTGGAGTTTACGGTGCTGCCATGGAAGCTAAAAATGAAGATTTAAGCAATATGAAGACTATGAAGTCTTCATCATCAACATCAAAGAAGCTACCCAGGAGAGTTGCAAATGGGATTTTTACAACATGGAGAGCCTGCTCAATATCAAAGAAGTTAAACTAAGGATTTTGAGCAAGTATGAAGGGTATGGTGTCTTCGGCGTCAACAAGGAAGCTGCCAACAAGAAGATTACCAAAGAAGGTATTTGGCGATTATTTACCTTATTAATTTCTGGTTTGAGCACGAGAGATTTATCATGAAAAGGGTTGCTATGAAGGTGCAGGATCATCCAAATAAAGGATAAGTGGTGGGCTAAGAATGGAGCCCATGTTTGTGCACACCGCGTACTCAAGGAAAAGAAGCACTACTTGAAGTAACCAAAGGAAGGCAAGGAGGAGCCCATCAAGGTTTGGCATTTCCATCACAACCATACCTTGATATGACAACTTTGAGTACATAGTGAGAAAGCTTTAGAGAAGCGATGGTGGGTGTAGCAAGAAGGGGCCCTCAATAGGAGACATTATGATAAGCCAAAGCACAAGCAAGCTCAAGGTGGCAAAGGCAACCTGGCAACATAGTTAGCAAAAGAATGGCAACCATGCAGCAGTATGTCAAAGGCAATCTGTAGAGGCATGATTGACGTGATGAATTTAGGCTTGTAGACGAGAGAGAAGTGACACTTCAGCACAGATGCGTAGTAGAGAGAGAGCATAAGCAGGCCCCAAAAACTTACGTAAACATCATCAAAATAGCAGTGGTTACAAAGAATCAAGTAACTAGCAATGAAGTTAGGAACAACCACACATAGTAAGGTCTTGTGTAGATGTAGCACATTTATGACAACAACTAAAACATAGAGACAACCACATCTCCATACCTTGTTCAAAGGGTAGAAAGAAGCTGCAAAGAAAAAAATGGAAGACGACCATACAAAAAAAAGAAGACAGGCAACCAAGAGCCTCGTTTAAGCCGAGAGACCTCACATTTTTTTGGTAAAAAGATAAGAATAAGGTTTAAAACTCTTATCAAATTCGCACCACAATGGCATTAAGAAGTTGGAAAATGTGAAATTGCGTGTTACTACATGATTTTTTGTACATGAATAAAAAGTTTCCTTCCATCCATGTTCATACAAGCATGAATTTTTGAACCACAATAATTGGGTATCCTACCCTTGCTTACACGCATAAATATGATTTTATTATTTCTCACTCAAATTTTATGAGGGTCCCCTGCGCGAGCCCATAGGTGCTCGAAATGGTTTGTAAATGTTGTGTGCATGGAGTTGTGCACACATAGGTATCACACTTCATGGTTGGTTCCCACCCGAACATTTATGTTCAAATTGGACTCAGTGGTTCCATCATGGGCAAGTGGGCTCAAAATGGACTTTGTGTCTAGGTTGGCTAGGCACATGCACACACACTTGTTGAACACTCCAATTTGCATTCAATTTGCATTGAGGGGGAGTGTCAAGATTGGTAATGCCAAGTTGTTGGGGGTGAGAGATGAGTTGGTCACATCGAGAGATTGTATGCAAACACCCAAGTTTACATTGAGGAGGGGTGTTGAAATGTGCAATGTAAAATGTGTGAGAGTGAATCTTAGGCTTGAGTATGTGAACGCACCCTAGAGATGCAAGATATTGTGGTAAGATAAGAATGCTGCATGTGATATTGTATGGTGTGTGAGTGTTGACCAAAAGAGTGTGCCACATGGATGCATACATGTAAAGTCAGATGAAGACTATCTATATTAGAATCCTCATTGTATTGTTCATTGGGAAATGCAATAGAGCTATTGTTGAGTGTACAATCTCTCTCTCTCTCTAGTCATGGAGTTTCTTGTGTGATTTAATCCACCTTAATCTTATGTTTAATCTTGTGTCTATCACCATGATAATTCCCATATTAGGATTCTTAAATGAAGGGAAGCAAGTCATCAATTGGATGCATGTACTTGCAAACTTCAAGTTCACAAACTCCTTTGAGAAATGAAAAGCACAAGATAAGCTAACAATATGTTACTGATGTGCTCAAGACTGCATTTCTTGTTTTACATCTGGGCCTTGGCTTCTTGGAAGACTAGATGAAGAAGAGGATAAAGATTCTCCTATCTAATAGACATTAAGAGAGCAGCCAAGACCAACATGGAGAAACCAAGCGTTTGCTTACAAGAGGAGTGGAGAAAGCATCCAACCAACATGCGAGGTAAGTGTTTCAAGAGTGTGAAAGTGACGAGTGTTGCACTTTGGCTCAGGAGGAAAATCCTCCTTTACTTCTTGTTTTGTAAGTGTCTCTTTTACTATTTTCATTTATTTAATCTAATTTGGTTTTAAACTATAACAAAAGAAGAGTATGACTATAGGTATAGATCCCATGCCCGCAATTGTGGGCTTCGATGTCTACACGAGGTGTGCATTTGAATGAGTCCATTTTGGGGACTCAAGATGACGAGGTAAGTAACACATAAACCCTTCTCTTATCTATATGTTGTCTTCCATTAGTTTATACATACTTGACTCTTGTTTGTATGTATGCAAGATGAAGAGGAAGAAGAAGATTCAAACTATGAATGTGAAGTGGGCAAAGCAAGTAAAGATGAAGATGAAGACAAGCTAGAGGAATCTAATAAAGATTTTGATTAGCCATACCTTCCTTGATGTTTTCTATATATGGCCAAAGGCCTTACCAAATTAAGCAATATAAAATATATTTTATTGACTTGCATTCTTTCGTGTTTTATTTTATTTTTCAAGTTTTATTATCAGTATTTAAAAAAAGATCTAGGGTAGACTAGAGAATCCTATGATGACTCCCCAGTCTGCCCCAACATTTTTTTTCATGCAATGGGATCATTGCTCACAAAGTAAAAATAGTAGCAAAATATTGTTGCTCAAAAGGGAAAATTTCCTCTTCTTAGGCCCTACATCTCCATGCCCTTGTAGTTATAAAAGCACTACTATTTTTGCTACTAGACCCTCACTATGTTTGTAGTGTGTCACGCCCTTCACTGCCTTTGTGTAACTTGTTAAGGGTATGCACTATAGTGTTAACTGCCTTGCCCCAAAAAGAATTATGAATTCCTTTACCTTTAAGAATACTCCGCTGTATATCCATAATTGTGCACTCTTGAGCACCATGGTGTTGGTATAGGATGAGCAATTGTCCAATCTTTGTTAATCATGTGCTACTTTTAGTAGGCATTAAACTCACTTGTTATGTGAATTCTCCTCCTTGATATATTTGAAACTTCTTTCCTTTCTCATTCTCTACCAGCTATTCCATATTTTAAATTCTGTAAAATCTTCAACCTTATCTGAAAGAAAATACACCCACTTCTTTTTACTAAAGTCATTGATAATTAATAAGAAGTAGAAAGGACCACCTAATGTAGTGGAAATGCATGCAGATAGAATCCTATAAAACCTTTTGCATGATTCTTACGTTTTTGTGGAAATTCATGCATGATTCTTACTTTCTTGTGGAAATGCATGCCAATGTTGCTTTCCCATCATAAAAGATTCACACATATCTAAAATCTCTAAAACTGCTAGTAGATGTGTCACAATCCCAGTCCTTTGTATCTCTTTTAAGTCTAGAAAGCCCATGTGTCTGAATATCTCAAGCCATAGTCTGCTTGTCCTAACATTCGACTCGGGCTATAAAATATGACATAAAAGCAGACAACTCATACAAGTTGTTGAACTTGATTACTCTCCCAATAAAATTTTCACTGGCATCTGATGATTACACCAACCTTATCGAAGAGAACCTTCAAGTCATGATCAGCTATGGCCATAGACAATTCTCAATGTTTAGCATATAAAGGACATAAGACAACTTCTTAGTATCACCATTGCTAGAAATGAAAGAAATGGTACCTGAACCCATGGCTAGTATTTGGCATCATTCTTGATGCTAACAAGGTGGAGTCCTCCACCATAGGCTTGAGCGATATATATAAACCCTTTTTATTGGTCATGTGTTGGGATACTCCACCATTGATGATCCATGAACCATGAGATGATGAGGAATGTTCTAACTTTACATAGATTTCTTCTATCGCCACCAGAAATAGCTCCAATTTTGCTTTAGCACTATACCCAGACTCCTTCTTCAAAGGCTTCAAAGTGCCATTCTTCTCATCTTCTTTCTTCAATCTACATGATTTGACTACATGACCAAGCTTTTGTAGTAAAAATAAATTTCCTTTGATTTTTTGTTCTCATAAGCATTGGAGTTATTAGATCTCTTCTCCTTGCCTTTCTTTAAATTTGCAAAGAATACAATAACACTAACATCTCTAGGTTTAAAGAGAATATTCTCTTCCACCTCAAAAGTATTGGCACACATTGTGCACCTGTGTGTTTAGCGAGGTCACTAAATTGTCATACTTTGGGGACAACACTCTAATTTATCTTTGGCTATTTATTCACTAGTCTTAGTGATCCCCATTGCCATTGAATCTTACAAATTCTTTATTTGCGGAATGTCTTTCTATTACAATGTTACTCTCAAGGTTTTAAATCCTTGTATGATTCCTCGTCTCATATTGGTTTTTAAGGACTTGCCATGCTTCAAAAATTGTGGTAGTATGTTGAATTAGGGTCATCATCGAACCGAATGGAAATAGTGAGACGATGGTGACAATGACACATAGCATATCTACATTCTTTTTCCTCCACACTAAAGCAAGAGTAGGATCTAGCACATGTTCTATAGTGGATCTGTTGGATCTGGAGTAGGACTCTACTTTGCATCAACCATTATTTGAGATTTCTCACAAATCATATGAATCAGGAATGGCCTAATCTTGAACATCCAAAAAGTGTAATTTATCTTATCCAACTTTTCATCGGCCAAATAGTGGAGGATAAACATGAGCAGGTTATGTTATTTGCAGGTTGGGTCATCTCTCCAAAAATACCTTCAAATAGTAAACTACTAAAATAAGTTTTTCCTAGAGCCAATGCTCTGATACCATGTAAAAAAACATAATAGAATAAGTAAGATTAATACAATATAAAGTAGTGGAGAGTAAAAAATTTATTGCTTGCAATCTTGACTACAAAACTGATGGTTGGACCCGTGTGCTCCGAGTAAAGAGCTTTAATGGCGATCTAGATGTACTATGGAAGGAGGATGTCTTTTTTATAATATTATTCGAGCACAATGAACTAAGGCTGCCAAGCTATTTTATATATAGTGCCTAGGGTCGACATGGATGTATGTTAGATATTTCTCCCAACCCATAACTTGGTCCAAAATTACCAATAGACTATATCATTTAACTAGGACCATATTGGACTACGACAAAGCATCGTAGGCAAATTTTGTAGGTTCCACAAACATCTGAGACCATCTCGATTCATCAAATGGGCCTCTAACCTAAGAATAATGTATCATCTATTTGCTATCTAGCACTGACTAATGCAATCACATAGCCCACATAAGCATGCATCGTACTTGGCAGAGTGCCAAGTCTACATTAGCCATCTCCTAACCATCTGGCTACATTTGGTTTTACCATCCAATGTCTATATTGGAAAATTCTAGGTGCCCACCAATGCTCACCACAACGGCTACTCCTCATATAGGGGGGCTTCTAAAATAGAGCACATTTGTCACCCATAGTAGCAACATGAGGGTCGAGCATTGACCAAATGCTTTGTGAGAGAATTCTCTAGAGATATTCTAATGATTGGTTTAGGAAATATTTAATAAATATCTAATTTCATACATGAGGGTATTTTTGGATAAGTGGAGTCTTTTTAGTAAAGTAATGGAACATTTAGTCTATTTATCACTATGTCTAGAAAAATGTCATATTGCTTGACTCAGTTTGAATCCTACTAGATGTAATTTTGTTGTTGGGCGAGTGGAACTCTTTGACGAGATGGTGTCTTCCATCATGAAAATAGTAGTAGATTATAAGAAAGTGGAGGTGATCAAAGCACTCAAAGCACAAGGAGTTGAGCAAAGTTCTAGGTCAAATCCAATGGCATAGTCGCTTTTTAGTGGCCAATGTGTGTCTTATCCAATTACAAAGAAAGATGCACAATATGATGGTTAGAGAAGTGTTAGAAGGATTTTCACTATTTATAGCTTATGTTAGGCCTTGTCCAGATGTGCATCCCCTAGATTAGTGGAAACTATTTCGTGTATCCATTGATGCATTAGATGTGGCAATCGAAGGTGTGATTTATGCAAGAATAAAATGAAGGATGAATTTCCCAATACATTATATTGGTCAGATGGTGTTCAGTGCAGCATGCATCTACTTCACTATAGAGGGAGAAGCATAAATAAATTTTGATATTACCTTTTGGTAACCATTTTACATTTCAATTAGATCATCAAGCCTTACTATTTATGGTTAATAATCCAAACTTAGCAAGAAAGGTGGCCTATTATGGATGAATTTGCTACAAGAATTTGATTTTTCCACGCGACATGGAATTTGATTTTTCCATTCGAATTACAAGCTAAAAGCTGTTTCAAGCCAAATTATGTTGGCACATAGTTTGAAAGGATGTCTTCAAAGTTTCTTGAGAGTGTGATGTTTGTCAAAGATTGGGTCAGTGAAATGCAGCAAACTAGATGCCACACAATCTATTGTTGTATCTTAAACCATTTGAAAAGTGGAGTCTTGATTTTATAGGACTGTTTAACCCTCCTTCTTACTAAACTGCAAAATTGTATATCCTCATGAAAACTTATTATTGCACTAAGTTGGTGAAGCTAGAGCTTTAAGGGATTAAAAATCTACTTAAGTTGTTTAAGACTAGTTTTGGTTGTCCAATTGAGTTAGTCAGTGATCAAGGGGGGTGTTGTAATGACATAGTATCACATGAGAATTTTTTAGGGTATTATCCTCAATCAAATTGTCAAGATGAATCCTTTAATAAGAATTTGTATTTTTTTTTAAAGAAATTACTTCATGAAATTGGGATCAAAAAGCTACATTGTACATTATAATAATCCTTGATCGCTTAGAAATTTTTAAAAGGTTCGAGCCAAGGCCTTGTTAGGCCAGGCTATGTAGAACATAAAATAGTGTATCTAGATTAGAGGAGTAAATTTAGGTGGAGTGCTTAGAGGATAAAAAGTATTTCTTAACTCTTTTCTTGTTGGCAGTGCCATCATGTAATTCTATAGGTAAGCTAATTTTTAATATCAAAATGATTATAAATCGAAATAGTCATGGTTTTACACTAAAATATTCAAGAAAAAGGTTGTCTGTTTTCAGGAAAAATCATAAATTGCAGCATAGTTCTTCGATAAGAAACATAATGTCTTTTAAAATTTATGCTTAGATCGAAAATGATATTCTTTCATTATTTTAAGGAATGATAGGTTCTTTTTAAAAGGGTAAGAGATCTTAACTCAAACTCCATGTTCAACACAGGTGGCGGAGTTCGAGATGAAATCTCAAAAAGGATTTTTTTAAAAAAGTGGGTCAACTTTTAACTTTCAAGGGCTAGCCTTGGTGCAAAAACTTCAAGATAGGCATATTGAAGGGTGTTATTTTAAAGTGTTTGAAACATGCTTTAACTCATTACATTGAGTATACACTCAACTTGAGTCAACATTGAAGGTGTCAATATAACTAGAGATTGGGGACTTCAAAGGCTCTATGGCTTAGAGTTGGCTATAGGAAAAAGCATACATATTGAAACATTGAGTAAAACATTTAAATCTACCTTTTGGTGTCTCAAGTAGTGTGAAGATGGGTGGCATGTCCCTGAAGGTATAGGCTTGGGTGAGGTGAGCATTTTAATCCATTTCAACTTCATGCTAGTTTTAGAAGGTTAGAGCATTGATCTTGTCATTTACTTTAGAAGGATTGGAGCATTGATCTAAATGTTACCAATACCTATCTAAGATTTTAAAATTTTTACCTAGTATCTACCTTTGATCTACATACAGGTGGTTGGATCCCAGAAGAACTTGTGTAATAGAACATATGTAGAGTCCTAATTAGAGAGAGATAGAGAGAGAGAGAGAGAGAGAGAGAGAGAGAGAGCCATCTTCGATGGTAGAATTTTTATCAACTAAAAGGGAAACATAAAATAAACTAGGAAAGGTACCTCTCAAATGTTTTTTTAGAAAGAAAAGGGTTTTAAGAATGATGAATCTTAGAACTATTATCAACTCTTTGTTACGTGAATCACGGGCATTCAAGGAAGTTTTGGATGTATAAAAAGGGATGAGAATTCAAATCAACACACACACACACACAAACACGTGGGAGGGGAGAGAGAGAGAGAGAGAGAGAGAGAGAGAGAGAGAGAGAGAGAGAGAGAGAGAGAGAGAGAGAGAGAGAGAGAGATGAAAGAGCCTCTTGGAATCAATAAAAAATCATAGAACAATATGTTTAAAACGCTCAATTCATATAGCTAGGAACTCAGAAAATCATTCAATTCATGTAGAGTGATGAATCTACTTTCCACAATATCTCTTGTTTGGTGGAGTCATATTCACACATTAAAAGGAGGTGAAGATGACTCCACCCAACATCTCTTTGTGGTGGAGTCATCTTCACACACTACAAGGGGGTGTAACATAAATTTTGAATTTTGATCATGCTATATGCTTTTTAAAACCTTGAAAAAACTTGAAACCATTTATAAATTAATTTGCAAGGTAATTTACTTCTTTAAATTAAGGCACGTATTAGTTCCTCCCCACAAAGGAAATGAATGGTGTAGGTTGTATAATCCCATTTTAATCACCCTACTTTTCTGGCTAATGTGGACAAGTGTGTTTGAATGAAGGGGGCCTGCTACAAGAAAGGGGTGGTGGTTGAGCTTGCCTCAACTTTCAAGGCTATCGTATATACCTTTAATTGATAGGTGCGTTGGGTCTTTAAATAATAATAAAAAAGATAGATGTTTTTTGAGAAACAAAATCATTGTGTTGTTTAAAAATTTTGCCATGGCCTTAGCTTCAAGTACTTCCATGGATTATACAGTAAATATTTTTTGTTGGGATGTCATTTTCCACTTTGAATGCTTGAAAGGACAATTTTCATGTTGTTCTTTGCACTAAGATATAGTGTCAACTTTCACCATGGCATGGCTTTTGATCTTGGAATTTTAGACAATCTGAGGAGATAGAAATCGCATGCCTTTTGATCTTGGAACTTTAGACAATCGTATGTAGATAGAAGACACCTTTGAGAAGTTTTCATAGTTCTTTTTATGTTTTTATAACTATGGCCCTTGTCTATATATATCAATTGTGAGAATATATTCATGATTTGTAGCAATCATAGACAATGTATCCAATCTCAAAAGGAGCGGATTCATGTGGATAATCAATAATCCTTGAAACCCACTCCAAGATGTTTATCACACCATTGTAAGATGTTTATCACACCATTGTAGGATTGTGCTAGGTAATAGGTAGAACTGAGGGCGTTGGTGTGGGCAAAGTATCACTCATGTGGGATCATGAATGGCGTTAGGTTTTGTTGTGTTCTATGTTGGGTTGTCAGAGTGAGTGTCATTGTGAAGTGTCAAACCTAAAAATGGAGAAATAGTGCTCTGCTCAGGCAACAATAAACACTGGCGATCACGGTGTTTATGATGGGTGTTCATGGTCGAGTTTGCTTTCTTCTGTTAGAAGGACGTGTGCCAAGAAGATGCAGAGCAGTAGTAGAAGTGATGGTTGTAGAGATGGTTATGTTTTCTTGGAAGTCAAGTGCTAGGCGGTAGTTCGGGCTAGAGAATTCGCAACAGTTCCTTCATTCATATTTTACTAGGTGGGCAGCGAGGTAGCAAGGTTTGCAGCAGCATGACCCGAATGCGGAAAGGCATGAAGGTGGTGAAGATAGTGGGATGCAATGTGATAATCTGGAGTATGAGTTAGTGCCTGGTGCATAGGATTTAGCAGAAATAGAGGAGTATGGAGGCATTTTAAATGAGCTAAGAGAAGAAAGGCAATGGGATCCGGTTGTGATAGGAGGAGTTTTGTTACAACATTTGTTTCTAGTAAGGAGGCGATTGGATTTTGATCCACAGCAGGGGGCTTACCGGCACCACTTCCATCACTAGTATCGTCCTCATCATCTTCTGCAGGGCATTTGACCCCTAATACGCTAAGGAATATGGCAGCAGCGCGGCTAGAGCTGATTTCCGCGTCGAATTCGGGACCTTTTCAAGGAAGTCTAAACAAGACCCCGATTGCCATGTAGCTTAATTCGAGACAAGATGGCAGGCCAGAGGATTTGACGAAGTGTATGACGCGCAAGCCAAGATGCGACAATTCCAAGCGACACTAGAGGGAAGAGCCATGCAGTGGTTGAGCAATTTCAATGCCAGTTATTTTGGCATTAAAGAATGCATTTTTGAACAGGTTCAGAAAGGAGAAAACTCCGCATGATATTCTTGCAAAGATTAAAGCAATTAAGCAGAGGAAAATGTTTGTGGAGGATTACACTCAGAAGTTCAATCAGTATCTAAGAAGGCTTGCAAATGCGGAGAGGCCGACGGATGAAATGTTGGCCGGATATTATATGAATGGTTTGAGGAAGGAACTGCAGAATGCAGTAGCAGGTGTGGATGTCGGAGTCGGTTTGGATGGTTTGATAGAAACTGCCACAAGAGCAGAGAAGCGCTTTGGAGTAATCAATCTGAGTCCTTCAAAAAGCGGGGTTCTCGGGAATCTAAGAAGAAAAAGAAGGGGAGGAAGAAGAAGAGATCTTCAGATAACAATAGTGATGATGATTTTGATTTAGACACAGATTCAGATTCTGAGTCAGAGACAAATAGTGGTTCAGATTTTGATTCAGATTCGGATTCAGATTCGAGTTCAGACAAGGGGGATAAGAAACAGAAGCATAAGAAGAAGGATAAAGAAAAGTCCAAAGGAAGTTTGGTTGAAAAGATGGTGGAGAAAAAGTTGAAAGAAATAGGGGTTAAGCAGGAGTCAGAATCAAGTGGCAAGAAGCCTCATTGTGATATTTGTGACATTGATGGTCATAAACAACCAATTGTTGGTACAATCCTAATTTTAGGGGACCAATTCCGGAGCGCATTCAGCAAAATTTGGCACAAGCAAGTGCAGTATTTTCGGATGCTGTACCGGATGCTGTAGGACAGCAGAGGACATTTAATAATTCGGGTTGGCGTGGACAACAACAGTAGTGGAGGCCACCTTTTAATCAAAATAGGTCATACAGAGGCAATTTTAATCAGGGTTACCAACCCCGATATGGTGGTTATCCAAATTTCATGCCTTGGGGAGGAAATTGGTAGCAACAGAAGGTATGGCAGCAACCCCCAAACTGGAGTCAGCCAAATTGGAATCCGCAGGCATGGGATCAACCGTCACCAAATACACAGTTACCACAGTTACCTCCACCATCTGTACAGCAGGGGGAGGCAGAGAAAACACCTCAGAGTAATTTAATTGATATTGAAGTTTCGACGGATCAGGAGACAAATCAAGTGTCAGCGGAGTGTTCTTCGGAGTGCGATTGTTCGCAATGTAAGTCCAGTGAGCGTGAGGCAATGGCAGTTACACGTTCAAAGGCAAGGCTTAAACCACCGTTGGATTGGGAAGCACAGAAGGAAGTTCAAGATGAGGTAGCGGATGAAGTGGAGCAGTCCGAAAAGGAAGAAATGACATCTGGACAGAAGCAAAAGCAGCTCAAGATAGTGGGGAGTTCAGAATTAGCATCAGAGGCATTGTTTGAGGAACTACTGAATACTCCTATGCAGTTAACATTGGATCAGTTACTTTCATTGGTTTCAATTTTTTGGGACAGACTTTATTCAGTAACAAGGAAGTCAACCGTTCCTGACATTCCGAGTGCATTGAAGGAGAGTGTTGGGACTTATCGGATTAGTCCAAATGATGTGGATTTTACTATCCCAACTGTGAAGCTGGAATTTGATGGTCGTATATTTTATGATGTTCTGTTAGATGGGGGATCCGGTGTGAATATTTTGTCTGAAGCTGAATTTTCAAGGATGGCAGATGTTAAGCTTGATCTTACACCTACCTATTGATACGTTTAAAGTCTAGTTTGAATCTGCGAGGGAGCAGGCTGTTCAGATGGAGAATATGGAGCTGAAGACCAAAATTGATGAGTTGGAATTGCAAGTGGAGACCGTAAAGAAGGAAGGAATGCTGAAGAGGGTCAGTTTGTCTTTGGACACTGTGGATGAGCAAGGAGATGGTAACAAGGAGTTCGTAATCGTTGGTGTTGAGAGGGCCGCGGAGTTCAGTAGTGTGATAAGGTGGCAGAATTGATTACAGTGGAAGCCCAGGAGGAAAGCAGAAAGGCAAGTGCAGAAGCAAAGGTGGCGGCTTTGGTGGATCAAGCAAGTGGCTGACTGGATCAAGGGACTGTGGGTCCGAGGTCAGCAGTTTGGCTCAAGCCATCGAGCTGTACCAGGTGTTTGGTGTAGACCTTAGGCGGATTATTTATCAAGTTATATGTATGGATTTTTGGTATTTTGGAAGTCGGTTAGCTTTGGGATCTTGGAAGAAGGTAGAGAGTCGTGGGAAGTCTATATAGCTGGAGCCGTTTTGTTTAGTGGCATACGAATAGGGTTCTTGGCGGATTTTGTGTGTAGCTATGGCGGATTCTGTAATGGCAACATAGTTGAAAGATTTTGTGTTTCATTTCTTCTAGTCATTTTTCATTTTGTATTCCGTGTATTGAGAGTAGTGCAAGTTCAGTTGTGTTGTGTGAGACATGTGTGTAGAGTTGTAGTGAATTTTTGGAGTAAGATGAAACTGTGTTGGGTCATCAGAGTGAGTGTCATTGTGAAGTGTCAAACCTAAAAATGGAGAAATACTACTCTGCTCAGGCAACAATAAACAGAAGGGTCAGAGGGGTGCGAAGAAGCATGTACGAGGCCAAAGGGATGCAAAAATGCAGTGGACGGGGGCCTCGTACATGCCATTTTTGCACCCCTCTAGCCCTTCTAAAATATTTTGTAGCTTTTTTTCTAAAATTTGAAGACACCATTTTATATGATTAATTAGGGGCTAAAGAATTTAGTCTCATTCTAGTGGAGGGTGTAAAGCTTTAAGAATTGTGATGGCCAGAGGTTGGTAAAAGCTATGTATCGGGGGCATCGTGCAGGCCATTTTCACACCCCTCTCACTACAAGAGGCAGGGCCATTATCCATGCTTTTTTTGATGCTTTAGAACTAAGCTTAAAATCCCTGAAATGTCGCAATATGCATCGAAAAAAGCATCGAAATAGAAACATCAAAATAAGCACCGATATATACGTTGAAATAAGGGTCGAAATAATTATGTTTTCCATGCTTATTTCGACGTGCTATTTGACATTTATTTCGACTGATATTTTGACTCTACTTTTGACTAACATTTCAACTCTGATTTTGACTGACATTTTGACACCGATTTCTACTAACATTTCGACTCCTATTTCGACGGATGCAAGAAACTTTCGGCGCTTTTTTGAATGGTTATTTTGACGCGTGCAGGTATTAAATTTTTTTTTGTCATAATGGTGCATCCAGTTGCAGTCTTGTAGCTGGATGCACCATTATGCCAAAATTTTAGAGTACCAAAGGGGCAACTATACTCTGATGTGAAGAACGAAGTGAATTTGTTGAAAAAGTTAGAGTGTCAACATTTTTGACATTACAAAGTAGGTACACAATTCACACAAGTGCAAACAATGGCCAAATTATATTGCAAGATGTGAATTTTACATAACAAACTCTGACGAGATAAGCCAAAATTGCATAAAGTAGTTGCATACAAGCTATACAAGCTCAAACAAAGATGTGAGCTAACCAAAATATGTATGTACAAGAGGAAAGACATGGGCAAGGCCACTCTATGCGGAGCTCTACCTAAGGGTCAGGCATTGATCCCTAAGAAAATCATACCATATGCTTTTTTTGCTATACAAAACAACGATCTCACATGACATGGTAAAGCAAGTATACAAATCATAAGGTTAAGGATTTTCACACTTACCATATCTGCAATGCGCCCCCAATTGAGGTTGGTGCCTTCTCACTCAAGCTTCGTCAAAAGAAAGTACGTGTTATGGTGGGTGAGCAATGTCCTACTATTCTCTCTTTGCCGGCCGACCAACCACTTAATTCTAAAAGTACCAAAACAACAAGATAAGCGTTGATACTTACAAAGTAGACATAACATCAAATGAAACATACAAGATAAGTGTTGATACTTACAAAGTAGACATGAAATGCATCCCAACCGTCGCTTCCAAGGTGAGAGCTTCCTACGCTCTCCATTCGGGCTTTGGCTGCATCCTCTTGTTGCTTGTAGCATTGGGGATGTCTTGCATGCTTTTGCTTCTCCTCATTCCAATCCTCGGTGCTCATGTACCAAGGCTTCTCACCCCCTGCCTTCACTCTCCTAGTCACATCTCCCCGCCAATGTTTCATGACGTCCACCATGTGGTCCGTTATCCACCTTATCAGGATGACATCACTACCGACGGCCGGCTTGTACTCATCCTTGATTTGATTTATGATTCTATCTTTCTTATCTTTATCCAACTTTGGCCCCATAAAGTCATAAAGTCATTTACAAAGTCATTTGCAAAGACATTATCAAAAACCACATTGCCATTGACAATTGTAATATTTTTCCCCATTGGCGGGTGTGGGCTATGTGTCGAAACGTCGCACGATGATCGCGAGCCTGGAGTGCTTCTCGCGCTAGATGGGGAAGGGTGCTCACGTGGGGGCATAGACCCATCTGTGCCCCCACTTGGAAAACAACCACCTCCACCTCCACTACTCGATGGGTGTCCTCTGCCAGTGGACAAGCATTGTGAGGGAGGGGTTCTAGCAGCTCTTTGTGGGGTTTGTATTACAGCCGGTGAACTAGGGTTAGCAGTGGTGCCCGATGGTGCCGCCGAAGTGCCCGCCCTTCTCCCAAAATATTGTTGTGCCATCACTCTTTGCTCGGGTGTGGCTTGTGCTAGAAAACCCATAAACTAGTCAGGTGACATGGCATATGGAGAGAAGGATGGAGAGTAAGCCGATGTCTCATATGGAGTGCGAGACATGTTTTTACACACCCATAACAAATCCCACATGGACACTTTAATAAGAGCATACACATGAATTATCCTTCAACATTCATTCATTTAGGCATGAGGCCTTATGCATCAAGCTACTCATGAGGCTTATACATAAAGCATTATGCATAAAGCAGGCATGAGAATTATGCATAAAGCATTATGCATAAAACTTATGCGTGCAAACCTACAAAGCTATGCATGAGGCCTTATGCATAAAGCTATGCATAAGGCCTTATGCATAAAGCATTAGGCATAAGGCTTATGCATAAAGCACTATGCATAAGGCCTTAAGCATAAAACTATGCATGAGACCTTATGCATAAAGCATGCATGAGGCCTTATGCATAAAGCTATGCATGAGGCTTATGCATAAAGCATGAATGAGGATTATGCATAATGCTTATGCACAAACTTACACGATGGTGAGTGTAGCAAGAAGGGGCCCTCAATACAAGGAAAAGCAACCATAGGCGCGCTTTGACAATGTGCTTTAAAATGTTACGGGCGCGTTTATAATCGTGTCTACAGACACGCATCTATGTGTGCGTCTATATATGCATCTATATGCACGTCTATAATAATATAAATGTGCATATAAACACGTATATAGACTCCAAAATAGACACCTTTATATTATAAACACGTATATAGACGTAGATATAGACGTAGATATAGACGCGCTTATAGATGCATAAATTGATGCGCTTATAGATGTGCTCTGGAATTTTTAAAAAAATCCAAAGAGCTTCCTCTATAGATATAGAGCTGCATTTTCTACACATGCAGCTGCATTTTCTGCATAGGTATAGGTAGCTCTCTGGTTTAAGGTTTTGCTTACTTGTACATAGACGAAGCAAGATCAGCAGAGAGATCAACATAAAAACTTAAATTAAAGATAGATATGCACAAAAAGATTTGTAAACATACTTGATTAAAAAAGATGAGAAATTGCATTTTATATCCAAAACTTTCTCCATACATGATCGTAGAGCCACATAAGGCTTGAATAAAAACATAGATACATAAAGAAGATGAAAAATTTCATCTTATATCCAAAAAATTGTCCATACATGATGGTAGCCACATGAGGCTTGAAAAAGAAACATAGTTGCATAAAAAAAACCATACATGAAGAAAAACTACAAGGAAAACTACTCAGAGGAGTCATCACTCTTTGAATCATCTTATCCTCCTTCTTTCTCCACCTTGTGTCTAAACAAAGGTAAGATATATATAAATAAAAATAGAAAGTATTATAAAGGTCGAAACATGTTTTGTAAATAAAAATAAAAAGTATTACATGCATTGCTGTTCTCCTTGCTCGATTATATTGTTCATCGAAGATGATCCCTTCATCATGAAGATAATCCCATGTATCTCCTCTACTGTGGCGAGATGATGGTAGCCAGTATCTGCTGATCTCTACCCACAATGTCACGCTACATCACAAGATGAGAATTATAACACAACTCAAGTAGAGAGAATACAAACAAAAAACATGAAGTTGCACTATACATATAAACTCGGTCTCCCATGATGCACGACCTCCAGATCCAAAGTGCGACGATCCATATCGCTCCATTTGTATTCGCCACGCTTCTCTTTGTTGCTGGTTCACTACTCCTTCTAGGACCTCCTTCTTGGCTTTCTTCCACTCGCCCTTATGCGTAGTAGATGGCTTGCCGTGTCCATTTTGACCGGTATTTATTCGGGGTTTCTCCTCCTTTGCATGTCTCCTTACTAGAGACCTCCTATTCTTAAGTATGTCTTTGATTTTGTGTTGCGCCCATCTACTGTTAAAGCTTTGGTTGTGAGGATTAGGATACTTTTTGTGGACAGCTTTAATGCAATCATCCACTAGGCTCTTCCTTTGCTACTTAAAATGTATAAAGAAGTCTTTATAGTGTTTAAAAACTACTTGGCGCAAGTAGTTTACCACCTCCTTCCCACGAGAATCATCAACTATGCCACACACATCTGTGATATCATAATATGATATATCACCATGATGTGGTGGTGACTCTGAAGAAATATCCCCACCCCCAAAGCACTGCCCTAGGCATCCCCTATCTCCTCTACCTTCACTCTCATCAGTGCTAATGCGACGGGAGATACGACCGCCACTATCTCCACGACTACCCTCCCTACGACAATGGCTGCCACTCTCATGAGAGCCATGATGATTGTGAGGTGTCACATCTCCTGAAGGTGTAGGTGTAGGAGATGTTGTAGCACTATATGGGGCTGACGGATAAGGGGTGGTGGTAAAGTGTGTAGCAAGGGTAAAGTGCCTAGCAAGGGACTCTCTGATGGACTTTGGGTGGTGGACCTGATGGTAAAGGGGTGCCTGCCAACTGCTCCGGGGTGGGAGTATATGCAAAGATGCCCTCTACCTCCCTAGCATAAAGCTTAAAGAATAAGGCATAAAGCTTAAGCATGGAAATATTTAATAAATATCTAATTTCATACATGAGGGTATTTCTGGATGATTGCAGTCTTTTTAGTAAAGTAATGGAACATTTAGTCTATTTATCAATGTGTCTAGAAAAATGTCATATTGCTTGACTCAGTTTGCATCCTACTAGATGTAATTTTGTTGTTGGGCCAATGGAACTCTTTGAGGAGATGGTGTCTTCCATGAGAATAGTAGTAGAGTATAAGAAAGTGGAGGTGATCAAAGCACTGAAAGCACAAGGAGTTGAGCCAAGTTCTAGGTCAAATCTAATGGCATAGTCGCTTTTTAGTGGCCAATGTGTGTCTTATATCCAATGTACTTGTTGACAAAGAAACATGCACAATATGACTGGTTAGAGAAGTGTTAGAAGGATTTTCACTATTTATAGCTTATGTTAGCCCTTGTCTAGATTTGCATCCCCTAGATTAGTGGAAACTATTTCATGTATTCATTGATGCATTAGATGTGGCAATCGAAGGTGTGATTTATGCAAGAATAAAATGAAGGATGGATTTCCCAATATATTATATTGGTCAAATGGTGTTCAGTGCAGCATGCATCTACTTCACTATAGAGGGAGAAGCATAAATAATTTTTGATATTACCTTTTGGTAACCATTTTACATTTCAATTGGATCATCAAGCATTACTATTTATGGTTAATAAGCCAAAGTTAGCAAGAAAGATGGCCTGTTATGGATTAATTTGCTACAGGAATTTGATTTTCCCACGTGACATACATTTGGAATTTGATTTTTCCATTCGAATTACTAGCTAAAAGCTGTTTCAAGCCAAATTATGTTGGCCCATAGTTTGAAGGGATGTCTTCAAAGTTTCTTGAGAGTGTGATGTTTGTCAAAGATTGGGTCAGTGAAATGCAGCAAACTAGATGCCACACAATCTATTGTTGTCTCTTAAACCATTTGAAAAGTGGAGTCTTGATTTTATAGGATTGTTTAACCCTCCTTCTTACTAAACTGCGAATACATATATCCTCATTGTACTAAGTTGGTGAAGCTAGAGCTTTAAGGGATTAAAAATCTACTTAAGTTGTTTAAGACTAGTTTTGGTTGTCCAATTGAGTTAGTCAGTGATCAAGGGGGGTGTTGTAATGACATAGTATCACATGAAAATTTTTTAGGTTATTATCCTCAATCAAATTGTCAAGATGAATCTTCTAATAAGAATTTGTATTTTTTTTAAAGAAAGTACTTCATGAAATTGGGATCAAAAAGCTACATTGTACATTATAATAATCCTTGATCGCTTAGACATTTTTAAAAGGTTCGAGCCAAGGCCTTGTTAGGCCAGGCTATGTAGGACACATTTACTTAGAATATAAAATAGTGTATCTAGATTATTTCTCATTTAGAAATCCTTATAATTGATTTTGTAAATTAAGGTGGAGTGCTTAGAGGATAAAAAGTATTTCTCAACTCTTTTCTTGTTGGCAGTGCCATCATGTAATACTGTAGGTAAGCCAATTCTTAATATCAAAATGATTATAAATCGAAATAGTCATGGTTTTACACTAAAATATTCAAGAAAAAGGTTGTCTGTTTTCACGAAAATTCATAAATTTTAGCATAGTTCTTGGATAAGAAACATAATGTCTTTTAAAATTTATGCTTAGACCTGAAATGATATTCTTTCATGATTTTAAGTAATAATAGGTTCTTATTGAAAAGGTAAGAGATCTTAACTCAAACTCCATGTTCAACATAGGTGGCCGAGCTCAAGATGAAATCTCAAAAAGGATTTTTTTTTTGAAGTGGGTCAATTTTTAACTTTCAAGGGCTAGACTTGGTGTAAAAACTTCGAGATAGGCATATTGAAGGGTGTTATTTTATAGTGTTTGAAACATGCTTTAACTCATTACATTGAGTACACACTTAACTTGAGTCAACATTGAAGGTGTCAATATAACCAGAGATTGGGGACTTCAAAGGCTCTATGGCTTAGAGTTGGTTATTCACTAGTCTTAGTGATCCCCATTGCCATTTAATCTTACAAATTCTTTATTTGCAAAATGTCTTTCTATTACAATCTTACTCTCAACGTTTTAAATCCTTGTATGATTCCTCGTCTCATATTGGTTTTTAAGGACTTGCCATGCTTCAAAAGTTGTGGTAGTATGCTGAATTAGGGTTATCATCGAACCGAATCGAACAGTGAGACGATGGTGACAATGACACACAGCATATCTACATTCTTTTTCCTCCACACTAAAGCAAGAGTAGGATCTAGCAAATGTTCTATAGTGGATTTGTTGGATCTGGAGTAGGACTCTATTTTGCATCAACCACTATTTGAGATTTCTCACAAATCATATGAATCAAGAATGGCCTAATATTGAACTTCCAAAAAGTGTAATTTATCTTATCTAACTTATCATCGCCAAATAGTGGAGGATAAACACGAGTAGGTTATGTTATTTGCAGGTTGGGTCATCTCTCCAAAAATACCTTCAAATAGTAAACTACTAAAATAAGTTTTTACTAGAACCAATGCTCTGATACCATGTTGAAAAACTGTAGAAAAAAGCATAAATATTGAAACATTGAGTAAAACATTTAAATCTACCTTTTGGTGTCTCAAGTATTGTGAAGATGGGTGGCATGTCCCTGAAGGTATAGGCTTGGGTGAGGTGAGCATTTTAAACCATTTCAAACTTCATGCTAGTTTTAGAAGGTTGGAGCAGTGATCTTGTTATTTACTTTAGAAGGATTGGAGCATTGATCTAAATGTTACCAATACCTATCTAAGATATTAAAATTTTTACCTAGTATCTACCTTTGATCTACATACAGGTGGTTGGATCCAAGAAGAACTTGTGTAATAGAACATATGTAGAGTCCTAACTAGAGAGAGGGAGCGAGAGAGAGAGAGAAAGAGAGCCATCTTCGATTGTAGAATTTTGATCAACTAAAAGGGAAATCGAAAATAAACTAGGAAAGGTACCTCTAAAATGTTTTTTAGAAAGAAAAGGGTTTTAAGAATGATGAATCTTAGATCTATTATCAACTCTTTGTTACGTGAATCAAGGAAGGTTTGGATATATAAAAAGGGAGGAGAATTCAAATCAGCACACACACACACACACACAAACACGTGGGAGGAGAGAGAGAGAGAGAGAGAGAGAGAGAGAGATGAAAGAGCCTCTTGGAAGTAATAAAAAAATCACAGAACGATATGTTTACAATGCTCAATTTATATATCTAGGAACTCAGAAAATCATTCAATTCATGTAGAGTGATGAATCTACTTTCCACAATATCTCTTGTTTGGTGGAGTCATATTTACACATTAAAAGGAGGTGAAGAGGACTCCATCCAACATCTCTTTCGTGGAGTCATCTTCACACACTGCAAGGGGGTGTAACATAAATTTTGAATTTTGATCATGCTATATGCTTTTTAAAACCTTGAAAAAACTTGAAACCATTTATAAATAAATTCGCAAGGTAATTTCCATCTTTAAATTAAGGCGCGTATTAGTTCCTCCCCACAAAGGAAATGAATGGTGTGGGTTGTATAATCCCAGTTTAATCACCCTACTTTTCTGGCTGATGTGGACAAGTGTGTTTGAATGAAGGGGGCATGTTACAAGAAAGGGGTGGTGGTTGAGCTTGCCTCAACTTTCAAGGCTATCGTATATACCTTTAATTGATAGGTGCATTGGGTCTTTAAATAATAATAAAAAAGATAGATGTTTTTGAGAAACAAAATCATTGTGTTGTTTAAAAATTTTGCCATGGCCTTAGCTTCAAGTACTTCCATGGATTATACAGTAAATATTTTTTGTTGGGATGTCATTTTCCACTTTGAATGCTTGAAAGGATAATTTTCGTGTTGTTCTTTGCACTTAGATATAGTGTCAACTTTTACCATGGCATGGCTTTTGATCTTGGAATTTTAGACAATCTGAGGAGATAGAAATCGCATGCCTTTTGATCTTGGAACTTTAGACAATCGTATGTAGATAGAAGACACCTTTGAGAAGTTTTCATAGTTCTTTTTATGTTTTTATAACTATGGCCCTTGTCTATTGATATCAATTGTGAGAATATATTCATGATTTGTAGCAATCATAGACAATGTATCCAATCTCAAAAGGAGCGGATTCATGTGGATAATCAATAATCCTTGCAACCCACTCCAAGATGTTTATCACACCATTGTAAGATGTTTATCACACCATTGTAGGATTGTGCTAGGTAATAGGTAGAACTGAGGGCGTTGGTGTGGTCAAAGTATCACTCATGTGGGATCATGAATGGCGTTAGGTTTTGTTGTGTTCTAAGAGGATACGTATGCTAGGGTTTGTGCCAAGTCCGATGGCAAGAATCCGGCGACGGTGAAGGAATCGTAGTCAGGGAAGCCCTTTGTGCGGCTGGTTAGAAGCACGTCGGACCGCATCGCTCTGCCGACACGAAGGATGGAATACGCAGCCTCTAGCCAGCACATTCGAGTTGTCGTTACACAGCGCTACCGCCATGACGAAGCGCAGGCGCACCCAATATAATATATATAATTTATTATTTATTATTTCATGTAATATATATAACTTAAATTCATGATTTTTTCTTTGAGCTATTTTTAAATGCAATATAATATATGTATTTATTATTTCATGTAATATATATAATTTAAATGCATGATTTCTTAAAATTATTTTTAATTTTTAATTTAAAAAAATTCAATAAAAGAATAAAATATGTGAATGGAATAATGTATTGTTTAGTAGTTAAATTAATATATTTATTTTTTAGAACTAATATTTTAAGAATAACTAATATTTTAAATTTTTTAGATTTCAAAAATCTAACCAAATGTATTATATATATATATATATATTTAAGTTGTTATCTATGAATCCATAGTCATCAAATTGAATAAAAAAATATTATCTTATGAATTAGAATATCCAATATAATACAAGATAAGAGAGGGTTCATTCCTACAAATGTAAACACTTCTATGCTCATTTCATTCAATCATAGCTTGGTGTTTAGTTTTCATAGCATTTTAGAGAGTGAAAAATCATAGTAGAAGTGTAGAGTTCAAATTCAACATGTCTATGTGTGCATATTGATCAACTTTCATTATGAGAGATATATTATGAAAATAATTTTTTATATTAATTACAACTTGCTATGTCTCATTTACTAAATAATGAATTTTTTTCCATATCCTAAAAAACTAATAATAATATTTTATATTTCGTAATATCCTAACCTTGTATTTTACAAAGTAAAAATTTTGGACCATCCTTTCTTATTTCTTATTTAGGTAATTACAATGTCTTTTATCATTTCCAATATAGGTAATTATAACTTTTTTGTACAGAAAGGACCAGGTCTAATAATTTACTATCTTATTTCCTATTCCTATATTAATAGAAAATATAGAATCTATCTAATTCTCCATGTAAAAAGAAACATTGACTAGATAGCTCTATGTGGGGTACATACCCCACGTCATATAGATAGTTCTATTTCTTAGATAATGAAGAGAATTTCCTTTCATTGAACTAGGAAATATGCTAAAAAACATATAAGCAAATAGGAAATGAAGAGAATATCCTTTCTAGATAATGAAATGAATATTCTTTCATCTAACTAGATAATGAAGAGAATACCCTTCTATCTAAATAGGAAATATAGTAAAATACATAAAAGAAAATAGAAAATGAAGAGAATATCCTTTCTAGATATTAAAAAGAATATCCTTTCATCTAACGAGATAATGAATAGAATACCCTTTTATCTAACTAGGAAATTTCCTTTCTAGATAATGAAAATAATATGCTTTTTATCTAACTAGATCATGAAGAGAATACTCTTTCATCTAACCAAATCATCTAACGAGATAATGAAGAGACTTTCTAGATAATGAAAAGAATATCCTTATGTCTAACGAGATAATGAAGAGAATACCCTTTTATCTACTTAGGAAATATACTAGAATACATAACAAATGAAAAGCATATCCTTTTGTCTAACCAAATAATGAAGAGAATACCCTTTATCTAACTAGGAAATATACTAAAATACATAACAATTAGGAATGCAATTTCCTAGATAATGAAGAGAATATCATTTCATCTAACTATGAAATATCCTAAAATATGTAACAATTTGTTATATAGGGAATGATTTAAAGCTTGTTGCTAAGGTGCTAAAAATAGAGAAGAAAAAATAAAAAATCCTTAACCATGGCAAGATTTTGATGCCTCATTGTTTCATTAGTAACTTGGATTATCTTGAGTGTCTCAAAAGTATTTAAATGATCAAATGTTTCATTAGTAATTTAGATTATCTTGAGAGTATTAATATTATATTAAATGTTTAAGAAGGAGAACCATTAGTTGAGGTTGTGAAGACCTCGTTGCTCATGGAGACACAAAACAGTGGTAGATGCAATGATCATCCATTTCTACTCTCAAATAGAGTTTGGGCAAGAGAGTTCTGGAGGATAGGCACATACAAATGCAATCCATGGTGTCCAGGAGACCTTAAGGCAAGGGGGCACATGCACCCTTTAGGCATTTTTTCATTAGTAGTTAGTGTAGCCATTTGAATGGTAGTGATATGTGGACATAGACTAATGATGGACTGGGGCACTTTTTCCCTCTTTAGGAATTCTTTTCCCCTAAGTATATGTACACACGTAGGAGTGTGTGTAATTGACCCTATCATGTCATTTTACTTGTACTCCACTCATTCTCATCAATTTACTGAGTGTTGTGCTTGTTGGAATTAGGGTTAGGGTTAAAACATTGCACACAAACAATATAGAGAAGCTTGAGAGCACATAAACTCACTAGATTAGAATAAACAAATGTGTGCCACAAATACTAAAGATAAGTACACACCCACCCCAAAATGAGTAGGTAAGAGGATGTACATATGCACGGGGGAAAAAACCTCAGTGTGAGGGAAAAGTCCCCCGGAGGTCATAAGTGTGTTCACACACATCACTACCATATAATACTACAAATCCCCCCTGGAGTGATAATGTGAACATGTACATGGGATGGCCGATGAATCCTGAGAAAGCAGTAAGCCCAAAGCTTTATGAAAAGCTTCAAACTTTGCACGAGGAAGAGCCTTTGTGAATAAATCTGCCATGTTGTCATGTGTAGGCACATAGACCAAGCTGATCTCTGGTGCAGAGAGTCTTTCCCTAACAAAGTGGTAATACACCTCGATGTGCTTAGTGCGAGCATGAAACACTGGGTTCCTCGAACTGCTAATATGCTCTAGCTATCCGCGTGAAAATCGTAGTGCTAGACAGCTGTCCAACACCCAAATTAGCCATAAGACGTTTGAGCCACACACACTCAATTGTAGCTGTAAAAGTTACCCTATGCTCATCTTCACAGCTGGAAGTGGCGGCCACTGTAAGCTGCTTATGACTGAGCCATGATATACATGAATCACCAAGGCGAAAGAAAAACCCACTAGTGGACACTCGTGTGTCATAACATCCAGCCCAATCTAAATCACTAAAAGCATGCAGCTCTGAAACCCCCCTTTGGATAAAACAATCCAAAATATTGAGTGCCCTACAAATAGAGAAAAACTCATTTAACAGCCTGCCAATTCTTCATACCTGGGCTATGTATAAATCTGCTCAACTATGAGACCGCATACTATATATCTGGCCTCGTGTTGCATACATAAAGAAGGGATCCAATAGCCTGCTCATACAAACTAGCATCAAAAGAGTCTCCTTCATCTTGAAGACTACATCAAGTATACCTGTCTCCATAGGTGTAGCCATAGGTTTATAGTCTCCATACCTGTCTCCATAGGTGTAGCCATAGGTTTATAGTCTTCAAAATTAAACCTCTTCAATAGCTTCTGTATATATTTAGACTGTAGCATAACAATGCCATCATTGAGCTTCATAAATTGAATCCCCAAATAATAATGCAAGGGCCCCAAATTTAACATCTCAAACAATGAGTGCAAATTAGCCTTAAAGGTTGAAATCTAGTCTATATCAGGTCCTATGAGTAGCATGTCATTGTAGAGCGGTTCTCTCTACCGTGCAATATGCTCATAGAGTAATACCGATCAACAAATGTGTTGAGAAACACAATGTCAATCCGAGGACTCGACCCGATTAGTGCATGAAGGCTTATCTTATGAGGGAGAGCTCACATACACAAACCACCACTTGACGATTCAACCACTCAACACCTCAATCAATCTCTCAATCCCTTAAACCCACTACACTAATCAAGAGAACAAGCAATGCATGGCAATCTCTTAATCCCATTCAAACATTGATTGAATCTTAGCTTTCCCTAATGCCAGCAAATCCATAAGCGTGCATCTACTAACCCACAAGCTTAAGCAAGCATAGAATGTAACATTCACAAACCCACAAGCTCATAGAGAGAGTCTATCCATGAATAACTCATTGCCAATGAAGTGGGCAAGAGCTTGCATCAATGGAGACTACACACACACACACACTATAAGCATGCAGCATACACAAGAGAAAGAAAGAAGCATTCAACTTATCATAGATTAATCTACTTCAATGATGCTAAAATAGATTAAGAGAATGAAGTGGAACTATACTCATTGGAGCTTGATGCTCATTACAGTACAATAGAGAGAGAGAGTTAGAGAGTTGCCATAGCTTGAGAGCTCAAGAGCTTCACTCAATAGCTTATGAGAATGGCCAAAAAACGTCCACTTTCTTTAGCTAACATCTCTTTTGTAGAGATGTCACTAACCCTAACCCTAGGCCTCTTTCACACATGGGCGGACAACCCCATAAGTGAGCCTTGCTTAATACACTTAGAACTCTCATTTAGAACCCACATTGGCCTAAAACGATTTACATTGCACTTCGGCACAAAAATATGAAAAAATTATGTGCGTCTTTATGTTCCCATGGCTACAATCTCGCTCTCTCGCATTAATTGCTTTCGGCCTCCTTCCATAATCCGTGTTCCCATGGGTGTTCCCATGGAACATTCCCCCCTTCCTAAATTGCGCATGTCCTCGGGCGCGGTAGAAGCAAAAGATGCAAAAAACAATGGAAGACAAGTAAAGCCTTTTATTGAAAAAAAAAACAGCAATGACAATCTCACACGTGAGCATACAAGTGAAAGGCCGATTAGAGTTTTAAAGAGTGCTAAAAGAAGTGAGTAAAGACTAGTCAAAGTGAGACTAAGCAGTAGATAGTGCTATGCAAAGGCAAGTGTACTTGTACACCATAGGTTATGACCGCAGTCTCAATGTCCTACAAGTGTTTAAGTTATTCCTAAGTGGCAACCCTACTTCTAAATATGAGCCATGGTGATTAAGTGTTTAAGTTATTCCTAAGTGGCAACCCTACTCCTAAATATGAGCCATGGTGATTGGACCTTTCTTTCTTTCTTTCTTTTTCTTTCTCTTTTTTGTTTTTTTTTATTTTTTTGTTTTTTTTTTGTGTAAAGAGCAGAAGATTAAAGAGAATTATAATTTTTAGCTTGATAAAGAGGAAGGTTCCATCCCAATGAGACCCAAGCAATGGCCAAGAGACCTCCACCAAGAGAATCTAAAGGCCGCTAAGTATCTCAAGGGCGACAGACCCTTTTCTTTCTTTTTGACATAAGGAGTACCCCATGAAGATGAGGGCATCGATCTCAAGGGCCCATAATGTACCCCAGAGTCCTACCAACATCTATCAAGGCGATAGAGTCCTTGAAGGTCTTCTTCTTAATCCTTTAGATGTCATTGTTCACCCCATGGAAACCAAGGCATCGGCCCCAAGGTGCTAAGACAACCCAAGGTCCTACCAAGAATTCCACATGGCAGTAGACACATCATGTCTCGATTCACTTGTATATATTTTTGAGAGCATGTGTAAGATACCTCCCCCAAACCCCCTTTTTGATGTCTAGTATCTTCCCCTGTAATCAATCCCTCTTCAGAAATATAAAGACCTTACTTCTAACTTTTTAGCCTAGAGAGAGAAAATTATTCTAGAGAGAGAATATTCAGATTATGAATATTTTTGGATAGAAAAATAACTCATCTTATTAAAATAAGTTCCCCTGAAACAGAAATTCAAAAAGAATGTTCCAATGTGCAATTGGAGTTAATTGGAAATAGGTATAAAGAACCTTAGTCTAAGGGTCTAGATTTTCAGAAATTTTTAGATTATGGTCCAATTAAGGTTCCTATGGACCAATAGCATCAATCCATGTGTAGGGAGGAGATAAATCCAATTTGAAAAAGAAGATACCCAAAAATGAGTAAATACTCACATAAGATGAAGAGTTGAAAATGTACAAGGTTTATTAGTAAAAAAAAAAAGTATGAGCAATATTAAAAATATGAGATATTTTAGGTATCCAAAAATGAGTAAATGCTCACATAAGATGAAGAGTTGAAAATGTACAAGGTTTATTAGTAAATAAACACATATGTAAGGAAGGGGAGTTAGTTCTTTAAAGGAGGTGCATATTTCACATAAGATGAAGAGTTGAAAATGTACAAGGTTTATTAGTAAAAAAACTATGACACATATGTAAGGAAGAGGAGTTCTTTAAAGGAGGTGCATATTTCACATAAGATGAAGAGTTGAAAATGTACAAGGTTTATTAGTAAAAAACTATGAGCAATAAAATTTTGACACATATGTAAGGAAGGGGAATTCTTTAAAGGAGGTGCATATTTCACATGCTTGAATTAGTTTTAAACTCAAAAATAATGTGATATTTTTATCTCTCATCTCTCTTGAACCAAACCAAATCAAAATGGAACCAAACCGAATAAAAAAGTAACTAAACTAGGTCCAAATCTAGTCCCAATTCAACCAAACTGACTTGGAAAATTCTAGAATCAGTTTGTTTGGTTAGGAGCTCAATTTTTCCTATAAATAGAAGCCTCCCCTTGTTGAAAAAAATATAGTGTCTTATGCTTTGTTACTCTACTCCACCCAAGCCAAAATAGATAGTGTCTTATGCTTTGTTACTCTACTCCACCCAAGCCAAAATATATAGTGTCTTATGCTTTGTTACTCTACTCCACCCAAGCCAAAATAGATAGTGTCTTATGCTTTGTTACTCTACTCCACCTAAGCCAAAATATAGAGTGTCTTATGCTTTGTTACTCTACTCCACCTAAGCCAAAATATAGAGTGTCTTATGCATTGCTACTCTACTCTACCTAAGCCAAGAACTGTGAATTCTTTAATAATTCACTAGTTTTTGATACTTCTCTCTTTCTTCAATCCCCATTGGTGGCTCCATCAACATACTAAACCAATTGATTGGTTGGGGGCCTCTACCGTGAATAAAGAATCAAGCAAATTATAAGGTAAGTATATTGAATTTTGATCTTTTCTATAATTACTCAATGATTCTCTCTTCTCAACCCCTCTCAAGCTTGAGAAGTTTAATTGGTATGGTTTTTTAAGTGCTATTGAAGTTAATTGGTGAATAGTAGTGAAGAGTTACATAATTTAATAAATGCTATAGAAGTTAATTTCCATTTATGTTTAAATTCTAATGGTTTTTATGTAATTTCTCTCTCTCACTCAAGAAATGGTCATACTCATGACCCATTCTTAATCCAAATGAAGCTTTTCATAAAGCTTTTCCTTAATCCAAGATTAAGCTATGCTTGAGGCCAAATTAATGGCTTTTTTCTATGCTTTTAGTTTATGTATATTGATGATTCAATCCATTATGGATTGATGATCCAATTAGAGACCATTCTAATTATTTTCTTAATGATCCAATTAGAGACCATTCTAATTATTTTCTTAATGATCCAATTAGAGACCATTATGGATTGATGATCCAATTAGAGACCATTCTAATTAGTTCTTTAATAATGAGCCTTATCCCTTAGAAAAAATTGAGATTTATCAGTCATAGTAGCGGAGCTATGGCTAAATTTTTATAGAATTACGCATAAAATAATTTCATTCAAAGTATAAAAAGAGGACTTCCTACCATATTCTAGGAACTATCATCCTAGATTAATTAAAAGAATATTATTATGCATGGAGATATGGATGTTTGCATGTAGATGTAGAGGTATGGATGTGAGTGTGAATGTGGAGGTGGATGTATGCATGGAGATGTGGATGTATACATGTAGAAATAGATGTGTAGATGAGGATGTAAATGGAGATGTGGATGGATGCATGTAGATGTAGATGTATAGATGTAGATGTGGATGTGGAGGTGGATGGATGCATGTAGATGTAGATGTATAGATGTAGATGGGAATGGAGATATGGATGTATGCATGTAAATGTAGATGTATAGATGTAGATGTGGAGGTGGAGGTGGATGGATGCATGTAGATGTAGATGTATAGATGTAGATGTGAATGGAGATATGGAGGGATGCATGTAGATGTAGATGTAGAGATGTAGATGTGGATGTGGAGGTGGATGGATGCATGTAGATGTAGATGTATAGATGTAGATGTGAATGGAGATGTGGATGTATGCATATAGATGTAGATGTATGGAGGTGAATGTGAATGTGGATGTGGATGTGGATGTATGCATAGAGATGTAGATGTATGCATGTAGATGTGAATGTACGCATATAGATGTGGATGTATGGATGTGAATATACGATATGTGATGTGAGGGAATCTGAGTGATGAGATGGAAATGATGTGATGGGATGAGTATACATATAAATGGAATATGGAATAAGTAATGTAGACTGATGAGGGATAATGTGGAAAAATGAAAGTTAAAATAGAAATTGTATTGTAAACTGTTTGTAAATGCTGTTTGTAAATGCTGTTTGTAAAAGATTGTTTTATGTCAAGAATGCTGGGGGGAGCATTTTGACCGTCTTGTGATTAAGGTCGTGATGGTAAAGTTGCAACTGCTGACGGGGAGTCAATGAAGGACGTCTCACGTAGCAAGGTCGGCCGAGGTCTTGACCAGCCTCGGTGCGATTAAAATGGTGAGCTTCCGGTACGGTGGATGAGGGGCCAAGGAAGCGGCCTATGCGTGAAGCGCTAGGTCACCTGCGAAGGATCCTAGAGGGTGCTGACCATACGGTGCTCGGGCTCTGGGTCGCCTAGGATACCCACGCGTGCGTCGAGGAAGATATTGGAACAGAGTTGGAGTTGTTTTCTGAAATTGGGCATGGATCTGGTTGATTGACCTTGCTAGTCTTCAATGGATGAGTCCATGGCCCCTTATATGGATCTGTTGGTTGATCTTGCTGATCTTCAACGAGAGTCCATCTTGATAAGTGATTATATTGCCGAGTATTAAAGGCTAGGAACTATCGAAACGGCCCCTGAGCGTTCTAGTTGCCAATGATGCCATATATACTCTGATGAAGGAATGTTGGGATATTAAGAATCAATGGGATAAATTGGAAGATTGTGATCAGTGATACTATGGTTTTATTAAAGGATTGTTTTAAACTGGCTGAATCTGGTTGAAAAAGGCAATTTCATATTGGGTGTGTGAGTGGTGTGACTAGTTTTATTTTGCATGAACATCCGGCTAGGGGGCCTTGGAACTCTTTTCCTTGGTACCCGGGACAAAACCTAACCAAATTCTTAATTGGATCCCATCACTACAGTGGTTGGGCGGTTGGCTAACCCATGGGACTGGATGGGGTTAGGCTGGACTGATGGATCCGTAAATCGAGACTCAAACTTTTGTTTTTACGATAGAAAAAATAAATAAATCCCGGACAGTAACTGTTCTATGGATAGGAGTCAACGGCTGTGCCTCTTGAATGGGGAAAAAAGCGTTGATCCCAATGATCCAAGTGCAAGTTTCTTCCTTGAACTGACCAAGTATCTTATAAATGTAATTGGATCATCTCGATCAGAAATGATCTTGACTACGTTAGAGTAAAAAGTTATCCTGGTGGAATCGCCCGTGCTTTCCGGTAAAGGAAGTTTTTCCGGGTTCGGTTTTGGAACAACCGACGGATTAGTCTCTTATCCGGATATCCGTGGGCGAGGCCCCGAGTGTGGGACCCCTGTCCCGTGCGAGAAGCGCTACTTCCGCTGCCAGTACCCCGAATCCGTTGCTCGGTGGGAACAGGGATCTTACAGTTGGTATCAGAGCATTTGGTTAATAAAGATCAACTGAGAAGACAAATATGTCAAAAATTTATCAAGAAACACAAAAAGGTTATAATTGTGTGATATAATTCATACAATTGGATATTCAAACTGAAATTCATAATTTGGTAATTGGTTCTTCAGATGGAAGTACCGCAATTATATAGAATCCCTGACTTGCTTGAGGCCTAGACATGATAGTATTTACCTTATAATTCCAAGGGCCGTGTGACTGCCCGTATATACCGAGAGTATACTGCAGCTCTTTACTGACAGTATATACGAGTAAATCTAAGACTTGAAATTATAAGCGTTAATGCTATCCAGATGATGATTTCGAATGTGATTGATATGATTTTTAATTCTGTTTGAGAATTGATGAATTGATTTGGATTCTGATTGAAAATGCTGATTGAAAAAAAAATGTTGATTTTTATAAAATTAGTTGAATTATAATGAAACCACAATGAGGGGGAATGGGACGAGTCCCTGTGATGATATTCATAACTAGAATGATGATAACGAATTCAGCAAATCACTATGAGATTAGTGGATTGTGCTGTCAGATTGCTATTGTTAATACTTGACCGGTAGATCAAGTTAAGAGATGTCAAATTGAGAACTTGCTTGACTGAAATTTCCGTGGGAAGGAATGTTCCGAAGGAAACTTTTTGGTCTAATGGACCTTTATCATGTTAAAGATATGAATGATATGATTTGAATGAATTGTTATTTAATGATGAGTTCTATATAAGGGATATTTATCCCAGTGTTCTGTTGGGTTGACCAGAATATAAGGAACCCAGAATAAAATTGGATCTTAAGAAAAAGAGCTGTCCTCTACCTTGCGAGATGAGGACATCTCGCACTTTTTAAGTGGGGTAGAATGTAAGATTCCTCCCCAACCTTCGAGGTATACTGGAGTAAGAATCTCCCTTTCTGATCTTATAATTATTCCCTCTCTAAATTAAAAGAAAGTTTCTGTTTAAAAAAAAAAAAGAAGACCCTTCCCTAGAATACTTCTCAGGAGTCCCACCTGTTTTAAGGATTTAGAACAATGAGTTTAGAAGTGAGAATCGGTGTTTTGGATACCAAGATTTTGGTTTTCATTCGAGTACGGCCCAAAGAAGTTCTTTATCTCTTGGGGAGTATAAGAAGTTATCCCCCAGATATTGTGAATTTTATATCTGAATTCAATGAAAGTAGGTGACTTAGCCTACAAGTTTCTTTTATCTCATCTCAAAATTCTTAATGCCTTCTATAGAAAAATGTGTCAAACTCAAATCATGGAAAGACGGTAAAACTTCAGTGGCAAGTTACCGTTGGCTTCTAGGTTACGCTAGCTCCTTCCTTTATATAAGTCGTAACTTTTACTTGTCGCTCACAGTAATCTTATTCCCATCAATCTCCTTTCTTTCTTAATCTCCTTCATGGCTTGGCAACAGGAATTAGTTTTATCCCTGATGATTTCTCACCTTCAAGACGCAAGAGAGTCTGTGAAGAAAGACTTTATAGAACAGTATGAGCGCTCACTTTTTCCTCACCTAGGAACTTCTGTAGCGCAGACCAAATGGCGGACCTATCAAAACATAACTAGGGTAACACCCTAGGGTCAGCAACACTTTCGTAACAATGTCCGCTTGGCCATGGTTATTGAAGCTTTGGGTTTGGGTCCCCGATACTACTGCGTCATGAGATCAAAGGCATCTTGGGTTTTCTGAGCGGGTCTTCTTACTGGCGTGTTTTCTTCCTCATGAGAAGATATGCCTTTACCCCGTTTTTGGCTTGCCTCTCAGAGGTCCTTTTGTTGGATCACCTCATACCACTGAGATAGGTGCGGCAATAACCAGCAGAATCATTCCCATAGATGAGTTACCCTATACTTGTGCAGCTTGTGAGGACTGCTTTTGTGACCATATGATGGACGGACTTATGGAAGTGTAAAGAGTTCTTCTATGTGAGATCCCTGTTCCCACCGTGCAACAAATTCGGGGTACTAGCAGCGGAAGTAGCACTTCATGCGCGCGGGGCAGGGACCCACACTCGGGGCCTCGTCCACGGATATCCGGACAAGAGACTAATCCGTTGGTTGTTCCAAAACCGAACCCGGAAAAACTTCCTTTACCGGAAAGCACGGGCGATTCCTCGAGGATAACTTTTTACTCTAATGTAGTCAAGATCATTTCTGATCAAACTGATCCAATTACATCTATAAGATATTTGGTCGGATCAAGGAAGAAACTTGCACTTGGATCATTGGGATCAACGCTTTTTTCCCCATTCAAGAGGCACAGCCGTTGATTCCTATCCATAGAACAATTACTGTTCGGGATTTACTTTATCTATCGTAATAACAAAAGTTGAGTCTCGATTTATGGATCCATCAGTCCAGCCTAACCCCATCCGATCCCATGGGTTAGCCAACCGCCCAACCACTGTAGTGATGGGATCCAATTTGGAATTTGGTTAGGTTTTGTCCCGGGTACCAAGGAAAAGAGTTCCAAGGCCCCCTAGCTGGAAGTTCATGCAAACATAAAACTAGCCACACCACTTACACACCCAATATGAAAATTGCCTTTTTCTTAGCATCAGCTAACTTTAAAACAATCCTTTAATGAAACCATAGTACCACTGATCACAATCTTCCAATTTATCCAGTTGATTCATAATTTCCCATCATTCCTTCATCAGAGTATCTATGGCATCATTGGCAACTAGAACGCTCACCACCTGTCCACACAGGGGCCTTTTCAATAGTTCCTAGCCCATAATACTCGGCAATATAATCACTTATAAAAATCAAGATGGACTCTCGTTGAAGATCAGCAAGATCAACCAACAGATCCATATAAAGAGCCATGGACTCATCCATTGAAGACCAGCAAGGTCAATCAACCAGATCCATGCCCGGTTTCACAAAAACAACTCTTACTCCTTGTTCCAATATCTTCCTCGATGCACGCGTGGGTATCCTGGGCGACCCGGAGCCCGAGCACCGTATGGTCAGCACCCTCTAGGATCCTTCGCAGGTGACCTAGCGCTTCACTCATAGGCCGCTTCCTTGGTCCCTCATCCACCGTACCGGAAGCTCACCATTTTAATCGAACCGAGGCTGGTCAAGACCTCGGCCGACCTTGCTACGCGAGACGTCCTCCATTGACTCTCCGTCAGCAGTTGTAACTTTATCAGTTAGGTCTCCACGACCTTAATCACAAGACGGTCAAAATGCTTTCCCAGCATTCTTGACATAAAACAGCCATTTACAAACAGCATTTACAAACAGTTTACAAATACAATTTCTATATTAACTCTAATTTTTCCACATTATCCCTCATATAATCCACATTACTTATTCCTCATTCCATTTATATGTGTACTCATCCAATCACATCATTTTCCATCTCTTCACTTCAGATTCCTTCACATCACATATCATATATTCACATCCATACATCCATATCCACATCCACATTCACATCCATACATCCACATCTACATGCTTACCTCCATTTTCACATCCTCATTTATACATCCACATCCCATATCCACATTCATACATACACATCCATATCCACATCCATACATCCACATCCACATGCATACATCCACTATCACGTCCTCATTCATACATTCACATCCACATGCATACATCCACTATCATGTCCTCATTCATACATCCATATCCACATACATACATACATCCACATCCACATTCCCATTCACATCTATACATCCACATCTACATCCACATCTACATCCACATGCATACATCCACTATCACGTCCTCATTCATACATCCACATCCTCATGCATACATCCACTATCACGTCCTCATTCATACATCCATATCCACATACATACATACATCCACATCCACATTCCCATTCACATCTATACATCCACATCTACATCCACATACATACATACATCCACATCCACATTCCACATTCACATCTATACATCCACATCTACATCCACATTCACATATATCCACATCCACATTCCCATTCACATCTATACATACACATCTACATCCACATACATACATACATCCACATCCACGTTCCACATTCACATCTATACAACCACATCTACATCCACATTCACATACATCCACATCTATATTCACATTCACATCTATATCCACATCTATATTCCCATTCACATCTATACATCCACATCTACATCCACATACATACATACATCCATATCCACATTTCACATTCACTTCTATACAACCACGTCTACATCCACATTCACATCTATGCATATACATCTTCATGCATACATCCATTTTCACATGCATACATCCACACTTCCATCTCCACATCCACACATCCACATACATACATCCATTTTCACATTCCCATTCATATAACCCCATATGCCTTCATATCTAATCTTTTATATCACATCCATTCTCACCCTATCACAACCCATATACATCTTATCTCATCTCATACACTTCTTATCTCATCCCATACACATCTTATCACATCTTAACTCATCTTATATGCATCTTATCATATCTTATCACTTCCCATATCTTTTATGCATACTTCTATGCATGAAATTCAATTATGCTAAAAGTAACACTTTTATAATAAAATAATCATCTCTTATGCATACCTCTATGCATGAAATTCAATTATGCTAAAAGTAACACTTTTATAATAAAATATTCATCTCTTATGCATACCTCTATGCATGAATTTCAATTATTGTAAAAGTAACACTTTTATAATAAAATATTCATCTCTTATGCATACCTCTATGCATGAATTTCAATTATTGTAAAAGTAACACTTTTATAATAAAATATTCATCTCTTATGCATACCTCTATGCATGAAATTCAATTATGCTAAAAGTAACACTTTTATAATAAAATATTCATCTCTTATGCATACCTCTATGCATGAATTTTAATTATTGTAAAAGTAACACTTTTATAATAAAATATTCATCTCTTATGCATACCTCTATGCATGAATTTCAATTATTGTAAAAGTAACACTTTTATAATAAAATATTCATCTCTTATGCATACCTCTATGCATGAAAATTCAATTATGCTAAAAGTAACACTTTTGATATAAAAATTTATCCATTATGCATACTTCTATGCATGAAAATAAAAATGATAAAAGTAACACTTTTGATATAAAAATTTATCCATTATGCATACTTCTATGCATGTAAATAAAAATGATAAAAGTAACACTTTTGATATAAAAACTTATTCTTTATGCATAATATAAAAATTTAATTTCTCCATGATTATAATGAAATTCTTTCAATTAGTCTAGGATGATAATTCCTAGAATATGGTAGGAAGTCCTCTTTTTATGCTTTGAATGAAATTATTTTATGCATAATTTTTATAAAAATTTTGCCATAGCTCCGCTGCTATGACTGATAAATCTCAATTTTTCTAAGGGATAAAGCTTATCATTAAGAAAATAATTAAAATGATCTCTAATTGGATCATTAATCCATAATGGATTGAATCATCAATATGCATAAACTAAAAGCATAGAAAAAAAAACCATTAATTTGGCCTCAAGCATAGCTTAATCTTGGATTAAGGAAAAGCTTTATGAAAAGCTTCTTTTGGATTGAGAATGGGTCATGAGTATGACCATTTCTTGAGTGAGAGAGAGAAATTACATAAAAACCATTAGAATTTAAACATAAATGGAAATTAACTTCAATAGCATTTATTAAATTATGTAACTCTTCACTACTATTCACCAATTAACTTCAATAGCATTTAAAAAAAACCATACCAATTAAGCTTCTCAAGCTTGAGAGGGGTTGAGAAGAGAGAAACATTGAGAAATTATAGAAAAGAGCAATATTCACTAATTACCTTACAAATTGCTTGATTCTTTGTTCACGGTAGAGGCCCCCAACCAATCAATTGGTTAAGTATGTTGATGGAGCCACTAATGGGGATTGAAGAAAGAGGGAAGCTCCAAAAACTAGTGAATTATTAAATGAATTCACAGTTCTTGGCTTAGGTGGAGTAGAGTAACGATACATAAACACTATATATTTTTTAACAAGGGGGAGGCTTCTATTTATAGGAAAATTTGAGCTCCTAACCAAACAAACTGATTCTAGAATTTTCCAAGTCAGTTTGGTCACTTTTTGACCATTTTTAGGTCAGTTAAGCTAACTTTTTGGAACTAGACTTGAATGAGGAGAGAGGAGAGATGAAATATCTCAATTTTTATGAGTTTAAAACTCATTCAAGCATGTGAAATATGCACCTCCTTTAAAGAACTCCCCTTCCTTACATATGTGTCATAATGAAATCATTTTAATATTACTCATAGTCTTTTTTTACTAATAAACCTTGTACATTTTCAACTCTTCATCTTATGTGAAATATGCACCTCCTTTAAAGAACTCCCCTTCCTTACATATGTCATACTTTTAATATTGCTCATAATTTTTTACTAATAAACCTTGTACATTTTCAACTCTTCATCTTATGTGAAATATGCACCTCCTTTAAAGAACTCCCCTTCCTTACATATGTCATACTTTTAATATTGCTCATAATTTTTTACTAATAAACCTTGTACATTTTCAACTCTTCATCTTATGTGAAATATGCACCTCCTTTAAAGAACTCCCCTTCCTTACATATGTCATACTTTTAATATTGCTCATAATTTTTTACTAATAAACCTTGTACATTTTCAACTCTTCATCTTATGTGAGCATTTACTCATTTTTGGGTATCTTCTTTTACAAATTGGATTTATCTCCTCCCTGCACATGGATTGATGTTATTGGCCCATAGGAACCTTAATTGGACCATAGTCTAAAGATTTCTGAAAATCTAGACCCTTAGACTAAGGTTCTTTATACCTATTTCCAATTAATTCCAATTGCACATTGGAAAATTCTTTTTGAATTCCTGTTTCAAGGGAACTCATCTGAATTATAAGAGATATTTTTCTATCCAAAAATATTCAAAATCTGAATATTCTCTCTCTAGAATATTTTCTCTCTCTAGGCTAAAATAGTTAGAAACAAGGTCTTTATATTTCTGAAGAGGGGTTGATTACAGGGGAAGATACTAGACATCAAAAAGGGGTTGGGAGAGGAATCTTACATTCTATCTTTACTGTATAAGTTCCGAGAATGAATAAAGTTTAAATCTTGTTCTTATTTTGAATCTAACTCTCTTTAAGACTTTTCTTGGTGGTTAATCTTGATTAAAATTTTTCTCTAAGTCTCATATTCGTGCATCTTGCGAAATTATCCCAAGTTGCGAGATGAGGACATCTCGCGTTTTTTAAGTGGGGTAGAATGTAAGAAACCTCCCCCAAACCCCCATTTTGATGTCTAGTATCTTCCCCTGTAATCAATCCCTCTTCAGAAATATAAAGACCTTACTTCTAACTTTTTAGCCTAGAGAGAGAAAATTATTCTAGAGAGAGAATATTCAGATTATGAATATTTTTGGATAGAAAAATAACTCATCTTATTAAAATAAGTTCCCCTGAAACAGAAATTCAAAAAGAATGTTCCAATGTGCAATTGGAGTTAATTGGAAATAGGTATAAAGAACCTTAGTCTAAGGGTCTAGATTTTCAGAAATTTTTAGATTATGGTCCAATTAAGGTTCCTATGGACCAATAGCATCAATCCATGTGTAGGGAGGAGATAAATCCAATTTGAAAAAGAAGATACCCAAAAATGAGTAAATACTCACATAAGATGAAGAGTTGAAAATGTACAAGGTTTATTAGTAAAAAAAAAAGTATGAGCAATATTAAAAATATGAGATATTTTAGGTATCCAAAAATGAGTAAATGCTCACATAAGATGAAGAGTTGAAAATGTACAAGGTTTATTAGTAAATAAACACATATGTAAGGAAGGGGAGTTCTTTAAAGGAGGTGCATATTTCACATAAGATGAAGAGTTGAAAATGTACAAGGTTTATTAGTAAAAAAACTATGACACATATGTAAGGAAGAGGAGTTCTTTAAAGGAGGTGCATATTTCACATAAGATGAAGAGTTGAAAATGTACAAGGTTTATTAGTAAAAAACTATGAGCAATAAAATTTTGACATATATGTAAGGAAGGGGAATTCTTTAAAGGAGGTGCATATTTCACATGCTTGAATTAGTTTTAAACTCAAAAATAATGTGATATTTTTATCTCTCATCTCTCTTGAACCAAACCAAATCAAAATGGAACCAAACCGAATAAAAAAGTAACTAAACTAGGTCCAAATCTAGTCCCAATTCAACCAAACTGACTTGGAAAATTCTAGAATCAGTTTGTTTGGTTAGGAGCTCAATTTTTCCTATAAATAGAAGCCTCCCCTTGTTGAAAAAAATATAGTGTCTTATGCTTTGTTACTCTACTCCACCCAAGCCAAAATAGATAGTGTCTTATGCTTTGTTACTCTACTCCACCCAAGCCAAAATATATAGTGTCTTATGCTTTGTTACTCTACTCCACCCAAGCCAAAATATATAGTGTCTTATGCTTTGTTACTCTACTCCACCCAAGCCAAAATAGATAGTGTCTTATGCTTTGTTACTCTACTCCACCCAAGCCAAAATATATAGTGTCTTATGCTTTGTTACTCTACTCCACCTAAGCCAAAATATAGAGTGTCTTATGCATTGTTACTCTACTCTACCTAAGCCAAGAACTGTGAATTCTTTAATAATTCACTAGTTTTTGATACTTCTCTCTTTCTTCAATCCCCATTGGTGGCTCCATCAACATACTAAACCAATTGATTGGTTGGGGGCCTCTACCGTGAATAAAGAATCAAGCAAATTATAAGGTAAGTATATTGAATTTTGATCTTTTCTATAATTACTCAATGATTCTCTCTTCTCAACCCCTCTCAAGCTTGAGAAGTTTAATTGGTATGGTTTTTTAAGTGCTATTGAAGTTAATTGGTGAATAGTAGTGAAGAGTTACATAATTTAATAAATGCTATAGAAGTTAATTTCCATTTATGTTTAAATTCTAATGGTTTTTATGTAATTTCTCTCTCTCACTCAAGAAATGGTCATACTCATGACCCATTCTTAATCCAAATGAAGCTTTTCATAAAGCTTTTCCTTAATCCAAGATTAAGCTATGCTTGAGGCCAAATTAATGGCTTTTTTCTATGCTTTTAGTTTATGTATATTGATGATTCAATCCATTATGGATTGATGATCCAATTAGAGACCATTCTAATTATTTTCTTAATGATCCAATTAGAGACCATTCTAATTATTTTCTTAATGATCCAATTAGAGACCATTATGGATTGATGATCCAATTAGAGACCATTCTAATTAGTTCTTTAATAATGAGCCTTATCCCTTAGAAAAAATTGAGATTTATCAGTCATAGTAGCGGAGCTATGGCTAAATTTTTATAGAATTACGCATAAAATAATTTCATTCAAAGTATAAAAAGAGGACTTCCTACCATATTCTAGGAACTATCATCCTAGATTAATTAAAAGAATATTATTATGCATGGAGATATGGATGTTTGCATGTAGATGTAGAGGTATGGATGTGAGTGTGAATGTGGAGGTGGATGTATGCATGGAGATGTGGATGTATACATGTAGAAATAGATGTGTAGATGAGGATGTAAATGGAGATGTGGATGGATGCATGTAGATGTAGATGTATAGATGTAGATGTGGATGTGGAGGTGGATGGATGCATGTAGATGTAGATGTATAGATGTAGATGGGAATGGAGATATGGATGTATGCATGTAAATGTAGATGTATAGATGTAGATGTGGAGGTGGAGGTGGATGGATGCATGTAGATGTAGATGTATAGATGTAGATGTGAATGGAGATATGGAGGGATGCATGTAGATGTAGATGTAGAGATGTAGATGTGGATGTGGAGGTGGATGGATGCATGTAGATGTAGATGTATAGATGTAGATGTGAATGGAGATGTGGATGTATGCATATAGATGTAGATGTATGGAGGTGAATGTGAATGTGGATGTGGATGTGGATGTATGCATAGAGATGTAGATGTATGCATGTAGATGTGAATGTACGCATATAGATGTGGATGTATGGATGTGAATATACGATATGTGATGTGAGGGAATCTGAGTGATGAGATGGAAATGATGTGATGGGATGAGTATACATATAAATGGAATATGGAATAAGTAATGTAGACTGATGAGGGATAATGTGGAAAAATGAAAGTTAAAATAGAAATTGTATTGTAAACTGTTTGTAAATGCTGTTTGTAAATGCTGTTTGTAAAAGATTGTTTTATGTCAAGAATGCTGGGGGGAGCATTTTGACCGTCTTGTGATTAAGGTCGTGATGGTAAAGTTGCAACTGCTGACGGGGAGTCAATGAAGGACGTCTCACGTAGCAAGGTCGGCCGAGGTCTTGACCAGCCTCGGTGCGATTAAAATGGTGAGCTTCCGGTACGGTGGATGAGGGGCCAAGGAAGCGGCCTATGCGTGAAGCGCTAGGTCACCTGCGAAGGATCCTAGAGGGTGCTGACCATACGGTGCTCGGGCTCTGGGTCGCCTAGGATACCCACGCGTGCGTCGAGGAAGATATTGGAACAGAGTTGGAGTTGTTTTCTGAAATCGGGCATGGATCTGGTTGATTGACCTTGCTAGTCTTCAATGGATGAGTCCATGGCCCCTTATATGGATCTGTTGGTTGATCTTGCTGATCTTCAACGAGAGTCCATCTTGATAAGTGATTATATTGCCGAGTATTAAAGGCTAGGAACTATCGAAACGGCCCCTGAGCGTTCTAGTTGCCAATGATGCCATATATACTCTGATGAAGGAATGTTGGGATATTAAGAATCAATGGGATAAATTGGAAGATTGTGATCAGTGATACTATGGTTTTATTAAAGGATTGTTTTAAACTAGCTGAATCTGGTTGAAAAAGGCAATTTCATATTGGGTGTGTGAGTGGTGTGACTAGTTTTATTTTGCATGAACATCCGGCTAGGGGGCCTTGGAACTCTTTTCCTTGGTACCCGGGACAAAACCTAACCAAATTCTTAATTGGATCCCATCACTACAGTGGTTGGGCGGTTGGCTAACCCATGGGACTGGATGGGGTTAGGCTGGACTGATGGATCCGTAAATCGAGACTCAAACTTTTGTTTTTACGATAGAAAAAATAAATAAATCCCGGACAGTAACTGTTCTATGGATAGGAGTCAACGGCTGTGCCTCTTGAATGGGGAAAAAAGCGTTGATCCCAATGATCCAAGTGCAAGTTTCTTCCTTGAACTGACCAAGTATCTTATAAATGTAATTGGATCATCTCGATCAGAAATGATCTTGACTACGTTAGAGTAAAAAGTTATCCTGGTGGAATCGCCCGTGCTTTCCGGTAAAGGAAGTTTTTCCGGGTTCGGTTTTGGAACAACCGACGGATTAGTCTCTTATCCGGATATCCGTGGGCGAGGCCCCGAGTGTGGGACCCCTGTCCCGTGCGAGAAGCGCTACTTCCGCTGCCAGTACCCCGAATCCGTTGCTCGGTGGGAACAGGGATCTTACAGTTGGTATCAGAGCATTTGGTTAATAAAGATCAACTGAGAAGACAAATATGTCAAAAATTTATCAAGAAACACAAAAAGGTTATAATTGTGTGATATAATTCATACAATTGGATATTCAAACTGAAATTCATAATTTGGTAATTGGTTCTTCAGATGGAAGTACCGCAATTATATAGAATCCCTGACTTGCTTGAGGCCTAGACATGATAGTATTTACCTTATAATTCCAAGGGCCGTGTGACTGCCCGTATATACCGAGAGTATACTGCAGCTCTTTACTGACAGTATATACGAGTAAATCTAAGACTTGAAATTATAAGCGTTAATGCTATCCAGATGATGATTTCGAATGTGATTGATATGATTTTTAATTCTGTTTGAGAATTGATGAATTGATTTGGATTCTGATTGAAAATGCTGATTGAAAAAAAAATGTTTGTAAGATCCCTGTTCCCACCGAGCAACGGATTCAGGGTACTGGCAGCGGAAGTAGCGCTTCTCGCGCGGGACAGGGGTCCCACACTCGGGGCCTCGCCCACGGATATCCGGATAAGAGACTAATCCGTCGGTTGTTCCAAAACTGAACCCGGAAAAACTTCCTCTACCGGAAAGCACGGGCGATTCCACCAGGATAACTTTTTACTCTAACGTAGTCAAGATCATTTTTGATCGAGATGATCCGATTACATCTATAAGATACTTAGTCAGTTCAAGGAAGAAACTTGCACTTGGATCATTGGGATCAACGCTTTTTTCCCCATTCAAGAGGCACAGCCGTTGATTCCTATCCATAGAACAGTTTCTGTCCGGGATTTATTTTTATTTTTTATTTCTATCGTAAAAACAAAAGTTTGAGTCTCGATTTACGGATCCATCAGTCCAGCCTAACCCCATCCGATCCCATGGGTTAGCCAACCGCCCAACCACTGTAGTGATGGGATCCAATTAAAAATTTGGTTAGGTTTTGTCCCGGGTACCAAGGAAAAGAGTTCCAAGGCCCCCTAGCCGGATGTTCATGCAAAATAAAACTAGTCACACCACTCACACACCCAATATGAAATTGCCTTTTTCAACCAGATTCAACCAGTTTAAAACAATCCTTTAATAAAACCCTAGTATCATTGATCACCATCTTCCAATTTATCCAATTGATTCTTAATTTTCCATCATTCCTTCATCAGAGTATCTATGGCATCATTGGCAACTAGAACGCTCAGGAGCTGTTTCGATAGTTCCTAGCCCATAATACTTGGCAATATAATCACTTAACAAGATGGACTCTCGTTGAAGATCAGCAAGATCAATCAACAGATCCATATAAGGAGCCATGGACTCATCCATTGAAGACCAGCAAGGTCAATCAACCAGATCCATGCTCGATTTCAGAAAACAACTCCAACTCTGTTCCAATATCTTCCTCGACGCACGCGTGGGTATCCTAGGCAACCCAGAGCCCGAGCACCGTATGGTCAGCACCCTCTAGGATCCTTCGCAGGTAACCTAGCGCTTCACGCATAGGCCGCTTCCTTGGCCCCTCATCCACCGTACCGGAAGCTCACCATTTTAATCGCACCGAGGCTGGTCAAGACCTCGGCCGACCTTGCTACGCGAGACGTCCTTCATTGACTCCCCGTCAGCAGTTGCAACTTTACCATCACGACTTTAATCACAAGACGGTCAAAATGCTCCCCCCAGCATTCTTGACATAAAACAATCATTTACAAACAGCATTTACAAACAGTATTTACAAACAGTTTACAACACAATTTCTATTTTAACTTTCATTTTTCCACATTATCCTTCATTAATCTACATTACTTATTCCATATTCCATTTATATGTATACTCATCCCATCCCATCATTTCTATCTCATCACTTCAGATTCCCTCACATCGCATATCGTATATTCACATCCATACATCCACATCTATATGCGTACATTCACATCTACATGCATACATCTACATCTCTATGCATACATCCACATCCACATTCACATTCACCTCCATACATCTACATCTACATGCATACATCCACATCTCCATTCACATCTACATCTATACATCTACATCTACATGCATCCATCCACCTCCACATCCACATCTACATCTATACATCTACATCTACATGCATACATCCATATCTCCATTCCCATCTACATCTATACATCTACATCTACATGCATCCATCTACCTCCACATCCACATCTACATCTATACATCTACATCTACATGTATACATCCACCTCCACATCCACGTCCGTATCTATACATCTACATCTACATGTATACATCCACATCCACATCTATACATTTACATCTACATGCATACATCCACATCTCCATTCACATCTACATCTATACATCTACATCTACATGCATCCATCCACCTCCACATCCACATCTACATCTATACATCTACATCTACATGCATACATCCATATCTCCATTCCCATCTACATCTATACATCTACATCTACATGCATCCATCTACCTCCACATCCACATCTACCTCTATACATCTACATCTACATGTATACATCCACCTCCACATCCACATCCGTATCTATACATCTACACCTACATGTATACATCCACATCCACATCTATACATCTACATCTACATGCATACATCCACATCTCCATTCACATCTACATCTATACATCTACATCTACATGCATCCATCCACCTCCACATCCACATCTACATCTATACATCTACATCTACATGCAAACATCCACATCTCCATGCATAATAAAATTCTTTTAATTAATCTAGGATGATAGTTCCTAGAATATGGTAGGAAGTCCTCTTTTTATGCTTTGAATGAATTTATTTTATGCGTAATTTCTATAAAAATTTTGCCATAGCTCCGCTACTATGACTGATAAATCTCAATTTTTTTCTAAGGGATAAAGCTCATTATTAAAGAAATAATTAGAATGGTCTCTAATTGGATCATCAATCCATAATGGTCTCTAATTGGATCATTAAGAAAACAATTAGAATGGTCTCTAATTGGATCATCAATCCATAATGGTCTCTAATTGGATCATTAAAAAAACAATTAGAATGGTCTCTAATTGGATCATCAATCCATAATGGTCTCTAATTGGATCATTAAGAAAACAATTAGAATGGTCTCTAATTGGGTCATCAATCCATAATGGATTGAATCAACAATGTGCATAAACTAAAAGTATAGCAAAAAGCTATTAATTTGGCCTCAAGCATAGCTTAATCTTGGATTAAGAAAAAGCTTTATGAAAAGCTTCATTTGGATTGAGAATGGGTCATGAGTATGACCATTTCTTGAGTGAGAGAGAGAAATTATAAAAACCATTAGAATTTAAATATAAGTGGAAATTAACTTCTATAGCATTTATTAAATTATGTAACTCTTCACTACTATTCACCAATTAACTTCAATAGCATTTAAAAAAAACCATACCAATTAAACTTCTCAAGCTTGAGAGGGGTTGAGAAGAGAGAATCATTGAGAAATTATAGAAAGATCAAAATTCAATATACTTACCTTATAATTTGCTTGATTCTTTATTCACGGTAGAGGCCCCCAACCAATCAATTGGTTTAGTGTGTTGATGGAGCCACCAATGGGGATTGAAGAAAGAGAGAAGTATCAAAAACTAGTGAATTATTAAAGAATTCACAGTTCTTGGCTTAGGTAGAGTAGAGTAACAATGCCTAAGACACTCTATATTTTGGCTTAGGTGGAGTAGAGTAATAAAGCATAAGACTCTATCTAATTTGGCTTAGGTGGAGTAGAGTAACAAGCATAAGAGACTATATATTTTGGCTTAGGTGGAGTAGAGTAACAAAGCATAAGAGACTATATTTTGGCTTAGGTGGAGTAGAGTAACAATGCATAAGACATTATATTTTTTTCAACAAGGGGAGGCTTCTATTTATAGGAAAATTTGAGCTCCTAACCAAACAAACTGATTCTAGAATTTTCTAAGTCAGTTTGGTCACTTTTGACCATTTTTAGGTCAGTTAAGCTATCTTTCTGGAACTAGACTTGAATGAGGAGAGAGGAGAGATGAAATATCTCAATTTTTATGAGTTTAAAACTCATTCAAGCATGTGAAATATGCACCTCCTTTAAAGAATTCCCCTTCCTTACATATGTGTCAAAATTGTATTGCTCATAGTTTTTTACTAATAAACCTTGTACATTTTCAACTCTTCATCTTATGTGAAATATGCACCTCCTTTAAAGAACTCCTCTTCCTTACATATGTGTCATAGTTTTTTTACTAATAAGCCTTGTACATTTTCAACTCTTCATCTTATGTGAATTATGCACCTCCTTTAAAGAACTCCCCTTCCTTACATATGTGTCATAGTTTTTTTACTAATAAGCCTTGTACATTTTCAACTCTTCATCTTATGTGAAATATGCACCTCCTTTAAAGAACTCCCCTTCCTTACATATGTGTTTATTTACTAATAAACCTTGTACATTTTCAACTCTTCATCTTATGTGAAATATGCACCTCCTTTAAAGAACTCCTCTTCCTTACATATGAGTTTATTTACTAATAAACCTTGTACATTTTCAACTCTTCATCTTATGTGAGCATTTACTCATTTTTGGGTATCTTCTTTTACAATTTGGATTTATCTCCTCCCTACACATGGATTGATGCTATTGGCCCATAGAAACCTTAATTGGACCATAGTCTAAAGATTTCTAAAAATCTAGGCCCTTAGACTAAGGTTCTTTATACCTATTTCCAATTAATTCCAATTGCACATTGGAAAATTCTTTTTGAATTTCTGTTTCAGGGGAACTTATTTTAATAAGATGAGTTATTTTTCTATCAAAAAATATTCATAATCTAAATATTCTCTCTCTAGAATATTTTCTCTCTCTAGGTTAAAACAGTTAGAAACAAGGTCTTTATATTTCTGAAGAGGGATTGATTACGGGGGAAGATACTAGACATCAAAAAGGGGGTTGGGGGGAGGAATCTTACATTCTACCCCACTTAAAAAACGCGAGATGTCCTCATCTCGCAACTTGGGATAATTTCGCAAGGTGAATGAATATGAGACTTAGAGGAAAATTTTAATCAAGATTAACCACCAAGAAAAGTCTTAAAGAGAGCAAGATTCAAAATAAGAACAAGATTTAAACTTTATTCATTCACGGGACTTATACAGTAAAGATAGAAGAACTCTTTACACTTCCATAAGCCCATCCATCATATGGTCACAAAAGCAGTCCTCACAAGCTGCACAAGTATAGGGTAACTCATCTATGGGAATGATTCTGCTGGTTATTGCCGCACCTATCTCAGTGGTATGAGGTGATCTAACAAAAGGACCTCTGAGAGGCAAGCCAAAAACGGGGTAAAGGCATATCTTCTCATGAGGAAGAAAACATGCCAGTAAAAAGACCCGCTCAGAAAACCCAAGATACCTTGATCTCATGACACAGTAGTATCGGGGACCCAAACCCAAAGCTTTAATAACCATGGCCAAGCGGACATTGTTACGAAAGTGTTGCTGACCCCAGGGTGTTACCCTAGTTATGTTTTGATAGGTCCGCCATTTGGTCTGCGCTACAGAAGTTCCTAGGTGAGGAAAAAGTGAGCGCTCATACTGTTCTATAAAGTCTTTCTTCACAGACTCTCTTGCGTCTTGAAGGTGAGAAATCATCAGGGATAAAACTAATTCCTGTTGCCAAGCCATGAAGGAGATTAAGAAAGAAAGGAGATTGATGGGAGTAAGATTACTGTGAGCGATAGTTAAAGGTTACGACTTATATAAAGGAAGGAGCTAGCGTAACCTAGAAGCCAACGGTAACTTGCCACTGAAGTTTTACCGTCATTCCATGATTCGTGTTTGACACATTTTTCTATAGAAGGCATTAATAATTTTGAGATGAGGAGATAAAAGAAGCTTGTAGGCTAAGTCACCTATTTTCATTGAATTCAGCTATAAGGGTCACAATATTTGGGGGATAACTTCTTATACTCCCCAAGAGATAAAGAACTTCTTTTGGGCCGTACTCGAATGAAAACCAAAACCTTGGTATCCAAAACATCGATTCTCACTTCTGAACTCATTATTCTAAATCCTTAAAACAGGTGGGACTCCTGAGAAGTATTCTAGGGAAAGGGTCTTCCTTTTTTTAAACAGAAACTTTCTTTTATTTTAGAGAGGGAATAATTATAAGATCAGAAAGGAAGATTCTTACTCCAGTATACCTCGAAGGTTGGGGAGGAATCTTACAATGTTGATTTTTATAAAATTAGTTGAATTATAATGAAACCACAATGAGGGGGAATGGGACGAGTCCCTGTGATGATATTCATAACTAGAATGATGATAACGAATTCAGCAAATCACTATGAGATTAGTGGATTGTGCTGTCAGATTGCTATTGTTAATACTTGACCGGTAGATCAAGTTAAGAGATGTCAAATTGAGAACTTGCTTGACTGAAATTTCCGTGGGAAGGAATGTTCCGAAGGAAACTTTTTGGTCTAATGGACCTTTATCATTGTAAGATCCCTGTTCCCACCGAGCAACGGATTCAGGGTACTGGCAGCGGAAGTAGCGCTTCTCGCGCGGGACAGGGGTCCCACACTCGGGGCCTCGCCCACGGATATCCGGATAAGAGACTAATCCGTCGGTTGTTCCAAAACTGAACCCGGAAAAACTTCCTCTACCGGAAAGCACGGGCGATTCCACCAGGATAACTTTTTACTCTAACGTAGTCAAGATCATTTTTGATCGAGATGATCCGATTACATCTATAAGATACTTAGTCAGTTCAAGGAAGAAACTTGCACTTGGATCATTGGGATCAACGCTTTTTTCCCCATTCAAGAGGCACAGCCGTTGATTCCTATCCATAGAACAGTTTCTGTCCGGGATTTATTTTTATTTTTTATTTCTATCGTAAAAACAAAAGTTTGAGTCTCGATTTACGGATCCATCAGTCCAGCCTAACCCCATCCGATCCCATGGGTTAGCCAACCGCCCAACCACTGTAGTGATGGGATCCAATTAAAAATTTGGTTAGGTTTTGTCCCGGGTACCAAGGAAAAGAGTTCCAAGGCCCCCTAGCCGGATGTTCATGCAAAATAAAACTAGTCACACCACTCACACACCCAATATGAAATTGCCTTTTTCAACCAGATTCAACCAGTTTAAAACAATCCTTTAATAAAACCCTAGTATCATTGATCACCATCTTCCAATTTATCCAATTGATTCTTAATTTTCCATCATTCCTTCATCAGAGTATCTATGGCATCATTGGCAACTAGAACGCTCAGGAGCTGTTTCGATAGTTCCTAGCCCATAATACTTGGCAATATAATCACTTAACAAGATGGACTCTCGTTGAAGATCAGCAAGATCAATCAACAGATCCATATAAGGAGCCATGGACTCATCCATTGAAGACCAGCAAGGTCAATCAACCAGATCCATGCTCGATTTCAGAAAACAACTCCAACTCTGTTCCAATATCTTCCTCGACGCACGCGTGGGTATCCTAGGCAACCCAGAGCCCGAGCACCGTATGGTCAGCACCCTCTAGGATCCTTCGCAGGTAACCTAGCGCTTCACGCATAGGCCGCTTCCTTGGCCCCTCATCCACCGTACCGGAAGCTCACCATTTTAATCGCACCGAGGCTGGTCAAGACCTCGGCCGACCTTGCTACGCGAGACGTCCTTCATTGACTCCCCGTCAGCAGTTGCAACTTTACCATCACGACTTTAATCACAAGACGGTCAAAATGCTCCCCCCAGCATTCTTGACATAAAACAATCATTTACAAACAGCATTTACAAACAGTATTTACAAACAGTTTACAACACAATTTCTATTTTAACTTTCATTTTTCCACATTATCCTTCATTAATCTACATTACTTATTCCATATTCCATTTATATGTATACTCATCCCATCCCATCATTTCTATCTCATCACTTCAGATTCCCTCACATCGCATATCGTATATTCACATCCATACATCCACATCTATATGCGTACATTCACATCTACATGCATACATCTACATCTCTATGCATACATCCACATCCACATTCACATTCACCTCCATACATCTACATCTACATGCATACATCCACATCTCCATTCACATCTACATCTATACATCTACATCTACATGCATCCATCCACCTCCACATCCACATCTACATCTATACATCTACATCTACATGCATACATCCATATCTCCATTCCCATCTACATCTATACATCTACATCTACATGCATCCATCTACCTCCACATCCACATCTACATCTATACATCTACATCTACATGTATACATCCACCTCCACATCCACGTCCGTATCTATACATCTACATCTACATGTATACATCCACATCCACATCTATACATTTACATCTACATGCATACATCCACATCTCCATTCACATCTACATCTATACATCTACATCTACATGCATCCATCCACCTCCACATCCACATCTACATCTATACATCTACATCTACATGCATACATCCATATCTCCATTCCCATCTACATCTATACATCTACATCTACATGCATCCATCTACCTCCACATCCACATCTACCTCTATACATCTACATCTACATGTATACATCCACCTCCACATCCACATCCGTATCTATACATCTACACCTACATGTATACATCCACATCCACATCTATACATCTACATCTACATGCATACATCCACATCTCCATTCACATCTACATCTATACATCTACATCTACATGCATCCATCCACCTCCACATCCACATCTACATCTATACATCTACATCTACATGCAAACATCCACATCTCCATGCATAATAAAATTCTTTTAATTAATCTAGGATGATAGTTCCTAGAATATGGTAGGAAGTCCTCTTTTTATGCTTTGAATGAATTTATTTTATGCGTAATTTCTATAAAAATTTTGCCATAGCTCCGCTACTATGACTGATAAATCTCAATTTTTTTCTAAGGGATAAAGCTCATTATTAAAGAAATAATTAGAATGGTCTCTAATTGGATCATCAATCCATAATGGTCTCTAATTGGATCATTAAGAAAACAATTAGAATGGTCTCTAATTGGATCATCAATCCATAATGGTCTCTAATTGGATCATTAAGAAAACAATTAGAATGGTCTCTAATTGGATCATCAATCCATAATGGTCTCTAATTGGATCATTAAGAAAACAATTAGAATGGTCTCTAATTGGGTCATCAATCCATAATGGATTGAATCAACAATGTGCATAAACTAAAAGTATAGCAAAAAGCTATTAATTTGGCCTCAAGCATAGCTTAATCTTGGATTAAGAAAAAGCTTTATGAAAAGCTTCATTTGGATTGAGAATGGGTCATGAGTATGACCATTTCTTGAGTGAGAGAGAGAAATTATAAAAACCATTAGAATTTAAATATAAGTGGAAATTAACTTCTATAGCATTTATTAAATTATGTAACTCTTCACTACTATTCACCAATTAACTTCAATAGCATTTAAAAAAAACCATACCAATTAAACTTCTCAAGCTTGAGAGGGGTTGAGAAGAGAGAATCATTGAGAAATTATAGAAAGATCAAAATTCAATATACTTACCTTATAATTTGCTTGATTCTTTATTCACGGTAGAGGCCCCCAACCAATCAATTGGTTTAGTGTGTTGATGGAGCCACCAATGGGGATTGAAGAAAGAGAGAAGTATCAAAAACTAGTGAATTATTAAAGAATTCACAGTTCTTGGCTTAGGTAGAGTAGAGTAACAATGCCTAAGACACTCTATATTTTGGCTTAGGTGGAGTAGAGTAATAAAGCATAAGACTCTATCTAATTTGGCTTAGGTGGAGTAGAGTAACAAGCATAAGAGACTATATATTTTGGCTTAGGTGGAGTAGAGTAACAAAGCATAAGAGACTATATTTTGGCTTAGGTGGAGTAGAGTAACAATGCATAAGACATTATATTTTTTTCAACAAGGGGAGGCTTCTATTTATAGGAAAATTTGAGCTCCTAACCAAACAAACTGATTCTAGAATTTTCTAAGTCAGTTTGGTCACTTTTGACCATTTTTAGGTCAGTTAAGCTATCTTTCTGGAACTAGACTTGAATGAGGAGAGAGGAGAGATGAAATATCTCAATTTTTATGAGTTTAAAACTCATTCAAGCATGTGAAATATGCACCTCCTTTAAAGAATTCCCCTTCCTTACATATGTGTCAAAATTGTATTGCTCATAGTTTTTTACTAATAAACCTTGTACATTTTCAACTCTTCATCTTATGTGAAATATGCACCTCCTTTAAAGAACTCCTCTTCCTTACATATGTGTCATAGTTTTTTTACTAATAAGCCTTGTACATTTTCAACTCTTCATCTTATGTGAATTATGCACCTCCTTTAAAGAACTCCCCTTCCTTACATATGTGTCATAGTTTTTTTACTAATAAGCCTTGTACATTTTCAACTCTTCATCTTATGTGAAATATGCACCTCCTTTAAAGAACTCCCCTTCCTTACATATGTGTTTATTTACTAATAAACCTTGTACATTTTCAACTCTTCATCTTATGTGAAATATGCACCTCCTTTAAAGAACTCCTCTTCCTTACATATGAGTTTATTTACTAATAAACCTTGTACATTTTCAACTCTTCATCTTATGTGAGCATTTACTCATTTTTGGGTATCTTCTTTTACAATTTGGATTTATCTCCTCCCTACACATGGATTGATGCTATTGGCCCATAGAAACCTTAATTGGACCATAGTCTAAAGATTTCTAAAAATCTAGGCCCTTAGACTAAGGTTCTTTATACCTATTTCCAATTAATTCCAATTGCACATTGGAAAATTCTTTTTGAATTTCTGTTTCAGGGGAACTTATTTTAATAAGATGAGTTATTTTTCTATCAAAAAATATTCATAATCTAAATATTCTCTCTCTAGAATATTTTCTCTCTCTAGGTTAAAACAGTTAGAAACAAGGTCTTTATATTTCTGAAGAGGGATTGATTACGGGGGAAGATACTAGACATCAAAAAGGGGGTTGGGGGGAGGAATCTTACATTCTACCCCACTTAAAAAACGCGAGATGTCCTCATCTCGCAACTTGGGATAATTTCGCAAGGTGAATGAATATGAGACTTAGAGGAAAATTTTAATCAAGATTAACCACCAAGAAAAGTCTTAAAGAGAGCAAGATTCAAAATAAGAACAAGATTTAAACTTTATTCATTCACGGGACTTATACAGTAAAGATAGAAGAACTCTTTACACTTCCATAAGCCCATCCATCATATGGTCACAAAAGCAGTCCTCACAAGCTGCACAAGTATAGGGTAACTCATCTATGGGAATGATTCTGCTGGTTATTGCCGCACCTATCTCAGTGGTATGAGGTGATCTAACAAAAGGACCTCTGAGAGGCAAGCCAAAAACGGGGTAAAGGCATATCTTCTCATGAGGAAGAAAACATGCCAGTAAAAAGACCCGCTCAGAAAACCCAAGATACCTTGATCTCATGACACAGTAGTATCGGGGACCCAAACCCAAAGCTTTAATAACCATGGCCAAGCGGACATTGTTACGAAAGTGTTGCTGACCCCAGGGTGTTACCCTAGTTATGTTTTGATAGGTCCGCCATTTGGTCTGCGCTACAGAAGTTCCTAGGTGAGGAAAAAGTGAGCGCTCATACTGTTCTATAAAGTCTTTCTTCACAGACTCTCTTGCGTCTTGAAGGTGAGAAATCATCAGGGATAAAACTAATTCCTGTTGCCAAGCCATGAAGGAGATTAAGAAAGAAAGGAGATTGATGGGAGTAAGATTACTGTGAGCGATAGTTAAAGGTTACGACTTATATAAAGGAAGGAGCTAGCGTAACCTAGAAGCCAACGGTAACTTGCCACTGAAGTTTTACCGTCATTCCATGATTCGTGTTTGACACATTTTTCTATAGAAGGCATTAATAATTTTGAGATGAGGAGATAAAAGAAGCTTGTAGGCTAAGTCACCTATTTTCATTGAATTCAGCTATAAGGGTCACAATATTTGGGGGATAACTTCTTATACTCCCCAAGAGATAAAGAACTTCTTTTGGGCCGTACTCGAATGAAAACCAAAACCTTGGTATCCAAAACATCGATTCTCACTTCTGAACTCATTGTTCTAAATCCTTAAAACAGGTGGGACTCCTGAGAAGTATTCTAGGGAAAGGGTCTTCCTTTTTTTAAACAGAAACTTTCTTTTATTTTAGAGAGGGAATAATTATAAGATCAGAAAGGAAGATTCTTACTCCAGTATACCTCGAAGGTTGGGGAGGAATCTTACATTCTACCCCACTTAAAAAGTGCGAGATGTCCTCATCTCGCAAGATAGAGGACAGCTCTTTTTCTTAAGATCCAATTTTATTCTGGGTTCCTTATATTCTGGTCAACCCAACAGAACACTGGGATAAATATCCCTTATATAGAACTCATCATTACATATCAATTCATTCAGATCATATCATTCATATCTTTAACATGATAAAGGTCCATTAGACCGAAAAGTTTCCTTCGGAACATTCCTCCCCACGGAAATTTCAGTCAAGCAAGTTCTCAATTTGACATCCCTTAACTTGATCTACCGGTCAAGTATTAACAGTAGCAATCTGACAGCACAATCCACTAATCTCATAGTGATTTGCTGAATTCGTTATCATCATTCTAGTTATGAATATCATCACAGGGACTCGTCCCATTCCCCCTCATTGTGGTTTCATTATATTTCAACTAATTTTTTAAAATCAACATTTTTCAATCAGCATTTTCAATCAGAATCCAAATCAATTCATCAATTCTCAAACAGAATTAAAAATCATATCAATCACATTCGAAATCATCATCTAGATAGCATTAACACTTATAATTTCAAGTCTTAGATTTACTCGTATATACTGTCAGTAAAGAGCTGCAGTATACTCTCGGTATATACGGGTAGTCACGGCCCTTGGAATTATAAGGTAAATACTATCATGTCTAGGCCTCAAGCAAGTCAGGGATTCTATATAATTGCGGCACTTCCATCTGAAGAACCAATTACCAAATTATGAATTTCAGTTTGAATATCAAATTGTATGAATTATATCACACAATTATAACCTTTTTGTGTTTCTTAATAAATTTTTGACATATTTGTCTTCTCAGTTGATCTTTATTAACCAAAGGCTCTGATACCAACTGTAAGATCCCTGTTCCCACCGAGCAACGGATTCAGGGTACTGGCAGCGGAAGTAGCGCTTCTCGCGCGGGACAGGGGTCCCACACTCGGGGCCTCGCCCACGGATATCCGGATAAGAGACTAATCCGTCGGTTGTTCCAAAACTGAACCCGGAAAAACTTCCTCTACCGGAAAGCACGGGCGATTCCACCAGGATAACTTTTTACTCTAACGTAGTCAAGATCATTTTTGATCGAGATGATCCGATTACATCTATAAGATACTTAGTCAGTTCAAGGAAGAAACTTGCACTTGGATCATTGGGATCAACGCTTTTTTCCCCATTCAAGAGGCACAGCCGTTGATTCCTATCCATAGAACAGTTTCTGTCCGGGATTTATTTTTATTTTTTATTTCTATCGTAAAAACAAAAGTTTGAGTCTCGATTTACGGATCCATCAGTCCAGCCTAACCCCATCCGATCCCATGGGTTAGCCAACCGCCCAACCACTGTAGTGATGGGATCCAATTAAAAATTTGGTTAGGTTTTGTCCCGGGTACCAAGGAAAAGAGTTCCAAGGCCCCCTAGCCGGATGTTCATGCAAAATAAAACTAGTCACACCACTCACACACCCAATATGAAATTGCCTTTTTCAACCAGATTCAACCAGTTTAAAACAATCCTTTAATAAAACCCTAGTATCATTGATCACCATCTTCCAATTTATCCAATTGATTCTTAATTTTCCATCATTCCTTCATCAGAGTATCTATGGCATCATTGGCAACTAGAACGCTCAGGAGCTGTTTCGATAGTTCCTAGCCCATAATACTTGGCAATATAATCACTTAACAAGATGGACTCTCGTTGAAGATCAGCAAGATCAATCAACAGATCCATATAAGGAGCCATGGACTCATCCATTGAAGACCAGCAAGGTCAATCAACCAGATCCATGCTCGATTTCAGAAAACAACTCCAACTCTGTTCCAATATCTTCCTCGACGCACGCGTGGGTATCCTAGGCAACCCAGAGCCCGAGCACCGTATGGTCAGCACCCTCTAGGATCCTTCGCAGGTAACCTAGCGCTTCACGCATAGGCCGCTTCCTTGGCCCCTCATCCACCGTACCGGAAGCTCACCATTTTAATCGCACCGAGGCTGGTCAAGACCTCGGCCGACCTTGCTACGCGAGACGTCCTTCATTGACTCCCCGTCAGCAGTTGCAACTTTACCATCACGACTTTAATCACAAGACGGTCAAAATGCTCCCCCCAGCATTCTTGACATAAAACAATCATTTACAAACAGCATTTACAAACAGTATTTACAAACAGTTTACAACACAATTTCTATTTTAACTTTCATTTTTCCACATTATCCTTCATTAATCTACATTACTTATTCCATATTCCATTTATATGTATACTCATCCCATCCCATCATTTCTATCTCATCACTTCAGATTCCCTCACATCGCATATCGTATATTCACATCCATACATCCACATCTATATGCGTACATTCACATCTACATGCATACATCTACATCTCTATGCATACATCCACATCCACATTCACATTCACCTCCATACATCTACATCTACATGCATACATCCACATCTCCATTCACATCTACATCTATACATCTACATCTACATGCATCCATCCACCTCCACATCCACATCTACATCTATACATCTACATCTACATGCATACATCCATATCTCCATTCCCATCTACATCTATACATCTACATCTACATGCATCCATCTACCTCCACATCCACATCTACATCTATACATCTACATCTACATGTATACATCCACCTCCACATCCACGTCCGTATCTATACATCTACATCTACATGTATACATCCACATCCACATCTATACATTTACATCTACATGCATACATCCACATCTCCATTCACATCTACATCTATACATCTACATCTACATGCATCCATCCACCTCCACATCCACATCTACATCTATACATCTACATCTACATGCATACATCCATATCTCCATTCCCATCTACATCTATACATCTACATCTACATGCATCCATCTACCTCCACATCCACATCTACCTCTATACATCTACATCTACATGTATACATCCACCTCCACATCCACATCCGTATCTATACATCTACACCTACATGTATACATCCACATCCACATCTATACATCTACATCTACATGCATACATCCACATCTCCATTCACATCTACATCTATACATCTACATCTACATGCATCCATCCACCTCCACATCCACATCTACATCTATACATCTACATCTACATGCAAACATCCACATCTCCATGCATAATAAAATTCTTTTAATTAATCTAGGATGATAGTTCCTAGAATATGGTAGGAAGTCCTCTTTTTATGCTTTGAATGAATTTATTTTATGCGTAATTTCTATAAAAATTTTGCCATAGCTCCGCTACTATGACTGATAAATCTCAATTTTTTTCTAAGGGATAAAGCTCATTATTAAAGAAATAATTAGAATGGTCTCTAATTGGATCATCAATCCATAATGGTCTCTAATTGGATCATTAAGAAAACAATTAGAATGGTCTCTAATTGGATCATCAATCCATAATGGTCTCTAATTGGATCATTAAGAAAACAATTAGAATGGTCTCTAATTGGATCATCAATCCATAATGGTCTCTAATTGGATCATTAAGAAAACAATTAGAATGGTCTCTAATTGGGTCATCAATCCATAATGGATTGAATCAACAATGTGCATAAACTAAAAGTATAGCAAAAAGCTATTAATTTGGCCTCAAGCATAGCTTAATCTTGGATTAAGAAAAAGCTTTATGAAAAGCTTCATTTGGATTGAGAATGGGTCATGAGTATGACCATTTCTTGAGTGAGAGAGAGAAATTATAAAAACCATTAGAATTTAAATATAAGTGGAAATTAACTTCTATAGCATTTATTAAATTATGTAACTCTTCACTACTATTCACCAATTAACTTCAATAGCATTTAAAAAAAACCATACCAATTAAACTTCTCAAGCTTGAGAGGGGTTGAGAAGAGAGAATCATTGAGAAATTATAGAAAGATCAAAATTCAATATACTTACCTTATAATTTGCTTGATTCTTTATTCACGGTAGAGGCCCCCAACCAATCAATTGGTTTAGTGTGTTGATGGAGCCACCAATGGGGATTGAAGAAAGAGAGAAGTATCAAAAACTAGTGAATTATTAAAGAATTCACAGTTCTTGGCTTAGGTAGAGTAGAGTAACAATGCCTAAGACACTCTATATTTTGGCTTAGGTGGAGTAGAGTAATAAAGCATAAGACTCTATCTAATTTGGCTTAGGTGGAGTAGAGTAACAAGCATAAGAGACTATATATTTTGGCTTAGGTGGAGTAGAGTAACAAAGCATAAGAGACTATATTTTGGCTTAGGTGGAGTAGAGTAACAATGCATAAGACATTATATTTTTTTCAACAAGGGGAGGCTTCTATTTATAGGAAAATTTGAGCTCCTAACCAAACAAACTGATTCTAGAATTTTCTAAGTCAGTTTGGTCACTTTTGACCATTTTTAGGTCAGTTAAGCTATCTTTCTGGAACTAGACTTGAATGAGGAGAGAGGAGAGATGAAATATCTCAATTTTTATGAGTTTAAAACTCATTCAAGCATGTGAAATATGCACCTCCTTTAAAGAATTCCCCTTCCTTACATATGTGTCAAAATTGTATTGCTCATAGTTTTTTACTAATAAACCTTGTACATTTTCAACTCTTCATCTTATGTGAAATATGCACCTCCTTTAAAGAACTCCTCTTCCTTACATATGTGTCATAGTTTTTTTACTAATAAGCCTTGTACATTTTCAACTCTTCATCTTATGTGAATTATGCACCTCCTTTAAAGAACTCCCCTTCCTTACATATGTGTCATAGTTTTTTTTCTAATAAGCCTTGTACATTTTCAACTCTTCATCTTATGTGAAATATGCACCTCCTTTAAAGAACTCCCCTTCCTTACATATGTGTTTATTTACTAATAAACCTTGTACATTTTCAACTCTTCATCTTATGTGAAATATGCACCTCCTTTAAAGAACTCCTCTTCCTTACATATGAGTTTATTTACTAATAAACCTTGTACATTTTCAACTCTTCATCTTATGTGAGCATTTACTCATTTTTGGGTATCTTCTTTTACAATTTGGATTTATCTCCTCCCTACACATGGATTGATGCTATTGGCCCATAGAAACCTTAATTGGACCATAGTCTAAAGATTTCTAAAAATCTAGGCCCTTAGACTAAGGTTCTTTATACCTATTTCCAATTAATTCCAATTGCACATTGGAAAATTCTTTTTGAATTTCTGTTTCAGGGGAACTTATTTTAATAAGATGAGTTATTTTTCTATCTAAAAATATTCATAATCTAAATATTCTCTCTCTAGAATATTTTCTCTCTCTAGGTTAAAACAGTTAGAAACAAGGTCTTTATATTTCTGAAGAGGGATTGATTACGGGGGAAGATACTAGACATCAAAAAGGGGGTTGGGGGGAGGAATCTTACAATCATGTTAAAGATATGAATGATATGATTTGAATGAATTGTTATTTAATGATGAGTTCTATATAAGGGATATTTATCCCAGTGTTCTGTTGGGTTGACCAGAATATAAGGAACCCAGAATAAAATTGGATCTTAAGAAAAAGAGCTGTCCTCTACCTTGCGAGATGAGGACATCTCGCACTTTTTAAGTGGGGTAGAATGTAAGATTCCTCCCCAACCTTCGAGGTATACTGGAGTAAGAATCTCCCTTTCTGATCTTATAATTATTCCCTCTCTAAATTAAAAGAAAGTTTCTGTTAAAAAAAAAAAAAGAAGACCCTTCCCTAGAATACTTCTCAGGAGTCCCACCTGTTTTAAGGATTTAGAACAATGAGTTTAGAAGTGAGAATCGGTGTTTTGGATACCAAGATTTTGGTTTTCATTCGAGTACGGCCCAAAGAAGTTCTTTATCTCTTGGGGAGTATAAGAAGTTATCCCCCAGATATTGTGAATTTTATATCTGAATTCAATGAAAGTAGGTGACTTAGCCTACAAGTTTCTTTTATCTCATCTCAAAATTCTTAATGCCTTCTATAGAAAAATGTGTCAAACTCAAATCATGGAAAGACGGTAAAACTTCAGTGGCAAGTTACCGTTGGCTTCTAGGTTACGCTAGCTCCTTCCTTTATATAAGTCGTAACTTTTACTTGTCGCTCACAGTAATCTTATTCCCATCAATCTCCTTTCTTTCTTAATCTCCTTCATGGCTTGGCAACAGGAATTAGTTTTATCCCTGATGATTTCTCACCTTCAAGACGCAAGAGAGTCTGTGAAGAAAGACTTTATAGAACAGTATGAGCGCTCACTTTTTCCTCACCTAGGAACTTCTGTAGCGCAGACCAAATGGCGGACCTATCAAAACATAACTAGGGTAACACCCTAGGGTCAGCAACACTTTCGTAACAATGTCCGCTTGGCCATGGTTATTGAAGCTTTGGGTTTGGGTCCCCGATACTACTGCGTCATGAGATCAAAGGCATCTTGGGTTTTCTGAGCGGGTCTTCTTACTGGCGTGTTTTCTTCCTCATGAGAAGATATGCCTTTACCCCGTTTTTGGCTTGCCTCTCAGAGGTCCTTTTGTTGGATCACCTCATACCACTGAGATAGGTGCGGCAATAACCAGCAGAATCATTCCCATAGATGAGTTACCCTATACTTGTGCAGCTTGTGAGGACTGCTTTTGTGACCATATGATGGACGGACTTATGGAAGTGTAAAGAGTTCTTCTATGTGAGATCCCTGTTCCCACCGTGCAACAAATTCGGGGTACTAGCAGCGGAAGTAGCACTTCATGCGCGCGGGGCAGGGACCCACACTCGGGGCCTCGTCCACGGATATCCGGACAAGAGACTAATCCGTTGGTTGTTCCAAAACCGAACCCGGAAAAACTTCCTTTACCGGAAAGCACGGGCGATTCCTCGAGGATAACTTTTTACTCTAATGTAGTCAAGATCATTTCTGATCAAACTGATCCAATTGCATCTATAAGATATTTGGTCGGATCAAGGAAGAAACTTGCACTTGGATCATTGGGATCAACGCTTTTTTCCCCATTCAAGAGGCACAGCCGTTGATTCCTATCCATAGAACAATTACTGTTCGGGATTTACTTTATCTATCGTAATAACAAAAGTTGAGTCTCGATTTATGGATCCATCAGTCCAGCCTAACCCCATCCGATCCCATGGGTTAGCCAACCGCCCAACCACTGTAGTGATGGGATCCAATTTGGAATTTGGTTAGGTTTTGTCCCGGGTACCAAGGAAAAGAGTTCCAAGGCCCCCTAGCTGGAAGTTCATGCAAACATAAAACTAGCCACACCACTTACACACCCAATATGAAAATTGCCTTTTTCTTAGCATCAGCTAACTTTAAAACAATCCTTTAATGAAACCATAGTACCACTGATCACAATCTTCCAATTTATCCAGTTGATTCATAATTTCCCATCATTCCTTCATCAGAGTATCTATGGCATCATTGGCAACTAGAACGCTCACCACCTGTCCACACAGGGGCCTTTTCAATAGTTCCTAGCCCATAATACTCGGCAATATAATCACTTATAAAAATCAAGATGGACTCTCGTTGAAGATCAGCAAGATCAACCAACAGATCCATATAAAGAGCCATGGACTCATCCATTGAAGACCAGCAAGGTCAATCAACCAGATCCATGCCCGGTTTCACAAAAACAACTCTTACTCCTTGTTCCAATATCTTCCTCGATGCACGCGTGGGTATCCTGGGCGACCCGGAGCCCGAGCACCGTATGGTCAGCACCCTCTAGGATCCTTCGCAGGTGACCTAGCGCTTCACTCATAGGCCGCTTCCTTGGTCCCTCATCCACCGTACCGGAAGCTCACCATTTTAATCGAACCGAGGCTGGTCAAGACCTCGGCCGACCTTGCTACGCGAGACGTCCTCCATTGACTCTCCGTCAGCAGTTGTAACTTTATCAGTTAGGTCTCCACGACCTTAATCACAAGACGGTCAAAATGCTTTCCCAGCATTCTTGACATAAAACAGCCATTTACAAACAGCATTTACAAACAGTTTACAAATACAATTTCTATATTAACTCTAATTTTTCCACATTATCCCTCATATAATCCACATTACTTATTCCTCATTCCATTTATATGTGTACTCATCCAATCACATCATTTTCCATCTCTTCACTTCAGATTCCTTCACATCACATATCATATATTCACATCCATACATCCATATCCACATCCACATTCACATCCATACATCCACATCTACATGCTTACCTCCATTTTCACATCCTCATTTATACATCCACATCCCATATCCACATTCATACATACACATCCATATCCACATCCATACATCCACATCCACATGCATACATCCACTATCACGTCCTCATTCATACATCCACATCCACATGCATACATCCACTATCATGTCCTCATTCATACATCCATATCCACATACATACATACATCCACATCCACATTCCCATTCACATCTATACATCCACATCTACATCCACATCTACATCCACATGCATACATCCACTATCACGTCCTCATTCATACATCCACATCCTCATGCATACATCCACTATCACGTCCTCATTCATACATCCATATCCACATACATACATACATCCACATCCACATTCCCATTCACATCTATACATCCACATCTACATCCACATACATACATACATCCACATCCACATTCCACATTCACATCTATACATCCACATCTACATCCACATTCACATATATCCACATCCACATTCCCATTCACATCTATACATACACATCTACATCCACATACATACATACATCCACATCCACGTTCCACATTCACATCTATACAACCACATCTACATCCACATTCACATACATCCACATCTATATTCACATTCACATCTATATCCACATCTATATTCCCATTCACATCTATACATCCACATCTACATCCACATACATACATACATCCATATCCACATTTCACATTCACTTCTATACAACCACGTCTACATCCACATTCACATCTATGCATATACATCTTCATGCATACATCCATTTTCACATGCATACATCCACACTTCCATCTCCACATCCACACATCCACATACATACATCCATTTTCACATTCCCATTCATATAACCCCATATGCCTTCATATCTAATCTTTTATATCACATCCATTCTCACCCTATCACAACCCATATACATCTTATCTCATCTCATACACTTCTTATCTCATCCCATACACATCTTATCACATCTTAACTCATCTTATATGCATCTTATCATATCTTATCACTTCCCATATCTTTTATGCATACTTCTATGCATGAAATTCAATTATGCTAAAAGTAACACTTTTATAATAAAATAATCATCTCTTATGCATACCTCTATGCATGAAATTCAATTATGCTAAAAGTAACACTTTTATAATAAAATATTCATCTCTTATGCATACCTCTATGCATGAATTTCAATTATTGTAAAAGTAACACTTTTATAATAAAATATTCATCTCTTATGCATACCTCTATGCATGAATTTCAATTATTGTAAAAGTAACACTTTTATAATAAAATATTCATCTCTTATGCATACCTCTATGCATGAAATTCAATTATGCTAAAAGTAACACTTTTATAATAAAATATTCATCTCTTATGCATACCTCTATGCATGAATTTTAATTATTGTAAAAGTAACACTTTTATAATAAAATATTCATCTCTTATGCATACCTCTATGCATGAATTTCAATTATTGTAAAAGTAACACTTTTATAATAAAATATTCATCTCTTATGCATACCTCTATGCATGAAAATTCAATTATGCTAAAAGTAACACTTTTGATATAAAAATTTATCCATTATGCATACTTCTATGCATGAAAATAAAAATGATAAAAGTAACACTTTTGATATAAAAATTTATCCATTATGCATACTTCTATGCATGTAAATAAAAATGATAAAAGTAACACTTTTGATATAAAAACTTATTCTTTATGCATAATATAAAAATTTAATTTCTCCATGATTATAATGAAATTCTTTCAATTAGTCTAGGATGATAATTCCTAGAATATGGTAGGAAGTCCTCTTTTTATGCTTTGAATGAAATTATTTTATGCATAATTTTTATAAAAATTTTGCCATAGCTCCGCTGCTATGACTGATAAATCTCAATTTTTCTAAGGGATAAAGCTTATCATTAAGAAAATAATTAAAATGATCTCTAATTGGATCATTAATCCATAATGGATTGAATCATCAATATGCATAAACTAAAAGCATAGAAAAAAAAACCATTAATTTGGCCTCAAGCATAGCTTAATCTTGGATTAAGGAAAAGCTTTATGAAAAGCTTCTTTTGGATTGAGAATGGGTCATGAGTATGACCATTTCTTGAGTGAGAGAGAGAAATTACATAAAAACCATTAGAATTTAAACATAAATGGAAATTAACTTCAATAGCATTTATTAAATTATGTAACTCTTCACTACTATTCACCAATTAACTTCAATAGCATTTAAAAAAAACCATACCAATTAAGCTTCTCAAGCTTGAGAGGGGTTGAGAAGAGAGAAACATTGAGAAATTATAGAAAAGAGCAATATTCACTAATTACCTTACAAATTGCTTGATTCTTTGTTCACGGTAGAGGCCCCCAACCAATCAATTGGTTAAGTATGTTGATGGAGCCACTAATGGGGATTGAAGAAAGAGGGAAGCTCCAAAAACTAGTGAATTATTAAATGAATTCACAGTTCTTGGCTTAGGTGGAGTAGAGTAACGATACATAAACACTATATATTTTTTAACAAGGGGGAGGCTTCTATTTATAGGAAAATTTGAGCTCCTAACCGGATTGACCTTGCTAGTCTTCAATGGATGAGTCCATGGCCCCTTATATGGATCTGTTGGTTGATCTTGCTGATCTTCAACGAGAGTCCATCTTGATAAGTGATTATATTGCCGAGTATTAAAGGCTAGGAACTATCGAAACGGCCCCTGAGCGTTCTAGTTGCCAATGATGCCATATATACTCTGATGAAGGAATGTTGGGATATTAAGAATCAATGGGATAAATTGGAAGATTGTGATCAGTGATACTATGGTTTTATTAAAGGATTGTTTTAAACTGGCTGAATCTGGTTGAAAAAGGCAATTTCATATTGGGTGTGTGAGTGGTGTGACTAGTTTTATTTTGCATGAACATCCGGCTAGGGGGCCTTGGAACTCTTTTCCTTGGTACCCGGGACAAAACCTAACCAAATTCTTAATTGGATCCCATCACTACAGTGGTTGGGCGGTTGGCTAACCCATGGGACTGGATGGGGTTAGGCTGGACTGATGGATCCGTAAATCGAGACTCAAACTTTTGTTTTTACGATAGAAAAAATAAATAAATCCCGGACAGTAACTGTTCTATGGATAGGAGTCAACGGCTGTGCCTCTTGAATGGGGAAAAAAGCGTTGATCCCAATGATCCAAGTGCAAGTTTCTTCCTTGAACTGACCAAGTATCTTATAAATGTAATTGGATCATCTCGATCAGAAATGATCTTGACTACGTTAGAGTAAAAAGTTATCCTGGTGGAATCGCCCGTGCTTTCCGGTAAAGGAAGTTTTTCCGGGTTCGGTTTTGGAACAACCGACGGATTAGTCTCTTATCCGGATATCCGTGGGCGAGGCCCCGAGTGTGGGACCCCTGTCCCGTGCGAGAAGCGCTACTTCCGCTGCCAGTACCCCGAATCCGTTGCTCGGTGGGAACAGGGATCTTACAGCATGATTTTCATAAATTCTTTATTAATCGTAGCACCTAGTCCGTAACTAAGAGGTAGCTACCACTAGGGATAACTAATATACTTCGAGAGCATAAGAACTTGGCATACTCCGTTGGCATATATCCTACACCGTTTTCAAATAGAAATACCTTCTACTAAGTCCTCTAAGAATCTAGAAATCACTCACCACATGGTAACAACTAATTTAAAACTTAAACCAGCCAACTGTGTGTGAACATGCAAACAATATATGCAAAAGTGAAAAGCACATAAAGAACAAAAGATTATGATTTGAATACACCTGTTGTATTGCTCGTTGATGTTGTGCGTTTGCATTGATGCATTGCTGATGTTGTGCAGATTGCTTCTCTTTGCTCTTTGTAGGCATTGCATGTCTCCCCCTTTCTAATTTGTGTGCACGGTAGGTGGACTATTGGGGCGTGTTTGTATGCTCTTGTTTAGTTCAGATCTCTGCGCAAAATGTCTTATTAATAAACAAGAAAAGAAAAGAATAAAATTTATTATTGGTGCCAATCACCGAATATAGCCGAGGGGAAAAACCTAGTGGGAGAAAAGTGCCCTGGCTTGTTGATATTATTGTGGAGTTGATGTTCTTATCCTTGCACTGGTGGTGGATCCGTGTCTACTTCTGCTAGAAATATGGTATCAATCACTTCAGGATGCAAGGACAACCCTGTACAAAAGCTGGCCTCTGGAGAAGGTGGTAGAGGAAGGAGTGCTTCCTCGCTAAAATATGGCATTGGTTCTATGGGAAGGTTAAGCGGACAATTCTGATTTTGGAATTGCTTAATATAGGTGCTCATAGTGATCCAAAATTGACATGTTGAGGTTGGGGGAAGAAGGGCTTGCAAGATAGGTGGTTGCAAGTCATTTATGCATGTATCCCTCCATTGTTGTGCTTGAACCTCCTCAGGTAATCTATGTTGATTTGGTACTCGGTCTGGTACTCTCACATTAAGAAGGTTATGGCATTGGGGTGTAATTCCCATAATTTGTTTCATTAAGCCCGTGCCATATCGTTGAAAGTAAGAGCAGCATAGCCAACAAATGTGTGAAGCTTCTCCTAATACGAGTCGTGCACACTCTTTTGACAATGTGGAAATGGGTGATGCTATTGATAGAATAAAGTGGCAAAGTGATTCCCACAGCAAATTTCACCTAAGGGAGCATAAAAGTACCTAGAATGAGTTTGAAAAGGAGGAGCACTATAACCCCCGCGATGTTCAGGTTGAGTACTATCAGGGTCAATGCATGGTGGACATGTATCTCGCCAAGTATCCATCAAGAGGTATTTGGGCATAGAACAATGAAATTTAGAAACTTCAAACTTTATACACTCATATCCATCATTACAATCCCTATAAAAAACAATGTAGAGAAGATCATCTCAAAAATAACACAATCCTGTAAAGGCATAAGGAACCACATTAGTTAAAGTGAGACTATTCAAACACTGATCTACCAAAGAGCTTCAATTGTAGTGTTAATGCCTTACCTTTGGTTTTGGGTATGTCCTTCTTATTAAGAGGTGGGAATGTTAGCAATTGTCAAGGAATTTGAGCAAGATAAGAGGATTTAGGCAGTGAAGTGCTAGAATCTATGCTCAAAGGAGACTCATGTAAAGTTGGATTTATCTTAGGTACACAAGTTGATGGTGGAATTGTGTAACAAGGAGAAATTGGGACAACTGGTGATTCAATACATGTTTGGAGAAGGTCAACACAAGTAGATTTGTAGGTGCTATTACAACCACCTATCCTATCTTGAAGAGGTTGTGTTGATTTCCTTTGCACCCATTGATATGAAAAACGAAGAGTGGCTTTTGGAATCTTATTGATACACTCTTCTGGCTCTAGCAAACCATGGAATTTGGGAAGCCAAAGTGCTGTTGCGCCCTCATAATAGCCTTGTGCTTTAAGAACATGCTTTGGGACCCAATGAGTAACAATCTGAGGTTTAGGGTTGGAAAAGATATGCTTTTTAGGAGGTTTAGCAACTAGGCTAGATGGTACAAGTTTGTACGCATCTTTGGGTAGCCAAATTGACAATTATTTCTTGCCTGGCCTTCTTTGAGCAGTGACTAGAGTAGTTGGAACATGCCAGCCATGGCCCTCATTTGAGGACTCATCGATTATCCACATCATTTGTCTTGGAGCTTGAAGAGCAGATGTTGAAAGTGGGTTGTGTAAGGTAGAACTACCACCCTTCTGACATGATAAAACTCGTGGAGCAATAGATCCCAAGACGCAATCAGAATCAATTTGCAATTTGTATTTTCTATTCTTCCAATCTAATGAACAATTGGTAGCACTTAACCATGATCGACCAAGAATAACCTCTACCACTCCCTTGGACTTACTGGCCACATAAAAGGGAACTGACATCTGGTGACCTTGAATGGACATCATAATGACACATTTTTCCTCTATAGGGTTATCTTCACCTGAGAAACTTTGTAAGTCAATAGGAATGTGCACAAGTGTTGGTTGTCCCAAGGCTACCCATGTGCCAAATGAGAGAATATTATAATCTGCACCAGAGTCAATTAAGGCAGAGACAAAGTAGGTAGTCTCATGAAAATGAAGACACACATGAATATTAAAAGGATCGACATATTGAAAGGATCGACATATTGTTCATCAGTAGCCAACTGTAAGGTCAACACAGAAGCCTTGCGACGCTCCTTGGCTTTGCAAGGATCGACATGAATATTGAAAGGATCGACATATTGTTCATCAGTAGCCAACTGTAAGGTCAACACAGAAGCCTTGCGACGCTCCTTGGCTTTTGTAACTCTAGCTTTAGCTTCTTCTTGAGCCTGACGTTTAAGTAGGTCATGTACTTCTTTCTGTGTGTTGGCAACATGCATTTGTTGAAGCATGGCTTCAGTTAGTGGTTCATTGTATTTCTTTTGAGACGACTTCCATTAATGAAGTTAGGCATTTGCACCACTAGGAGTAAGCTCATTAATCACAAACGGTCCTAGGCCATGTTTCTTGAGCTTTGGCTTATGATTCTTAACTGTGTACAAGAGCACAAGGTCCCCTTTTTTGAATCGGCCAATTGTTACATTTCTACCATACCATTGCTTTTGTCTCCTCTTCTCGGCATACATCCCCATTACTGCCAATAAGCGGGTCTCATCAAGCTTTTCCAATTCATCAATGCGTTGAGAAAGCTCATGACCAGTCCAGTCCAAATGTTTAGCAACTGGTAGAGTAGGTACAAGAAATTCAATGGGAAGAATTGCATCTAGCCCAAAAGCAAGCTCAAATGGGATTGTGCCCACAGATGTTTTATAGGCTATTCTATATGCCCAAAAAATTGAGTGCAACTTTTGCTCCCAATCACTCCTATGTCCCTCAACAATCTTTGTGAGTGCTGTGCAGAGAATCTTGTTAGTACTCTCAGCTTGACCATTGGTCTGTGGATGATAGGGTGCAGAACGCTTGTGCATTACCATAAAATCTTGAAGTAAAAACTCTATGACCTCATTCACAAAGTGCACACCTTGATCACTAACGATTTCAATAGGTAATCCATAGCGTGTAAACACGTACTCATACAAGAACTTGGCTGTGGTTTTGGCATCATTTTTAACTGTAGCCTTTGCCTCTACCCATTCGGTCAAATAGTCAGTTGCGACTATAATATATTCGACATGCGTGTGATGAGCTGGAGGTTTAATGGGACCAATAAAATCAATACCCCATTTGGCAAACGCACGTGTGCTTAACATAGGCCGCAATGGCATATTGTCCTTTGTGATGGGAGGTTTGGTCCCTTGACAATCGTCACAACGTTTCACATATTCTTCGGCATCCATTTGTAAGGTTGGCCACCAAAGCCCAGACCACCTAATCAACTTAGCTGTGGTATTGCCCGAAAAGTGTCCACCCCCAACACCTCCATGTGCATGAGTCAAGATTTTCAAGTAGTCAGCTTCACATACACACATGTGCAAGTTGCCATCCTTGCCCCTCTTGTAGAGTTGGCCCTCTATCAGCATATAGTTGGCCCCTTCAACTTCAATAGCATGCTTTCGATATTTAGGAATTGTTCAATCAGTATGACCATGCTGAAGATAGTCCACAATATACTTAATCCAACTTGGTGTAGTTGAAATTTGGAATAATGTGACATTATGAATTGTTTGTTGAATATGACTGAAGCACAGTTACGAACAAATTTTTCAGCATCCGCATGCATGGTAGGCCACCATTGCCCATCCTGAGTTATACGTCGCACACAAGTAGTAGCTGATGCATGGATTCCACCAATACCCTCATGTGCCCATTCCAAGATCTCCTCATATTGATCAGGGTTAGGTATAAGCCGCAACACTCCATCATTACTTTGACGATATAATCTCCTTGAGATTAACTTAAATGGTCACCATAGGTCCACATTAGGACCGGCTAGTTGTATCTGCCCACTTGTCAAAAATTCTAAGATGGGTTCAGACCATTTAGGAGCTGTCTCTACAAGGAAAAGTGTTGAATCTAACATATCATCATCCACACCCACAGGAGCTTCTCCAGAGGTGATTCGAGACAAATGATTTTTCCTTAGATGAGTTGTTCCTTTTCGGACTGCCACTTCAAAATCAAACTCAAGAAGGATGACAAACCACCTCACAATCCTTCCAGTTGCACAAGGCTTATTCACTAAATACAACAGTGCTTGATGGTCCACAAAAAATATAAATTTGTTTGCCAAAAGGTAATGGCAAAACTTTTTCACTGCCTATATCATGGATAAACCTTCTCTTTCTGTGTGGTATAATTCTTCTCAGCATTGTTCTAGCATATGAGATTGGGAAATCCTTATTATGTTCTCCCGATTGAGCCAAAATACATCCAATTGTAAAGTTTGAAGCATCAATATGGACATGAAAGATTTGGTTCCAATCTGGTACCCGTAAGATGGGTGCAAACACTAATGCTTGCTTCAACTTTTCAAAGGATTCCTCACACGCGTCAGTCCAATTAAACTTTACAAGAAGAGCATATAATGGTCTGGCTAGGACAGCGTACATGTAGATGAATTGACGATAATAGCCACAATGTCCCATGAATATTTGTACCCCTTTAGGGTTGATAGGCCGAGGTAATGAGACAATGACATCAATTTTATCCATATCTATTGAAATCCCATTAAGAGAAACAATATGGCCCAAAATTTTTCCTTGTCTTACCATGAATTTGCACTTGTCAGGATTCAAGCATATACAATAAACTTGACACTTTTGAAACACAAGTCTGAGGTGTTCTATATGATCATCATGCTCTTGTGAGTGAACACATAAATCATCCATGAAGATCTCAAGAAATAGCCTTAAGTACTCCTTGAATACATGACTCATTAACTGCTAAAAGCTTGCAGGTACATTTGTTAGACCAAATGGCATAACACGATAAGCAAAGATGCCATCTTCAGTAGCAAAGGCTGTCTTGTGTTGATCCTTTGGATCAATTGACACTTGATTGTAACCGGAGAATCCATCCAAGAAACTATATGCCTTTTTCCCTACAACTCGTTCCAAAACATGATCCGTGATTGGAAGTGGGTAATGATCACATACAGTAGTTGCATTTACCTTCTTGAGGTTTACACATACTCGAAGTTTTCCATTTTTCTTGGGCACCACTACAATGGGGGAGACCCATTCCGTGTGTTCAATCTCATAGATAAATTTTGCCTCTAAGAGCTTGTCTATTTCTTCTTTTATCTTTCGTGCAAAATTCTCATTGTAAGTATAAGGATGTTGCTTGGAAGGCTTTGCATCCTCTCGTAATGGAATTGTATGTTGACATATGCTTGGATCAACTCCTTTGAGGTCTTTATAACTCCAAGCAAAAACATCGCAATACTCCTTTATTGTTTGAATTAATAACTTCTCCTCATCTAAGGACAAGTCTGCGGTAATCCACACATAGCGAGGCTCTTCTCCTGGCTTAGCGATATCAATTTTTTTTGCATCTTCTGGACCATCATATGAAACCACTGGCATGCTTGGCTTTTGTCGCATGGGCTGTTAAAGAACAATCTTCCGATCTTGAAGAGTGTACTGTGTGAAGTTGGGGGGAACATTGAGACCTTGTTCTTGTCCACTTGAGTCATCACTAATTGAAGACCATGCGGTTTTGAGCTCTCTTTTTTGCAATCTTGCATCAGAGTTTTTCGTTCAACCTTTATCTTTGCACTTCCGACACTCTCTTTTGAATCTATTTGAGACTTGAGTTTTTTTTGGTCTCTTTATTTTTTTGCGATTTTTGCTAACAGTTTTTAGCTTTTCTCCTGGTTGGAATCCATCTGATCGTTTTACTTGGTCTTTGATACTATCTTGTGCTTGGACATAGTATAGATATCCATTCTTTCCTGAGAAGTGAGGTGGTGGTCGAGAGTGTTCATTCTTAAACTCCTCGTTTTCTTTTTGTATTCTCTCATGTCGTTCCCTCTCATCTTGTTTACGGATTCTCTTATGGCTCTTACAGCATTTACATTTTGGTCTTTGGTCGGCTTCGAGGGATCTCTATTTGAACCTCCCTTCCTCTCAAGAGTAGGCGTGCCTTTCCTAACTCTTCCTCGTGGATTATCACATCATCATCAAAATCAGAGTCCCATCCATCTTCCTTATCAGCATCATTAGTAGCCGATTTGAGTGTTAAATCCTCCACTCAGACTTCCTCTACATGCAGTGCGGTGGATGCAACCCCATAGTACAAATCATCTAGAAGGTCACGTGGTTGTACCATTCGTATAGGAATAATGTCATATCCATCTGAGTCACAAAATTGAATTGGCTTAGGTAAAGCACATGTCGATAATGTTGCAATGACATGACTCCATTCTAGGGGATCAATTAAGTGCTCAGGGAATGTATGCCTCATTTGATACACTTCGATTACCCTTAAGTCTCTCAGTGTTGAAATCCTTACATGAGGCTCCACACATCCACAGATCTTCTCTGTTGCCCATCTGACAATGTAACTCTTGAGCCCTCAGATGAAGCAGAATTAAACTGATCTATTGGAGACCGCGTTACATCACGATACGAGTGATTCTTTAGGTTGACCCTTGTGATGATAGAATCATGTCGGAGGTACAAATAATTGTATCCCCAATCTTGAATCATTTGAAATTGTCACATGAATGGTCTACCCAATATCACTTCATAGTTTGGACGCTTTCCAAAATCCACTACTGCAAATGTGTGCTCATATTCAATCCCACATGTGGTGACCAATATGTTCTCTAGTAGCCTAATGGGATGTTCTAAGCTTCCATCTGCCAGCTGTGCAAGTGCATTCTGGTACTCCTAATAGCTTTTCCCAAATGGACCTTGTCACAATGCCCACTCCTGCTCCACTGTCAAGTATTGCAGTTGAAGCTACTTTTCGCACTTCTAATGGGAGGGTAGCATTTCCCTGATCGTCCTCACAAAATTTTCCTACTTTGTTGGAACTGGCATAACATGCTTTGTCTCAGGGTGTATAGTACAATAATGGTGACCCTTTTGTAGCAATACCTGCTCTGAAAAACATGTGGCAATATCATTCCACAACTCTGGTCGAAGCTTTATCAAATCAAGCAAAGGTAAGGTACAAGCCACTGGTGGTGACAAAGTAGCTTGCACGATACCCATATCCATCTCCTTTGTCAACCTTCTATGCATGGAGGGTATCCTCAAGGTTTGAGAATAGTTCTCATATTCTCCCAAATAAGATGGTAAGGTTTTCATTGTATGCTTACTTCTAGGAGAAACAATTGTTTGAACTTCCTCCTGGATGCTTGGGCGTCTAAAGTTGTTTTCTGTGCCCCTGGTAAAACCCACTTCAGAGAATGGAGGTGAAATAATAGAGGACATATTCTCATTAACTTTCTCATGAACTGCTGTCCACATCTCATTTGCCATGTCCTCATTAGTATCAATAACTTCATGATTGCATGGGAGGGCAAGATTAGGTGTTGGCAGAATGTCTTCTTTCAATGGGGTGTCAATTGGTGCAGATTTCTCACTATGAGCTTGTGAAATCAGCTCACTTTTCATTTCCCAACTTGATGACACTTCTGGTATGGTTTCTAATGTTGGATTAAGAGAGGTTGGGCCCCGAGGGATAGGTGGAGGTGGGTCCTCAAATATTGATTGAGCTTCCCTAATGAGTTGCTGATGATTGATCTTCTCCTTACGAGGGTTTGGGTATTCTTGAAGCTTCTTGGGTAGCTCAGATAAAGCTGCAATGCGACTTCTATGAGCATCAATGATGGCATCTAGAGTCTCGTTCACCTTATCCACAAAAACAGAACCCCCAGAACTATCCTCGGTTGTACTAGCCTCATCTTGTTTAGCACTAGGCCCAAGTTGAGGTTGATGCTCCTCATGCACTTCTTGGGATGTAAAAGCTTGATACTTCATGTTTTGTTTAGAGACTTCTTGAGAACTAGTGGATGCACTCTTAGTTTTCTTGTTGCGGTTCTTTTTCCTCCTAGTGGTCCTTTTTCTTTTGGAATGTAGGGTCTTGTCCACTAAATTTGCCTTTGCATCCCTAGTTTGAGGTGTCTCATCAGTCTGCATTTTGGCATTTCGTATCTGTGATCTAGTCATGACTCTAAGTGGCACGACATCCTCATTCTCAGATGAAGGTGGCGATGGGACTGCCTCTACAAAGTTGAGTGAGACCTTTGGTTGAGAGGTGCCTTCCTCATGTGGTTTCAGCAAACAATCCTTTGGAAAGTGTTCTACACAACACCCTAGACAATATCTTTCAATTGGTGGAAACTGTGGTACTGTTGTATTGGATCGAGCTGCTTGCCTTGGGCGATGTGGACAATCACGAGCCCAATGGGGTTCTTCGCACTCATAAACAGGGGCCCATTAGTTTGGCTTCTACTTTCCTTTGGTGCCATTGACCTGAGGGGCATGGAGTCCTAGGTTGGTAGCCGCCTAGCAACATCAAAGAATTTTGTTCCCCCAGTTGAGGCTCCAGTTCTTGGCTTGGATATGCGAGACTTTCAAAGAGATTTTCCTTGGATGAATATGATGCATATTCCTCCTCCACATAGCTTGGGTTTACAAAGTCTCTACACATATTTGAATTGTCGTAGTCAACAAACCTCACAGGAGCAGTCCCATGAGCAGGAGGTTGAGCTCGAAGTACAGGTCGTGCTTGCTCTTGTGCCATCGGTGGCTTACGTTCAAAATTAGTATACTAGTGATGCATTTGTGGAGCCACTGCACCCCTTTGTTGGTCACGCTCCTGTCTCATTCTTGCAATGCGAGTACATTCCTATGTGGTGTGGGTATAATTTCAAGCATAGGCCTAGCACCACTTCTTTGTGGGTTGGTTTGTGACTAGAGGAGAAGAGGTATTACATTCTTTGGTTTTATGGTTACCGCCACATGCTCCACAAAGATGAGGACCTGTAGGTAGTACACTCCTCATTCGCTGCTGTTGTTGTTGTTGTGGCTGCATGGGTGGGCGATAGGTTTGTCCCAATCTCCTTAGTACTAGAATAGTTATGTGGTCTGGATTTACTAGTGCGCTAGACCCTGAACTTTGGTCATCACCCCACTGATCTCTAGGTTGCAACTCATGGCCAATACCATCTTGGAATTTGAAGTTATTTGTGAAATCCATAGCATCATGGCAACACTCATTGAAATTTGTATGCTTCTTTGCATGGAGATGTGTGTGCAGTATTGAATTTTTAAGTCCTTTTAAGAAGAGAGAAATTAATCGACTCTGGGTGGGCTTCTCATCTTCTGGGCAGCAACGATTAATGTACTGCTTCATCCTATTTACACAGTCTCTAACACTCTCAGTCTCACCTTGCTTGACAGAGTAGATGTTTGCTACTGTGTCATGCTGAATCCCCATCAAGGAAAAAGCAGCAATGAATCTCTCTTCCAAAACTCGTAAAGAAGATTTGTCTGAAGCCTCTAGTGCCTGAAACCAAGCAAGGGACTTTCCCTTAAGAGTGAGCCAATCCTTCAATTTGCGTATGCTTGTCAGTCACTTGCTCTGCTTGAACTGCTTGCCTACATGGTCATATGGATCTCCCGACCCTTTGTACTTCTTTACCAGTTTCTGAAGAGTTGATGGCCTTACTCGTCTTGAATACTCATCATTAGCCTACGGCCTCTCACTCTCAGTGGGAACTGTTCCTCTCTTTGGTAAGATGGTCCACATGCATCCCAAATTGGTGTGGGTCCCCTATTACCTGCCTCACCAACCCCCTCCAAAGATCTTGTTACCTGCATTTCAGGAGGTGCATTTATGGGAGGGCGAGTTGGCTCCCCTACCCTCGGATTGTCATAGTGAGAGAAACGTTGTTGTGGTGTGATCTGTGGTCACACTTTTGGTGTAGGATAATATCTTGGTGCTAGAGTTGGGCTACCTGTAGTGGTCCACTTTGATGTTGATGGTCCCTCTCTAGTGAACTCTCGTAGGGGAGGAGCAACAGTTTCTCCAAGAAAGGCTGTCTCTCCTGGTTTAGCTGTATTAGTAGAGAACACTTCCATGAATAATGGTCGTCCTCTCCACGTGAGGTCACGAATCTCCTTCCAATCTAAGGTTTGGTATTCATTGGCCCATTTATCATTGATTCAGTTCTTGTATCCTGCAAGCTTCTCGACTACCACCACAAGTGCTAGAGGAAGGTCTAGCTCTGGCAATCTAGTTGTGGCATAATATCCTTCTAAAGAGTCCTTATAGACCTCTTGAAGTGGGTCATCTTGAAAGACCTTTGTCACTCGAATTTGTCGTACAAACTCCCATTGGTTCTCAGCCTCCTGATCCAGTTTGCTCTTGCCTTTCCTGTCCCTTTCCAAATTTAGATCTACAAAAAGTAAATCATCTATGGATGGCTTTAAGGACTGGGCATTGGATGGTCCAGGCATGTCCGGCTCAATGAGCCAATCATCTTTAGACTTCCTTGCACTGGAAGGCTTTGATAAGTCTAGGAACTCACTCTTAGAGAGCTCCCCTAATTTGTCTACATTCTCTGGATGATAGGTGACTTCGTAGCGAACACCATCTCCACCCATGTACATGTTACCCTGGTCATTGACTAGAGGTGCTCTATCAAGCTCTGAGAAAAAGTCTGTGATCTTAACGAGATATCGTTGCTGTGGATCCCTAAGGTTCTCAGCTCCTTGAGCATTCGTGTAGACATATTGAAGTCTCACATTGAGTGATAACCCCATGGTGTTGGCTGCAAATGGATTAAAAGATCTGGTGGGTGTCCTACTTGGGGCTAAGGGATGACTATTTGTTGACAGCCCTAGATTGTCCATAGACAATGAGGTAGTTGTCCTGGAAAGGGTATTAGATTGGGATTCAGAAACGGTTTCAACAATATCTGCCAAATTTCCTACCGATTGGGTCCCACTTTCTTGTGTAGGTACTCTAGAAGGTGTCCTAGACCCTATGGCAGTGTCTATATGACGTCTCGACCACAAGCGCATAAGGTCAAATTTTAAGGGTTTTTTTTATTTTTTTTTTTAAAAATCCAAAAAATTTCAAGTTGGCTAAAACTTTGCCAGAACCCATTTTGAACCCCCTCGAACACATTAGGCCAAAAAAATAGCGTATTTTTTTGGATCAGAAATAGCCTAAAATTTACCAGTTTTCCATACTGACTCACTATGGGAAAATGGTTCCGGGACCGAAATTTTGACAATGGGTGTTTTCTAACTCCTCTCGAAAAGTTAGATAACCTCCTAATTTTTTGCGACAGAAAATGGAAAAATTTTCCTGACTTTTTTTTTGGCACCTCCTTATCCGATGCGGTGGCGATCTTTATGGTGCGGTGAGTGGGTCTCTCTGCGCGGTGCGCTGTTCACACACAACCGCCTTCTTTTATTATTTTTTTTCCTTTTTTTTGAAGTACGTGTGCAGTGAACTTAATGCGTGTGCAGCTGGTGAGATTTGCAGCAAATTTGAAATGTTCAATCTTCATGTGTGTGTATAGATTTCAGTTTCTCTGTAGGTGCAGGTTTAACAGAGAACTAAAATGCACAAAATTAAAGATGCAGAAAACTAAACTAAGCTAAGAACAAAAAATAAAACAAACATGCAGAAAATTGAAACTGTAAAAATTATCCTCAAACAGAATGACAAAAATGCAAAAATAGGCCTCTCTCTTTCCCACACAAATTGAAATTTGCAGGTTTAGCGCCTACCTCCAATCCTTTCCGTGTGTTGAATCCTTGTCCTGACCTCAAGGGAGAAGCATAGCTAGCCAATCGCACTCAAATTGCAAGTCAAATAAAGAGAATTTAACAACAAATTAGTCTTAAATAATAAATATGGTGCTCAGGCAGCGGCGCCATTCTAGAGCGGTTCTCTCTACCGTGCAATATAGTGCTCATAGAGTACTACTAATCAACAAATGTGTTAAGAAACACAATGTCAATCCGAGGAATCGACCCGATTAGTGCATGAAAGCTTATCCCATGAGGGAGAGCTCACATACACAAACCACCACTTGGCGATTCAACCATTCAACACCTCAATCAATCTCTCAATCCCTTAAACCCACTACACTAATTAAGAGAACAAGCAATGCATGGCAATCTCTTAATCCCATTCAAACATTGATTAAATCTTAGCTTTCCCTAATGCCAGCAAATCCATAAGCGTGCATCTACTAACCCACAAGCTTAAGCAAGCATAGAATGTAACATTCACAAACCCACAAGCTCATAGAGAGAGTCTATCCATGAATAACTCATTGCCAATGAAGTGGGCAAGAGCTTGCATCAATGGAGACTACACATACACACACTACAAGCATGCAGCATACACAAGAGAAAGAAAGAAGCATTCAACTAATCATAGATTAATCTACTTCAATGATGCTAAAATAGATTAAGAGAATGAAGTGGAACTATACTCATTGAAGCTTGATGCTCATTAGAGTACAATAGAGAGAGAGTTAGAGAGTTGCCATAGCTTGAGAGCTCAAGAGCGTCACTCAATAGCTTATGAGAATGGCCAAAAAACGTCCACTTTCTTTAGCTAACATCTCTTTTGTAGAGATGTCACTAACCCTAACCCTAGGCCTCTTTCACACATGGGCGGACAACCCCATAAGTGAGCCTTGCTTAATACACTTAGAACTCTCATTTAGAACCCACATTGGCCTAAAACGATTTACATTGCGCTTCAGCACAAAAATATGGAAAAATTATGTGCGTCTTTATGTTCCCATGGCTACAATCCCGCTCTCTCGCATTAATTGCTTTCGGCCTCCTTCCATAATCCGTGTTCCCGTGAGTGTTCCCGTGGAACAGTCATCAACGTATAGAACAATGACCAAAAATGTGTCCTTGCTTCTCTTCACATAGAGGGTACTCTCTGATGGACTATTGCAAAAATCATTTGTAACCAAGTATGCATGAATCTTCTTATACCGTGCTCTAGGAGCCTGCTTAAGGCCATAAAGAACCTTTTTCAACTTGCATACTTTAGACTCTTCTCATTTCACATCAAAACCAGGAGGTTACAGTACATACACCTCCTCATGTAAATCACCATTCAAAAATGCAGTCTTAATGTCTAATTAATGTACATTCCGCCCATGATGTGCTGCCAAAGCAATGAGACACCTAAATGGTATTCATACGGAATGTGGGTTATCCAATATTGTTGGTACAAAAAGAAGAACACTCGACAAACACCATGGAGGTAATTGAAGACACCTCAACATCATCTTCAATTGAAGATGAGAATCTTTTTGTGAACTGCTTATATTCAAGGTCCTTGTTCTATTTTAGGTGTAAGAAAATATCTCACTTGTCTCTTTAAATGGACCAAACTCTAGGTATATGAGATAAAGGGAGGGTGTTAAAATAGTGACCTCATAGCCTAAGATCGAGCATAAACCCGGTTAAAAAGGTTTGTCAAAGGTTCAAAATAATATTTTAAGGTGTAAAGTCTACGGTCCTAAGAGGAATAGGTGCATCATTAGAAAAGGGGAAACACATGCCTCTAGGTGTCAAAAAGTTGATGAATCATTTGTTGTATGTGGCAAAATAAGGTAGAGTGTATTGACGAGTGTCGCAGCCTCCAAGGCTATAAATATGTATGCACTCTTTGGAGTAATATGTGCATTCCTTTATGATAATATTGTCTCTATTTTATTATTATTATAGATTATTCCTCAATCATAATTAATCATTAGGAGACCTTTGGATAATTTTGGGCCCTGTAAGGATTCCTAATTTTTAGGGATTAAGGCTAATTTTGTGCTTTCTTAAGGAGAGAAGGTCAGTCAAGAGGGCTAATTGGAGCCTATAATTTGAGCTTTCTAGCCCATAACTCCCAGGCTACAAAAATAGGGTCTCATGTTATCATTATCTCTCCTCTTCTCTTTCTAGAAAACTCGTAACTAAGGGGGAGCCCAAAATGGACTATTTTTTCCCCCCATTTTGCAAGTTTTATACTTTGAAAGTGACCCCAGACCCATATATATGTATAACATTCAATTTTTAACCTTGTTTTTCCCTAAAGCCCACTATATCTCATCATTGAATGCTTCCACCTTTGTCTCCTTCATTTACTGCCTCCGTTTCCCCACCAAATCAACGAAATGAGAGATCTCTTCTCACTTTCCACATCATCAATCTCGAACAACAAAGGGGAGGACCAAAAATAGTGAAAAACAAATCTCACATTTTTTACCTTTTTTGCTTTAAAAGTTATCCCAAACCCATATATATGTCAAAAATCAACTTTTAATCTCTTTTTTCCCTAAAAATTGAACCAACTCTCTCTCTCTCTCTCTCTCTCTCTCTCTCTCTCTCTCTCTCTCTCTCTCTCTTATGCATCTCTCTATCGTGAGCTTGTTGGTCTGCGTAGCCTCACTCTATCCCTCTCTCTGCTACTCTGAACTCTCCCTTTCTCTCTCTAATGGCCTGTAAACACGCTCTCTCTCTCTCCTCTCTCTCTCTCTCTCTATCTCTCTCTCTCTTTCTCTCTCTCTCTCTCTACCTCACGTGACTGCATCCTCCCTCTCTCTAATCTCAACTCCTATCCCCCTTTCTCTCTCTCTCTTTCTCTCTCTCTCTCTCTATATATCTATTGTGATCTTAGGGTCTTCCTCTTGTTTTCCACTATCAACTCCTTCTAAGCATGGCATTGTGTGAAATCACTAATAGCCACGTGCCATTGAATCGACACAAGGTGGATTTGAATGTGTAGGTGTTGGAAGAGTATGCAACTTTGAGCAAGGAGAGAAGGTTTCAATGAGTGGAGGCAAGGCAAGAAAGCTTCTCGAGAAGCCTTACAAACAAGTGGGACAAGGTTCAAAGAAATGGAGATATGGAACATGTTGAGGAGGGTGAAAATGTTCCTGCAAAGTTGTGGAAAGACCTTTGTGCTTGCACTATTTCAGACTGCTTAGATGCAAACATTATCGCTTTGCATGAGCAAGTGTGGGAAAAGTTTAAAAAGGTAGTGCAGTTGATGAGTCAAAGCAGCACAATAGACAAAGGTGCAAAACAATTTCGAGGTAAAAAGCTTCATTGAAGCCGTGGTCCGCACATGGGGTGAATTGAATATTGTGCATTACATGGTAATATAATGCTTTTAAAGGTTTTTGAAAACAAATTTCTTCTTCTAATGCACTTTTCTTGAATGGTGGTTTTGTTTGGTATCTGCGGCATATCTTGTACGCTCATGGTGCATATTTCATGAACGCCTACAGCTCGCTTGACATGTGGAGCACCCAAGCAATGGAGAAAAGTCATTACTATGGCTGGGGAGTCTATTTCAAGAACCATGGAGTGGAAGGACTTGATCAAACTATCTCAAAGAAATGTTTGATTAGTTCTTTCGTTATACCTCTGGAAGAAACCTTTCAAGGGAGAGGGCTCAAATGTCCAAATTGGCCCAAATTTCCAAAATGAAAAGTAAGGGTTAGAAAAAAGCAAGGTGGAGGGCACAAACAAGACCTGCATGTCATGCGGCATGGAGGGTTACACATGGGAGAGTTGGTAAAGTATGGGTCCCTGTAGGCTTGAATGAGGCCTACGGTTGATGTGTAGCTGATCTATGGGGATATTATCTATTGAATGTAATCACGTTTTTTGCCTAATATTCAACCATGTTATCTTTCATGTTTAAAATTCCATTTTTCTGCTGCGTGATACTTTTTTGAAAACTAGGGCTTTGTGTAATGATTACATTGGCCACTATAAATGAGCACCCTCTCTCTTTTTGTCCATTTTATATAAGCAGTTTAAGAGCACACAAGCACTCAACTCCTCATAGGCACACTCACTACTTCCAAACTTGCACGCGGTACTTATTCTCTATTGAGGTTCCCATGCAACCTAATGAGGATGCCCTCTCAACCCAGGAGCTAGAAGTCAAGGATTTGCACAACCTTGCTGCCCAAATCGACAATTTTGTTGTTGCATGTAGCATCTGCAGGGCTCAGTTTTCCATGCTGGTGAGCGGGAGGCCACGTAATGACCACTCCATACCACAAGCTGACCGCACAAGGGCATTGCAGTTTGCTAGGAACATTGCAAAGCACCGACAGTCTATGGTGCAAATTTTGTTGCGGTTTTTAGAGTCCTCCTTGGTTTCGAGGACCGTGAAGTCATGCGTCATTACAAATTTTGATAAATTGATATACTGCCCTTGCTAGGTTTGATTGGTAGCAAGGAACCTTTGTAATATCTTCAAATATAGTTTTTTTGATGACTTGAATTGTATCCCAAAGATTTACATTGCATTGTAATACTCGAAGAAGTCTCAAGATGACTTGAATTGTATCCCAAAGATTTACATTGCATTGTAATACTCGAAGAAGTCTCAAGATGCTGATTTTGAAATATTACATGCTTGGTAATCCACATGTTTGTGTGTTTTGATGCTTTGTGATAAGTGTCCAGAAGGAAGCAAAAATTCACTGTGCAATTTGGCCAGAAAGGCTAATTTTGCACCCTTCCGAACCAATAAAATATTTCCTCGATTTAATCAAATGTCTCCAGTGAACGCTTATTCGAATGATGCCCCATGGATTTAGCATGCGTACGATTTGTTTGCACGCATAAGTGACCTCTTAAAATTAGGGGTATTGAAATGATGGCATTTTCTTGTATAAATAAAGCTCGACCTCTATTTTTTCCCATTCTTACCCTCATCCTTACCCTCAGCTCTTCTCACCATGGCGCGGAAAAAGAAAATAGTGAGAAACAAGATGAGTGAAGAATGACATGCTCGATTGAGGTACAACACAAACAAGAATTTGGAGCATTACAACGGCAAACTGAATAAAAAATTGACAGAGAAAGCTAGCTCATCCCAGCCAAGCAAGTAGATAAAGTTGGTGGATTATGGCACGGAAGATAGCAGCGCAGCAGAAATCGACACTAACACCGACACCGACTGCAAGGAGCCTACATGGGCACACATGGAGATTCCCAACCACCTAGCCGTAGGGGAAAGACCTTGCCACACATTAACATGCAACATCAAGAGTAGTAAGGGGAGCAAGAGGAGAAGTAGGAGCAAGAGTAACAACAAGAGCAAGAGAAAGAGCAACAACAAGAGAAAGAGCAAGAGGAGAAGTAGGAGCAAGAGTAACAGCAAGAGCAAGAGAAAGAGCAACAACAAGAGTAGCAAGGGGAGAAAGAGGAACAAGCACTAGCCCCAAAAAAGAAACAGAAGAAGGAAGTCGACGTATTATAGGCCTCTCCCCCTACAACCACGTCACACTCATTATCTACCAAAAGTCCTTGGATCTTCTCATCCAGAGGGCACCTTTCTCACTAATGTGCAAATAAATTTTATGGGAATATAGGAAAGAATGTCGGATGCAGTTGTTTGATCTAGAGACCTTGCAGGAAGCCGTTGAAGCATATCTCATTAATTTATTGGAGGACACAAACTTGTATGCCATTCATGCAAAGCGGGTCACCATAATGGTAAAGGATATGCAGTTGGCCCATCATATTCGTGGAGAAAACGGGAACAAAAAATGATGTATCTCAACTTTTCATATTAATGAATTTTTGATGTGTTTTATATCTTCCTTTTGCATATTTAATTTTCTATTTGATTGTCTATTCCATTGTCTAATCGATTTAATTGTGTAATATATCTTCCATCACGTTTCAATAAAGGGCCAGAAGGGTCCCCTCCGGGCTGCATGCAATGGACATTTTCGTACCCGTCTGTCACACATGGTTTTTAATTGTAAGATGTATTACATGCCATTTTTGTACCCTTCTGGCACACATGGTTTTTAATTGTAAGATGGTTTTTAATTGTGAGATGTATTACATACCCTCTAGCCCTCCTAAATTTTTTTGTCACCTTTTTTCTAAAATTTGAAGGTTTTTATGAATATTAAAACTTAAATCCTTTAAAATTGGGTGTAGATAAAAATTCCCATTAGGATGGAAATATCATGGAATTAGGATGCTATACGGGCAACCCAAGACATCATGAAGTTGGTCTCCTTAAATGGTCTTTTCCCAAAGTAAAGAATGCAAGGGAAGGAAGATGATGTCAATACAAGACATGATTGATTTTAAACCTTCAACATCAGAATGCATGTAATTTTTGATTTCCTTTGTTAAATTAAGGTAAATGAGAGATCAAAAGGGATGGCCTCGTACATCTTCATGTGTCTCAATATCTTTTTGCATGCTCACTGATTATGAAACCAAAGTTATTTTTTTAATTTCCACCATTTTCTGTGATTAATTAGGGACTAACTACGGTATTCTCATTCTAGTGGAGGGTGTAAAGCTATCAAAATTGTGGAGGGTGTAAAGCTATCAAAATTAAGGACTAACTACGGTATTCTCATTCTAGTGGAGGGTGTAAAGCTATCAAAATTGTGATGGCCAGAGGGGTGTGAAAATGCTATGTACGGGGGCCTCATAACTTCTTTAGCCCCTAATTAATCATATAAAATGGTGTGTCTTCAAATTTTAGGAGAAAAACTAAAAAAACATTTAGAAGGATTAGAGGGGTACGAAAAAGCATGTACGAGGCCAGCGGGGTGCAAAAATGTTGTGTACACGGGGGCCTTGTACATGCCATTTTCGCACCCCTCTGGCCCTTCTAGAATATTTTGTATTTTTTTCCCTAAAATTTGAAGACACCATTTTATATGATTAATTAGGGGCTAAAGAATTTATTCTCATTCTAGTGGAGGGTGTAAAGCTTTCAAAATTGTGATGGCCACAGGGGTGCGAAAAAGCTATGTACAGGGGGCCTCGTGCAGGCCATTTTTACACCCCTCTCACTACAAGAGGTAGGGCCATTTTCACACCCCTCTCACTACAAGAGGTAGGGCCATTATCCATGCTTTTTTCTATGCTTTAGAACTAAGCTTAGAATCCCTGAAATGTCAAAATACACGTCGAAATAGAAATGTCAAAATAAGTGCCTATATATACGTTGAAATAAGGGTCGAAAGAATTATGTTTTCCATGCTTATTTCCATGCGCTTTTCGATGTTTATTTCGACTTTGATTTCGACTGAGGACACTTTAATAAGAGCATACACACACATGAATTATCCTTCAACATTCATTCATTTATGCATGAGGCAATATGCATGAGGCCTTATGCATAAAGCTATGCATGAGGCCTTATGCATAAAGCTACTCATGAGGCTTATACATAAAGCATTACGCATAAAAAGCATGCATGAGAATTATTCATAAAGCTTATGTGCAAACTACAAAGCTATGCATGAGGCCTTATGCATAAGGCCTTATGCATAAAGCACTATGCATAAGGCCTTAAGCATAAAACTATGCATGAGACCTTATGCATAAAGCATGCATGAGGCCTTATGCATAAAGCTATGCATGAGGCTTATGCAAAAAGCATGAATGAGCATTATGCATAAAGTTATGCACAAACTTACAAAACAAATCCCTAGCACCCAAGGGTGCAATAATAATAGAGGAAAGAGAGGATAGATAGAAAAGCACTTACCTCTTTTTCGTGATATTGAAAGAGAGGATTAGAGGACCTACAAAACCAACAAAAGGGTGAGGAAAGGATTAGTAATGCATACATACAAAAGCTTATGAAAGCTGTGCTAATGCTTATGCAAGCCTTATACAAACTATGCCGCTATGCAAGCCTTATGCAAGCTATGCTAAAGCTTATGCATAAAGCATGCATGAGGCCTTATGCATAAAGCTATGCTATGCATAAGGCATTATGCAAGCCACGCTCTCCTAAACTAAACCGTACCCCAGCACTATGCATTAAGCATGCATGCATAGGTTGAGCTCGATGCATGCATAGAGCTTAGTGCATGCATAGAGCTTAATCTCTGCATATATCTCTATGCATTATGAATGCATGCATAGAGCTTAATCTATGCATTAAGCTCTACGAATAGAGCTTAATGCATAGATTAAGCTCCAAGATTAGAGCTCTACGCATGCATTAAGCTCTATGCATAGAGGACCTACAAAACAAAACCCCTCTTTTTGGTAGATAAAAATAGAGGAAAGATAGAATAAAAAGATAAAAAAGAGAGGAAAGAACTTACATCTTTTTGGTGATGTTGAAAGAGAAGATTAGAAGATCTACAAAACTAAAAAAAGGGTGAGGAAAGGATTAGTAATGCATACATACAAAAGCCCTAAGAGCCTAATGCATACATACAAAATCAAAAAGAGAGGAAAGAGAGAAAAGAATTGACCTCTTTTTGGTGAAGTTGAAAGAGAGGATTAGAAGACCTACAAAACAAAAGTTGAGAAAATAATTAGTAATACAAAACCCTAAAAGTGTGAATAGCATGGATACACAAGGAGGTTTATCCTTCAACACACACAAACCAATTAAACAACTAAGAGGAGGGGAGAGGAGAGGGGAGGGGAGGGCAGGGGAGGGAGGGCAAAGAAGGAGGTGGAAAAGAGCTTGGGAGAGAAAGAACCTACAAAACGATTGAGAAAGCAAAAAAACAAGAAAATTACCCATAATTACACACATAGACATTTCAAATCACATGTACATGTAACCAAGAGGAGATGGGAGTGAGGGAAAAGGAGGCATACCTGGTGAGGAAGACAAACACACGCGCACAAAAACAAACGTTGTAGAAAAAAGAGACGTTATGTTTTACTATAAAAACTTGCACCGTCGATATATATGTCAAAATAACCTTGGAAAAAAGCATCGAAATCAAGGTGGAAAAAAGTGTCAAAAAGTGTGTGGGAAATATTGTGGAAATGAGTGTCAAAAAAATAAATTTCCCATGCCATTTGCGATGGATATTTTGACGTTTATTTCGACAATCTCTACTTTTCATTCAAATTCAAAATCTTTCTAGATCTTGCTACGTGCCCCCAATATTTCAAATTACCTATCACCGACTACCACCCTCCATAAATACTTAAGGCAGGATTCCCCTCCAAAATAAAGCATTCGTTCCCATTTTGCAAATCAATATGGAAACCATGGACGGCGCCACACCCTCAAATTTTGTTGATTTAGAGGAGAGGACACTTTGCCCATGTACTCGCTGCAAATACCAATATGGAAACCATGGACGGCGCCACACCATCAAATTTTATTGATTTAGAGGAGAGGACACTTTGCCCATGTACTCGCTGCAAATACCAAGTGGCTCGACGTCGATGAATTTACAATGATCATACAAAAAAATGGAGAATATTTCTGGTGGAGCGATTGGAACATGTAATTAGTGGCAATGTGCACTTTAACAATGACGAACTAGTGCCTGAACGATGGAGACCAACAAGTTTAGCCACAAACGAGGTGATCCAACAACCCAAGGAACTTGAGGCAAATTTGGAGCAAATACTAGAATAGGACATGGATGACATAATAAATGCCTTACACAATGGAACATAAGATCGAGGTTTAGAACACAAAGGGGTAGAAGAAAACACAAGACATGTGGAATCAGTTTCCCAAGAAGAGAAACAGCTAAGCACGCTTGCTCGTCTTTTTCCTCCACACTAAAGGAAGAGTAGGATCTAGCAAATGTTCTATAGTGGATCTGTTGGATCTAGAGTAGGACTGTGCTTTGCATAAATCACTATTTGAGATTTCTCACAAATCATATGAATCAAGAATGACCTAATCTTGAACTTCCAAAAAGTGTAATTTATCTTATCCAACTTTTCATCGCTTATGTTATTTGCAGGTTGGGTCATCTCTCCAAAAATACCTTGAAATAGTAAACTACTAAAATAAGTTTTTCCTAGAGCCAATGCTCTGATACCATGTTAAAAAACGTAATAGAATAAGTAAGATTAATACAATATAAAGTTCTAAATTGTAAAAGAAGTGGAGAGTAAAAAATTTATTGCTTGCAATTTGACTACAAAACTGATGGTTGTCTGCGGGCCCGTGTGCTCCGAGTAAAGAGCTTTAATGGCAATCTAGATGTACTATGGAAGGAGGATGTCTTTTTTATAATAGTACTCGAGCACAATGAACTAAGGCTACCAATTAGTTTGTATATAGTGCCTAGGGTCGACATGGACGTAGGTTAGATATTTCTATCAACCCATAACTTGGTCCAAAATTACCAATATACTATATCATTTAACTAGGACCATATTAGACTATGACAAAGCGTCGTAGTAGGTAAATTTTGTAGGCTTCACAAACATCTAAGACCATCTTGATTCATCACTAACCTGAGAATAATGTATCCTCTATTTGCTATCTAGCACTGACTAATGCAATCACATAGCCCACATAATCATGCATCGTACTTGGCAGAGTGCCAAGTCTACATAAGCCATCTCCTAACCATCTGGCTACATTTGGTTTTACCATCCAATGTCTATATTGGAAAACTCTAGGTGCCCAATGCTCACCACAACGGCTACTCCTCATATAGGGGGGCTTATAAAATAGAGCACATTTCTCACCCATAGTAGCAACGTGAGGGTCGAGCAGCATTGACCAAACGCTTTGTGAGAGAATTCTCTAGAAACATTCTAATGTTTGGTTTAGGAAATATTTAATAAATATCTAGTTTCATACATGAGGGTATTTTTGGATGATTGCAGTCTTTTTAGTAAAGTAATGGAACATTTAGTCTATTTATCACTGTCTAGAAAAATGTCATATTGCTTGACTCTGTTTGAATTTTACTAGATGTAATTTTGTTGTTGGGACAATGGAACTCTTTGAGGAGATGGTGTCTTCCCCATGAGAATAGTAGTAGATTATAAGAAAGTGGAGGTGATCAAAGCACTCAAAGCACAAGGAGTTAAGCCAAGTTTTAGGTCAAATCCAGTGGCATAGTCACTTTTTAGTGGCCAATGTGTGTATTATCATCCAATGTACTTGTTGACAAAGAAAGATGCACAATATGACTGGTTACAGAAGTGTTAGAAGGATTTTCACTATTATAGCTTATGTTAGCCCCTTGTCCATATGTGCATCCCCTAGATTAGTGGAAACTATTTCGTGTATCCATTGATGCATTAGATGTGGCAATCAAAGGTGTGATTTATGCAAGAATAAAATGAACGATGGATTTCCCAATATATTATATTGGTCAGATGGTGTTCAAATATCAAGCCTTACTATTTATGGTTAATAAGCCAAAGTTAGCAAGAAAGATGGCCTGTTATGGATGAATTTGCTACAGGAATTTGATTTTTCCACAAGACATACATTTGGAATTTGATTTTTCCATTTGAATTACAAGCTAAAAGGTGTTTCAAAGCCAAATTATGTTGGCCCATAGTTTGAAAGGATGTCCTAAAATTTTATTGTTGAGAGTGTGATGTTTGTCAAAGATTGGGTTGGTGAAATGCAGCAAACTAGATGCCACACAATCTATTGTTGTCTGTTAATCCATTTGAAAAGTGGAGTCTTGATTATATAGGACTGTTTAACCCTCCTTACTAAACTGCGAATACGTATATCCTCATGAAAACTGATTATTGTCCTAAGTTGGTGAAGCTAGAGCTTTAAGGAAGTGACTAGTTTTGGTTGTCCAATTGAGTTAGTCAGTGATTAAGAGGGGTGTTGTAATGACATAGTATCACATGAAAAACTTTTAGGGTATTATCCTCAATCAAATTGTCAAGATGAATCTTCTAATAAGAATTTGTATTTTTTTTAAAGAAAGTACTTCATGAAATTGGGATCAAAAAGCTACATTCTACATTATAATAATCCTTGATCACTTAGATATTTTTAAAAGGTTCGAGGCAAGGGCTTGTTAGGCCAGGCTATGTAGAACACATTTACTTAGAACATAAAATAGTGTATCTAGATTATTTCTCATTAAGAAACCATTATAATTTATTTTGTAAATTTAGGTGGAGTGCTTAGAGGATAAAAAGTATATCCTTAACTCTTTTCTTGTTGGCAATGCCATCATGTAATACTGTAGGTAAGCCAATTTTTAATATCAAAATGATTATAAGTCGAACTAGTCATAGTTTTACACTAAAATATTCAAGAAAAAGGTTGTTTGTTTTCATGAAAAATCGTAAATTTCAGCATAGTTCTTGGATAAGAAACATAATGTCTTTTAAAATTTATTCTTAGATCTAAAATGATATTCTTTCATTATTTTAAGTAATAATAGGTTCTTTTTAAAAAGGTAAGAGATCTTAACTCAAATTCCATGTTCAACACAGGTGGCCGAGTTCGAGGATGAAATCTCAAAAAGGATTTTTTTTTGAAGTGGGTCAACTTTTAACTTTCAAGGGCTAGCCTTGGTGCAAAAACTTCGAGATAGCATATTGATGAAGGGTGTTATTTTATAGTGTTTGAAACATGCTTTAACTCATTACATTGATGAGTATACACTCAACTTGAGTCAACATTGAAGGTGTCAATATAACCAGAGATTGGGGACTTCAAAGGATCTATGGCTTAGAGTTGGTTGTAGGAAAAAGCATAAATATTGAAACATTGAGTAAAACATTTAAATCTACCTTTTGGTGTCTCAAGTAGTGTGAAGATGGGTGGCATGTCCCTAAAGGTATAGGCTTGGGTGAGGTGAGCATTTTAAACCAATTTGGGCTGACAAAGGAGCAATGGATGGCCTCAAGCTTCATGCTAGTTTTAGAAGGTTGGAGCATTGATCTTGTTATTTACTTTAGAAGGATTGGAGCATTGATCTAAATGTTACCAATACCTATCTAAGATATTAAAATTTTTACCTAGTATCTACCTTTGATCTACATACAAGTGGGTGGATCATCCAAGAAGAACTTGTGTAATAGAACATATGTAGAGTCCTAACTAGAGAGAGAGAGAGAGAGAGAGAGAGAGAGAGAGAGAGAGAGAGCCATCTTGGATGGTAGAATTTTGATCAACTAAAAGGGAAACAGAAAATAAACTAGGAAAGGTATGTCTCAAATGTTTTTTAGAAAGAAAAGGGTTTTAAGAATGATGAATCTTAGATCTATTATCAACTCTTTGTTACAAGAATCAAGGGCATTCAAGGAAGGTTTGGATGTATAAAAAGGGAGGAGAATTCAAATCAACACACACACACACACACAAACACGTGGGAGGAGAGAGAGAGAGAGAGAGAGAGAGAGAGAGAGAGAGAGAGAGAGAGAGAGAGAGAGAGAGAGAGAGAGAGAGAGAGAGAGAGAGAGAGAGAGACACTGGCACTTTGGGGAATTTTTCAGTAATATAGCTCTGTGTTTCCTCAAAAGAGAAAAAAAGAGAGAGAGAGAGAGAGAGAGAGAGAGAGAGAGAGAGAGAGAGAAGAGATGAAAGAGCCTCTTGGAAGCAATAAAAAATCACAGAATGATATGTTTACAATGCTCAATGCATATGACTAGGAACTTAGAAAATCATTCAATTCATGTAGAGTGATAAATCTACTTTCCACAATATCTCTTGTTTTGGTAGAGTCATATTCACACATTAAAAGGAGGTGAAGATGACTCCACCCAACATCTCTTTGGTTGAGTCATCTTCACACACTGCAAGGGGGTGTAACATAAATTTTGAATTTTGATCATGCTATATGCTTTTTAGAACCTTGAAAAAACTTGAAACCATTTATAGATAAATTTGCAAAAAAAAGGTAATTTCCTTCTTTAAATTAAGGCACGTATAAGTTCCTCCCCACCACAAAAGGAAATGAATGGTGTGGGTTGTATAATCTCAATTTAATCACCCTACTTTTCTGGCTAATGTGGACAAGTGCGTTTGAATGAAGGGGACGTGTTACAAGAAAGGGGTGGTGGTTGAGCTTGCCTCAACTTTCAAGGCTAACGTATATACCTTTAATTGATAGGTGGGTTGGGTCTTTAAATAAAAATAAAAAAGATAGATGTTTTTGAGAAACAAAATCATTGTGTTGTTTAAAAATTTTGCCATGGCCTTAGCTTCAAGGACTTCCATAGACACAGTAAATATTTTTTGTTGGGATGTCATTTTCCACTTTAAATGCTTGAAAGGACAATTTTCGTGTTGTTCTTTGCACTTAGATATAGTGTCAACTTTTACCATGGAATGGCTTTTGATCTTGGAATTTCGGACAATCTGATGGAGATAGAAATCGCATGCCTTTTGATCTTGGAACTTTAGACAATCGTACGTAGATAGAAGACACCTTTGAGAAGTTTTCATAGTTCTTTATATGTTTTTATAACTATGGCCCTTGTCTATTAATATCAATTGTGAGAATATATTTATGATTTGTAGCAATCATAGACAATGTATCCAATCTCAAAAGGAGTGGATTCATGTGGATAATCAATAATCCTTGCAACCCACTCCACGATGTTTATCACTGTAACGTACCCATCTTCACTAATAAAGAAATGTCCATGTAATTATGAGTTTTTATGGTATAAATATCAATGATTTGATTATTCGAGTCATTTCTACTTAGAATCTTTAAATTTTGAGCCCAAATTCGAAATCTGCGCACGATTTTACCCTAATATAGGATTTTACAGCATCCAAAACGGACACCGGATCAAGCCTATACGCTAATTTCAATCATTTTAGTTAAAAAACGACGACCTTTAAACCTTAATAAATGCACGACCACACGTCCCATTGACGAACGGTCTGAACCCCTGCGACTAGGAGAACCCCCGGACAAAAACAATTTTCGCCCCCGGGGCGGTCCGGCACGCAAATCGAGACGGGCGTCCCAAATTTGGGTACCCCGCTCCAAAATTTGGTCCGTACACACTTACTAGGGCGCCCGTACAATGACCGTCCAAGAACCAAAGGACGACCGCCCACTGTATGGTCCACGCGTACCCTTAGGTGGACACCCAGACCAGATAAGGTACATGCGTACCACTCCTTTCCCAGACAACCGACACCATACCTTTCCCCTAGACCCATGCAGGCCACTGATCCATAGCCTTTGAAGGTACACCGTCCTTTCGTTCTTGCTTTGCGCAGCGCCCGTACCCTCACCTCTCAGCTATATAAACCCCCCGGGGTGCTCCTCAGACGACACGCATTTCTGTGTAGCGTATGCCCTGTTGTGCCGTCGTCCGTACCGCCGTCCGTCCCTGTGTAGCGTACTTGCTGCAAGTACAGCCGCCCTTGCAGCCACCCCTCTCACACCCCCTCATTTGGCTCTTTTCAGATAAGCCAATTTTCCTCCATCTCCCTCTTGCTAGAGGCCAGTGTCCTTAACTCTTCTCCCCCCCGTGTGAATAGACTTACAGAGAGGCTTGTAGCCACCCCTCCCAGCCCTCTCCACGTTTTTGCCTTTGCCCTTAAGGACATCTCACAATTCCCCCCCCCCCATTTGCGTAGACTTTAGTAAGGGTTTTTTGACTCAAGCGAGGGTTCGTGCGCCATATTCTTTTGCTCATACGGTGAGCAAACGAGCTCGGAATTCAGATCCGATTGAAGCGTTTCGATCGCAGCAGCGAGCCCTACAAGGCGACGCCTAATATGGCCTCATCTCGGAGACGACAAAATATTGCCTCAAGAGGGACACGTAACAACGAGATGGGAGGAGATGCGCCCAATGCGGCTCCAGTCCTCCCTTTTCAAGCCCCTCAAGGAGACGGTGGCCAGGTTAGCTTGGTTAATTTTCAAAAGAAGAGATTTATCCTTAAATTAGTATTAATGAATGGTGTCTTTTCCTTTTAAAAATAACGACATAAAAATTATATGAAGTTACGACTTATGTGATGTTGTATTTGATAAATTGCGTTGAAATTATTATCTTCATGAATTGTGAATGCTATATTTAGTAAATTGCATTGAAGTTGTTATCTTTAGAATTTAAGATTTTTTTTGGCTTCAACGCTAACTCGGTTCCGTGCTTGTGTAGCCGGGCGGCGTCGTTAGCAAAGCCCGGGAATGGCCCAAGGTATCCCTCATACCTTTGGGAGAATAAGGATCGCCGATTGAGGCGAGAGATTATGAGGCTGCCTAGTTCTGAGGGCCCAGGCTAGTGCGGTAAATAAGCCCACCCTAGTGTGCAGACATCCCTCTAAGGGGCGGGAGGATCGAGCGATGGAGCCTGAGAGGGCGACAGGCCGGCTTGAGTCCTCGCCAGCGGCCGACGATGAGGTGTATGGTCCCGTAGGGTTTTGCCCAGCATGTAGAGGCTGGAAGGCTGAATTCTAGATCATCGGCAGAATAAGAATAAGAGAGCCGGTTTGGCTTGTATGGAAATGGATTCATGTATAAACTTTTTATATAATTACATCTTGCCTTTGGTATGATTGTATTGTGTAAGAAGGCTGTTTTAACGAACCTTGTGAAGAAGGACCCTAATTAAGGAATATGTTTATTTATGTCAAACAGTGTGGTAGGATTAATTAGAAAATAAATTGAGGCATGAGTAGGGTGGAAAGTGGGAGGATGGAATGCCCTGATGGCACCATCCTACGAACGGGTGGACTCGATTAGTCGGGTAGCTTTCCAACAGACTAAGTGAAAGCCTACGCTAGATAGTTAGGTTCCGGGGCAACTCTATTCTAGAAGACTAGGCCAGCGGCTGTGCCTTGCATAAGATGAGGAAAAAAGCGTTGCCCCTAGAAATCAAGTCTAGTAGTTGCCCAATTTATGATCAATTGCCCTATGGGTGATTTGATATTTAGAAAATCACGCTCCCCCTGCGGGATAGAGCTAGGTCATACCTATGAATCGTATCCTTGAATCTCTATAGGGTCAAGGTGTCGATGAATAGGAAATTTTTCCCAAGATAAGACTTAGCGGACTATCTTAAGTGTTTCTCCCAATTTTAAAGGGAGGAACCTTACAATCACACCATTATAAGATGTTTATCACACCATTGTAGGATTGTGCTTAGGTAATAGGTAGAACTAAGGGCGTTGGTGTGGGCATCGTAGTAGTTAGGGAAGCCCTTCGTGCGGCTGGTTAGAAGCAAGTCGGACCGCATCGCTCCGTCGACACGAAGGATGGAATACGCAGCCTCTAGCCGGCACATTCGAGTTGTCGTTACACAGCGCTGCCGCCATGAAGAAGCGCATGGTGATAGTGGCCGACCCAATATAATATATATATAATATATATAATATATAATTTATTATTTCATGTAATATATATAACTTAAACTCATGATTTTTTCTTTGAGCTATTTTTAAATGCAATATAATATATGTATTTTTTATTTCATGTAATATATATAATTTAAATGCATTATTTTTTAATTTTTTTTAATTTTTTTATAAAAAATATTTTAATAAAAGAATGTATTAGTAGTTAAATTAATATATTTATTTTTTAGAAATAATATTTTAAGAATAACTAATATTTTAAATTTTTTAGATTTCAAAAATGTAACCAAATGTATTATATATATATATATATAAGTTCTTATCTATGAATCCATAGTCATCAAATTGAATTAAAAAATATTATCTTATGAATTAGAATATCCAATACAATACAAGATAAGAGAGGGCTCATTCCTACAAATGTAAACACTTCTATGCTCATTTCATTCAATCATAGCTTGGTGTTTAGTTTTCATAGCATTTTAGAGAGTGAAAAATCATAGTAGAAGTGTAGAGTTCTAATTCAACATGTCTATGTGTGCATATTGATCAACTTTTCATTATGAGAGATATATTATGAAAATAATTTTCTATATTAATTACAACTTGCTGTCTCATTTACTAAATAGTGAATTTTTTTCCATATCCTAAAAAATTAGTAATAATATTTTATATTCCGTAATATCCTAACCTTGTATTTTACAAAGTAAAAATTTTGGACCATGGAGAATGCATTGTCCTTTCTTATTTCTTATTTAGGTAATTACAATGTCTTTTATCATTTTCAATATAGGTAATTATAACTTTTCTATATAGAAAGGACAAGGTCTAGTAATTTACTATCTTATTTCCTATTCCTATATTAATAGAAAATATAGAGTCTATCTAATTCTCCATGTAGAAAGAAACATTGACTAGATAGCTCTATGTGGGGTACATACCCCACTTCATAGATAGCTCTATGTGGGGTACATACCCCACTTCATAGATAGCTCTATTTCTTAGATAATGAAGAGAATTTCCTTTCATTGAACTAGAAAATATGCTAAAATACAAATAAGCAAATAGGAAATGAAGAGAATATCCTTTCTAGATAATGAAATGAATATTCTTTCATCTAACCAGATAATGAAGAGAATACCCTTTTATCTAAAAACACCATATTAGATAATTTGGGAAAAATCCCATTCCCATTTGAAAAATGGGAGCATGGTGAACTTGTCCAAAAGTTTGTCAGAACCCCCTCATGTGACATATCATCGAAAAGATGTTGAAGAGTAGAATCTAAATCTACGATCTTTGACAAATTTGGAGTTAGTATGTTTAAGATATGTCCAAAACTATATGGAGTAATTGATTCCCAAAATGTGAGATTTTTCCCAAATTACCTAATATTGACTTTAAATAGGAAATATACTAAAATACATATAAGAAAATAGAAAATAAAGAGAATATCCTTTCTAGATATTAAAAAGAATATCCTTTCATCTAACCAGATAATGAATAGAATACCCTTTTATCTGACTAGGAAATCTCCTTTCTAGATAATGAAAATAATATGCTTTTTATCTAACTAGATCACGAAGAGAATACTCTTTCATCTAACCAGATCATCTAACGAGATAATGAAGAGACTTTCTAGATAATGAAAAGAATATCTTTCTATATAACGAGATAATGAAGAGAATACCCTTTTATCTACCTAGGAAATATACTAGAATACATAACAAATGAAAAGAATATCCTTTTGTCTAACCAAATAATGAAGAGAATACCCTTTATCTAACTAGGAAATATACTAAAATACATAACAAATAGGAATGCAATTTCCTAGATAATGAAGAGAATATCATTTCATCTAACTATGAAATATCATTTAATCCAACTAAAATATGTAACAATTTGTTATATAGGGAATGATTTAAAGCTTGTTGCTAAGGTGCTAAAAATAGAGAAGAAAATTTGAAAAATCCTTAACCACCATGGCAAGATTTTGATGCCTAATTGTTTCATTATTAGTAACTTGGATTAATCCATCTTGAGTGTCACAAAAGTATTTAAATGATCAAATGTTTATTTAGTAATTTAGATTATCTTGAGAGTATTAATATTATATTAAATGTTCAAGAAGGAGAACCATTAGTTGAGGTTATGAAGACCTCGTTACTCTGCAATTATCATGGAGACACAAAATAGTGGTAGATGCAATGATCATCCATTTCTACTCTCAAATAGAGTTTGGGCAAGAGAGTTTTGGAGGATAGGCACACGCACATGCAATCCATGGTGTCCAGTAGACTTCAAGGGCAAGGGGGCACATGCACCCTTTAGGAACTTTTTCGTTTAGTAGTTAGTGTAGCCATTTGAATGGTAATGATATGTGGACATAGACTAACGATGGACCGTGGCACTTTTTCCCTTTGTAGGAGTAGGAGCGTGTGTAATTGACCCTATCATGTCATTTTACTTGTACTTCAATCATTCTCATCAATTAGCGGATCGTGAAGTCGTGTCATTACCAATTTGGTTAAATTGATATACTGCCCTTGCTAGGTTTGATTGGTAGCAAGGAAGCTTTGTAATATCTTCAAATATAGTTTTTTTGATGACTTGAATTGTATCCCAAAGATTTACATTGCGTTGTAATACTCGAAGAAGTCTCAAGATGCTGATTTTGGAATATTACATGCCTGGTAATCCACATATTTGTGTGTTTTGATGCTTTGTGATAAGTGTCCAGAGGGGTGCAAAAATTCACTATGCAATTTGGCCAGAAAGGCTAATTTTGCACCCTTCGGAACCAAAAAAATATTTCCTCGATTTAATCAAATGTCTCCAATGAACGTTTATTCAAATGATGCCCCATGGATTTAGCATGTGTACGATTTGTTTGCACGCACAAGTGACCTCTTAAAATTAGGATTATTGAAATGATGGCATTTTCTTTTATAAATAAAGGTCGACCTCTATTTTTTCCCATTCTTACCCTTATCCTTACCTTCAGCTCTCCCCACCATGTGACACAGACAAAGAAAACAGTGAAAAAGATGAGTGAAGAATGACATGCTTGATTGAGGGACAACACAAACAAGAATTTGGAGCGTTACCACGGCAAACTCAAGAAAATTTTGACAGAGAAAGCTAGCTCATCCCAGCCAAGCAAGCAGGTAAAGTTGGTGGATTATGGCATGGAAGATAGCAATGCAACAGAAACTGACATAGCCACCACAGACATCGATTGCGGGGAGCCTACATGGGCACACATGGAGTCCCAACCACCCAGCCGTAGGGGAAAGACCTTGCCACACATCAACATGCAACATCAAGAGCAGCAACATGGGGAGCAAGAGGAGAAGTAGGAGCAAGAGTAACAGCAAGAGCAAGAGAAAGAGCAACAACAAGAGTAGCAAGGGGAGAAAGAGGAACAAGTACTGGCCCCAAAAAGAAATAGAAGGAAGTCGACGTGCTATAGGCCTCACCCACTACAACCACGTCCCACTAATCGTCCTCCTCGTGGCCCCGCTTGGAGTAGACGCTCAGGGTACAGGGCTTTCCAAGAGGTATGGCACTACCAGAAGTCTATGGATCTTCTCATCCGGAGGGCACCTTTCTCACTAACGTGCAAAAAAAATTTATGGGAATACAAGAAAGAATGTCGGATGCAGTTGGTTGCCCTAGAGGCCTTGCAGGAAGCCGTTGAAGCATATCTCGTTAAATTATTGGAGGACACAAACTTGTATGCCATCCATGCAAAATTGATCACCATAATGGTAAAGGATATGTAGTTGGCCCATCATATTCGCACAGAAAATGGGAACAAAAAATGATGTATCTCAATTTTCAATGTATCTCAACTTTTCATATTAATGAATTTTTGATGTGTTTTATATCTTCCTTTGCGTATTTAATTTTCTATTTGATTGTCTATTCCTTTGTCTAATCGATTTGATCATGTAATATATCTTCCATCACGTTTCAATAAACGGCCAGAAGGGTGCGAAAAAGGCCCCTCCACAGGGGCTGCATGCAATGGACATTTTTGCACCCTTCTGGCACCCATGGTTTTTAGTTATAAGATGTAATACATGCCATTTTCGCACCCTCTGCTGGCCCTCCTACAATTTTTTGTAACTTTTTTCCTCAAATTTGAAGGTTTTTATGAATATTAAAACTTAAATCCCTTAAAATTGGCTGTAGATAAAAATTTCCATTAGGATGGAAATATCATGGAGCTAGGATGCTCTATAGGCAACCCAATACGTCATGAAGTTGGTCTCCTTAAATGGTCTTTTCCCAAAGTAAATAATGCAAGGGAAGGAAGATGATGTCAATACAAGACATGATTGATTTTAAACCTTCAAAATCAGAATGCATGTAATTTTTTATTTCCTTTGTTAAATTAAGGTAAATTAGAGATCAACAGGGATGACCTTGTACATCTTCATGTGGTTCTCAATATCTTTTTGCATGCTCATTGATTATCAAACCAAAGTTATTTTTTTAATTTCCACCATTTTTTGTGATTAATTAGGGACTAAATAAGTTATTCTCATTCTAGTGGAGGGTGTAAAGCTATCAAAGTCGTGATGGCCAGAGGGGTGTGAAAATACTATGTACTGGGGCCTCATAACTTCTTTAGCCCCTATTTAATCATATAAAATGGTGTGTCTTCAAATTTTAGGAGAAAAACTAAAAAAGCATTTAGAAGGGCCAGAGGGGTGCAAAAAAGCATGTACGAGGCCAGAGGGGTGCAAAAATGCTGTGTACAGGGGCCTCGTAGATGCCATTTTTGCACCCCTCTGGCCCTTCTAAAATATTTTGTAGTTTTTTCCCTAAAATTTGAAGACACCATTTTATATGATTAATTAGGGGGGCTAAAGAATTTACTTTCATTCTAGTGGAGAGTGTAAAGCTCTCAAAATTGTGATGGCCAGAGGGGTGTAAAAAAGCTGTGTACAGGGGGCCTCGTGCAGGCCATTTTCACACCCCTCTCACTATAAGAGGCGGGGCCATTATCCATGCTTTTTTTGATGCTTTAGAATTAAGCTTAAAATCCTTGAAACGTCAAAAAAGCGTCAAAATAGAAACGTCAAAATAAGCACCGATATATATGTTGAAATAAGGAATGAAATAATTATGTTTTCCACACTTATTTCAATGTGCTTTTCAACGTGCTTTTCGACATTTATTTCGATTGATATTTGGACTCTGATTTCGACTTACATTTCGACACCGATTTTGACTAACATTTCGACTCCTATTTCGACAGATGCAAGAAACTTTAGATGCCTTTTTTGAATGGTTATTTCGACGCGTGCAAGTATTAAATTTTTTTTCGCATAATGGTGCATCCAGCCACAGTCTTGTAGCTGGATGCACCATTATGCCAAAATTTTAGAGTACCAGAGGCAACTGTACTCTAAAATTTTGGCATTTGTTGAAAAAGTTATAACATTTTTGACATTACAAAGTAGGTACACAATTCACACAAGTGCAAACAATGGCCAAATTATATTGCAAGATGTGAAATTTACATATCAAGCTCTGACAAGATAAGCCAAAATTCCATAAAGTAGTTGCATAAAATTGCGTACAAGCTATACAAGCTATAATCAATGACCTAAATTGCATAAAGTAGTTGCATACAAGCTATACAAGCTCAAACAAAGATGTGAGCATGTATGTACAAAAGGAAAGACATGGGCAAGGCCAATCTATGAGGAGCCCTCACTCAGGGTCAGGCATTGGTCCCTACGAAAACCATACAAGATGGTTTTTTTTGGTATACAAAACAACGATGTAACATGACATGGTAAAGCAAGTGTACAAATCATAAGGTTAAGGCTTTCCGCACTTGCCATATTTGCAATGCGCCCCTAATTGAGGTTTGCACCTTCTCCCTCAAGCTTCTCCAAAAGAAAGTACATGTTATGGCAGCGAGCAATGTCCTCATATTCTCCCGTTTGCCGGCCGACCAACCACTTAATTCTAAAAATACCAAAACAACAAGATAAGCATTGATACTTACAAAGTAAACATAACATCAAATGAAACATACAGGATAAGCGTTGATACTTACAAAGTAGACATGAAATGCATCCCAACCACCGCTTCCAAGGTGAGAGCTTCCTACGCTCTCCATTCGGGATTTGGCTACATCCTCTTGTTGCTTGTAGCATTGGGGATCTCTTGCATGCTTTTGCTTCTTTTCATTCCAATCCTCGGTGCTCATGCACCAAGGCTTATCACCCCCTGCCGTCACTCTCCTAGTCACATCTCCCTGCCAATGTTTCATGACGTCCACCATGTGGTCCTTTATCCACCTTATGGGGACGACATCACTACTAACGGCCAGCTTGTACTCATCTAGCTTGATTTGATTTATGATTCTATCTTTCTTATCTTTATCCAACTTTGGCCATAAAGTCATAAAGTCATTTGCAAAAACCACATCGCCACCATTGACAATTATGTAATATTTTTTCCCATCGCGGGCAGGTGTGGGCTATGTTTCGAAACATCGCGCGATGATCATGAGCATGGAGTGCTTCTGGCGCTAGATGGGGAAGGATGCTCACATGAGGGTGTAGACCCATCTGTGCCCCCACTTGGATAACAATCGCCTCCACCTCCCTACTCGAGCGTTGTCCTCTCTGAGTGGACAAATGACCTGAGGGAGGCGTTCTGGAGGCTCTTTGTGGGTTTTTATAGGTGAACTAGGGTTAGCGGTGGTTGTGCTCGATGGTGCGGTTGAAGTGCCCGCCCCTCTCCCAAAATATTGTTGCGCCGTCAGTCTTTGCTCGAGCGTGGCTTGTGCTAAAAAACCCATAAACTGGTCAGGAGACATGGCATATGGAGAGAAGGATGGAGCGTAAGCCAGTGTCTCATCTGGAGTGCGAGACATGTTTCTACACACACATAACAAAGCCCACATGGACACTTTAATAAGAGCATACACATGAATTATCCTTCAACATTCATTCACTTATGCATGAGGCCTTATGCATAAAGCCTATGCATAAAGCTATGCATGATGCCTTATGCATAAAGCTATTCATGAGGCCTTATGCATAAAGCTACGCATGAGGCTTATACATAAAGCATTATGCATAAAGCATGCATGAGAATTATGCATAAAGCATTACGCATAAAGCTTATGCGCAAACCTACAAAGCTATGCATGAGGCCTTATGCATAAAGCGCATATGCATAAGGCGTTATGCATAAAGCATTAGGCATAAGGCTTATGAATAAAACACTATGCATAAGGCCTTAAGCATAAAACTATGCATGAGACCTTATGCATAAAGCATGCATGAGGCTTTATGCATAAAGCTATGCATGAGGGTTATGCATAAATAATTATGCATAAAGCATGACTGAGCATTATGCATAATGCTTATGCACAAACCTACAAAACAAACCCTAGCACCCAAGGGTGCAATAATAATAGAGGAAAGAGAGCATAGATAGAAAAGCACATACCTCTTTTTCATGATGTTGAATGAGAGGATTAGAGGACCTACAAAACCAACAAAAGGGTGAGGAAAGGATTAGTAATGCATACATACAAAAGTTTATGCAAGCCTTATACAAACTATGCCGCTATGCAAGCCTTATGCAAGCTATTCTAAAGCTTATGCATAAAGCATGCATGAGGCCTTATGCATAAAGCTATGCATGAGGCTTATGCATAAAGCACTATGCAAGCCATGCTATCCTGAACTAAACTGTACCCCAGGACTATGCATTAAGCATGCATGCATAGAGCTTAATGCATGCATAGATTAAGCTCTATGCATAGAGCTTAATCTATACATATATGTCTATGCAATATGAATGCATGCATAGAGCTTAATCTATGCATTAGGCTCTACAAATAGAGCTTAATGCATAGATTCAGCTCCATGATTAGAGCTCTATGCATGCATTAAGCTCTATGCATAGAGGACCTACAAAACAAAACCCCTCTTTTTGGTGGATAAAAATAGAGGAAAGAGAGAATAAAAAGATAGGAAGAGAGGAAAGCACTTACGTCTTTTTGGTGATGTTGAAAGAGAAGATAAGAAGATCTACAAAACCAAAAAAAGAGTGAGGAAAGGATTAGTAATGCATACATACAAAAGCTCGAAGGACCTAATGTATACATACAAAATAAAAAATAGAGGAAAGAGAGAAAAGAATTTACCTCTTTTTGGTGAAGTTGAAAGAGAGGATTAGAAGACCTACAAACCAAAATAAAAATTTGAGAAAATAATTAGTAATACAAAACCCTAAAAGTGTGAATATCATGGATACACAAGGAAGTTTATCCTTCAACACACACACACACCAATTTAACAACTAAGAAAAGAGGAGAGGAAAGGAGAGGGGAGGGGAGAGCAGGGGAGGGAGGGCAAGGAGAGGAAAGGAGAGGAGAGGGGAGGGCAGGGGAGGGGAGGGAGGGCAAGGAAGGAGGTGGAGAAGAGCTTGGGAGAGAGAAAGAACCTACAAAACAATTGAGAAAGCAAAAAAACAAGAAAATTACCTATAATTACACACGTAGACATTTTACATCCCATGTACATGTAACCAAGAGGAGATGGGAGTGAAGGAAAAGGAGGCATACCTGGTGAGGAAGAAAAACACACGCGCACAAAAAAATAATGTAGAAAAAAGAGAGGTTCTGTTCTACTGTAAAAACCTGCACCGTCGATATATACGTCGAAATAACTGTGGAAAAAAGCATTGAAGGGTGGAAAAAAGCATCAAAAAGTGTGTGAAAAATATCGTTGAAATAAGTGTCAAAAAAATAAAATTTCCATGCCGTTTTTGACGAATATTTTGACGCTTATTTTGATGATCGCTACTTTTCATTCAAATTCAAAATCTTTCCAAATCTTGCGTGTCCCTAATATTTCAAATTACCTATCACCGACTACCACGCTCCAAAAATACTTAAGGGAGGATTCCCCTCCAAAAATAAGCATTCATTCCCATTTTGCAAATCAATATGGAAACCATGGTGGACGATTCCACACCCTCAAATTTTGTTGATTTAGAGAAGAAGACACTTTGCCCATTCAAATACCAAGTGGCTCGATGTCGATGAATTTGCAATGATCATATAAAAAAATGGGAAATATTTTCGGTGGAGCGATTGGAACATCTAATTAGTGGCAATGTGTGCTTTAACAATGATGAACCAGTGGATATCCGGCCTGAATGATGGAGACCAACAAGAGTAGCCACAAATGAGGTGATCCAACAACCCGAGGAACTTGAGGCGAAAATACTAGAACATGACATGGATGACATGATAAATGCCTTACATGATGGAACATAAGATCGAGGTTTAGAACACAAAGGGGTAGAAGAAAACACACGACGTGTGGAATATGCTTCCCAAGAAGAGAAACAGCTACGCAAGCTTACTCGTCTTCCATTATATCGTGGAGCACATGTGTTTGTTTTACGCACTTGCCTATCCATATTGAACTTGCAACAATCAATTTTCGGATGGTCTGATACGAGCGTATCAAAAATTTTTGCGTAAGTGATGATATCATATGCAATTAGTTAGTTATGTACCTTTATATGCATTTTTTTAGCCTGACTATTTTGTGTACTAAATTTTTAAATCATCAAATATTGCTAGAAGATAATGAAATGCTAGTCGACCGTAGTAGTCGAGCAAAAGCAATGTTACACTCGATTGGCATGTACTAGAACACACACCATGCTTGTCCAAATGATTGTATTCTTTATCAACAAGATTATAACAATGCAATACAATGTCCGCATTGTGGTACATCAAGATATAGACAAGATGTGGAAGGAGAAAGGGTACTAGCAAAAGTTTTATGACACTTTCCCATCATCCCTAAGATTAAAACAATGTTTAAATGCAAATCCATTGCAGGATTGATGACATGGCACCGTAACACTAGGTCCACGGATGGTGTTATGTGTGTGCCCCCACAGATTCCCGTGCATGGAAGCACATTGAAGAGAAGTGGGTAGCCTTTCAGGAGGAGGCTCGCCATATTCGACTCAGACTAGCAATGGATGGAGTGAATACATTTGGTCTACGAAGTTCATCATGGAGTACATGGCCTGTTTGTCTAGTTAACTACAATCTTCCACCATGGCTAGTGATAAATAAAGGGCATATTTTATTGTCTTTGATAGTTCCTGGAAAGTACAAGAAGGTGAAGAACATGGATGTGTATTTAGTCCCTTTAGTTGAGGAGTTTCATGTTCTATGGGACGACATTGAAGTTCATGATATTTCTAAGAGGTTTGGATAACGTGCACTAACATTGAGAGGAATACTTATGTGGACTATGCATGTTTGGCCTGGCTATGGAGAGTGCTGAGGTAATACTGCAGCTTGATAACATATTATGTTAGGTCATGATTGTCATCCAAACATACCTGCTACAATCGTTTTTGATGTTCTATAGGGCTTTCAGTGTCACGGTATAATGGATGTCCATTATGTGGGCTGCAACTTGAGGCTCGATACATACTCAAAGTCTATGAAGAAGATAGTATACGAGGGCCACAAGAAGTATCTCCTAGTGGACCATCCTTTGCGTGAGGGATTTATAGGGAGGTCTCCATGCATATGGAAGAGCAGTGATTGGAGGACCTTGTGGGAGCTTGATCCAGCCTGTACACCGCCAGGAATGAAGCATCTATCCATTTTCCATCAACTTCCATATTGGAATGACCTTTTCGTGAACCATCTTCTTGGCCCAATGCACATTTTCAAGAATATAGCCGAGGTGATTTGGAAAACCATCAGAGGACTAAAGGACAGTAAGGCACAATGAGATGATCTACAAGAGGTTCAATTCATGCACCACTTACGGGCCCAAAATAGAGCAGATGGAAAGGTGAAGCTACCAAACGCACCTCGGGTCTTGACAAAGGATGAGCAACGGCATGTAAAGAAGTGTATTAGTGAGTTTTGTACCCCTACAAGATGCATGCATTGCTTGAAGGGAGCATTTACAAAGGACAATGAGCTTGGTGGCTTGAAGAGTTCATGATTGGCACAAATTCTTATAATTCATGCTTCCTATAGCCATCAAGGATTGCCTCAATGATGACATTACAGAAACGATTTAGAAAATTGGTGCAGTGGTACGTTGGATATCAAGGAAAGAGACTAGTAGAGACACATTGGAAGCAGCACGGTAAAAATCCATCGAGGCTGTCACAATGGCTGAGAAATACTTCCCAACAAGTATTTTAACCATTCAATTGCACTTGCTAGTTCATGTGGTGGATGAAGTTACTATGGCTCGGGTTGTCCATAACCGATGGATGTTTTTCTTGGAAAGATTTATGAAGACACTTAAAGGATTTGTTCGTCAAAGAGCTTGTCCTAAAGGTAATATGGCAGCGGGATGGCTTGTTCAAGAATCACTTGTATAATATATAACTGAATTTTTGAGTACATCTGATCCTGATATGCCAAGATTATGGACACAAGAAGAAGATGATCGACTAATTAGGGAAGAGCCACAAGGGAAAGGCCTATGAGAACAATGGAGAAGATCAATAAATTTTGCATCTTAAACTCACATGCTATGGAGAAATGTATCAAGAGATATAACTTGGTGAAGGCTGAAAGGGACCAAGCTCGTTTGAGTTTTAGAAGGAGTCCAGCAACCCGCACACTACCGTACCCAACAGAACTTGCACTTCTTCCAGACTTTCCTTCTAATAAATGGCTCGAGAAAACCATACTACAAGCTAAATGCAATGGTGAATCAATAAGTGATGAGGAGGCGGAGCTTGCATATGGTTGTAATTTCCATGTATGTGAGTTCGAGATATCTATGCATTGTCTTTTATGTTGTGCTTTCGTGAATTTATACAACAAAAGTACTTAGTTATCGTGCTTGCATTATCGTGAGTTTGGGGCAGTTTAGTCACACGGACGTCACTTTCAAGTAGAAGGGATAGATAAAAAGAGAACAACATTTGATTGTGGTGTGAAGGCTAATTTTATGCAAGAAAGTCCTTCAAGTGCAAGTCATGGCAATACTGAAGTAGGCATGCTAGATTATTGTAGAACAATCCAAGATATTATCAAGGTTGGATTCATAAAGTTTGATATGTTCATTTTTGATGTGAAATGGTTCAAGTTGGTAACTCAAGGGGCACAAGTAAATGTACTCAAAGATAAGTGTGGACTTCTTCAAGTAGACCATACAAAGATATGGGCTGACCAAAGGGACATATTTCACTACAAGGAAAAGCGACCATAGGTGCGTTTTAACAATGTGCTTTAAAATGTTATGAGTGCATTTATAATCACGTCTACAGACACACATCTATGTGTGCGTCTATTTTGGCATCTATATATGCATCTATATGCATGTCTATAATAATATAAATGCGCATATAGATACGTATATCTACACATGCAGCTGCATTTTTTGCATAGGTAGCTCTTTGGTTTAAGGTTTTGCTTACTTGTACATAGACGAATAAAGATCAGCAAAGATATCAACATAAAAACTTAAATTAAAGATAGATATGCACAAAAATATTTGTGAACACACTTGATTAAAGAAGATGAGAAATTGAATTTTATATCCAAAACTTTCTCCATACAGGATCGTAGCCACATAAGGCTTGAATAAAAACATAGATACATAAAGAAGATGAAAAATTTCATCTTATATCCAAAAAATTGTCCATACATGATGGTAGCCACATGAGGCTTGAAAAAGAAACATAGTTGTATCAACCAAAACTATGCATGAAGAAAAACTACAAGGAAAACTATTCAGAGGAGTCATCACTCTCTTTGAATCATCTTGTCCTCTTTCTTTGTCCACCTTGTGCCTAAACAAAGTGAACATATATATAAATAAAAATAGAAAGTATTACAAAAGTCCGAACATGTTTTGTAAAATAAAAAAAAAGTTTTACCTGCATTAGTGTTCTCCTTGCTCCATTGTATTGTTCGTCAGAGATGATGCCTTCATCGTGAAGGTAATCCTATGTATCTCCTATACTGTGGGGAGATGATGGTAGCAAAACTCTGCTGTTGGGGTAGGATCTCTACCCACCACAATGTCATGCTACATCACAAGACAAGCATTATAACACAACTCAAATAGAGAGAATACAAAGAAAAGACATGAAGTTGCACTATACATACAAACTCCGCCTCCCATGATGCACGACCTCTAGATCCGAAGTGCGATGATCCATTTCGCTCCATTTGTATTCACCGCGCTTCTCTCTGTTGTTGGTTCACTACTCCTTCTAGGACCTGCTTCTTGGCTTTCTTCCACTCGCCCTTATGAGCAGTAGATGGCTTGCCATGTCCATTTTGACCAGTATCTATTCGAGCTTTCTCCTTCTTTGCATGTCTCCTTACTAGAGACCTCCTATTCTTAAGTATGTCATTAATTTTGTGTTGCGCCCATCTACTGTAAAAGCTTTGGGTGGTGTGAGGATTAGGATACTTTTTGTGGATAGCTTTAATGCAATCATCCACTTGGCTCTTCCTTTGCTACTTAAAGGTATAAAGCAGTCTTATAGTGTGCAAAAACTACTTGGCGCAAGTAGTTTACCACCTCCTTCCCACGCGCGTCATAAACTATGCCACCCACATCTGTGATATCATAATATGATATATCACCATGATGTATTGGTGACTCTGAAGAACTATCCCCATCCCCAAAGCACTTCCGTAGGCATCCTCTATCTCCTGTACCTCCACTCTCAGTGCTAGTGAGATGTGAGGTACGACCACCACTATCTCCATGACTACCCTCCCTCTACGACGATGGCTACCACTCTCATGAGAGCCATGATGACTGTGAGGTGTCACATCTCTTGAAGGTGCAGGCGTAGGAGATGCTTTAGCACTAATTAGGGCTGATGGATAAGGGGTGAATGTAAAGGCAGGTGAAGTGCCTAGCAAGGGGAAAGTGTCTGGCAAGGGACTCTGAGGGAGACCTGATGGTAAAGGGGTGCCTCCTCCCTGCTACATAGGTTTCCAACTTCTAGGGGGTTGGAGTATATGCAAAGATGCCCTCTACCTCCCTAGCATAAAGCTTATGCATAAGGCTAATGCATCAAGATTAAAGCATAAGGCATAAAGCTTATGCATAAAGCATATGGCCTTAAGCATAAAGATTAAAGCATAAAGCATAAAGCTTATGCATGAGCATTATGCATATTAAAGCTTATGGGTAAAACCTATAAACAAATTCCCAGCACCCAAGGGTGCAATAATAACAAAGGAAAGAGAAAAAAGATATGAAAGCACTTACCTCTTTTTCGTGATGTTGAAAGAGAGGATTAGAGGACCTACAATTTCAACAAGAGGGTGAGGAAAAGATTAGTAATGCATACATACAAACCAAGAAAATATTAAGAAGATTAGTAATGCATACATACAAAAGATTAGTATAATCAAATATTAAAAAAATATAAGCTTATGCATAAGGCCTAAAGCTTAAGCATAAAGCATAAAGCTTATGCATAAGGCATACAGCTTAAGCATAAGGTCTTTAGCATATGCATAAATCTTAAAGCATAAGGCTTCTGTATAAGGCATAAAGCTTAAGCATAAGGCATAAAGCATAAGGTTTAAATCATATGCATAAGGCTTATGCATGGGCTTAGAGCATATGCATAAAGCTTATGCATGGGCTTAAAGCATAAGGCTTAAAGCATATGCATAAGGTTTATGCTTGGGCTTAAAGCATATGCATAAGGCTTAAAGCATATGCATAAAGCATAAGGCATAAGGCTTATGCATAAAGCATAAAAGCATAAGGCCTTAAGCATGAGGCCTTATGCATAAAGCATGCATGAGCATTATGCATAAAGCATAACGCTTAAGCATAAGGCCTTAAGCATGAGGCATTATGCATAAAGCATGCACGAGCATTATGCATAAAGCTTATGGGTAAACCTACAAAGAAAAACCCCAGCAGTCAAGGGTGCAACAATAATAGAGGAAAGATATGAAAGTACTTACCTCTTTTTCGTGATGTTGAAAGAGAGGATTAGAGGACCTACAAAATAAACAAAAGGGTGAGCAAAAGATTAGTAATGCATACATACAAACCAAGAAAATATTAAGAAGATTAGTAATGCATACATACAAAAGATTAGTAATCAAATATTAAGAAAATATCATAAACAAACCTAGAGGTCTACCTTGGTTATTTATGATTTTTGAGGTAAAAATCTATAAGATAGTCCAAAAGTGAGCTATATAAACACTTGATTAGCTTAAGCACAAAAGAAAAACAGGGTTCAAGAAGAAGAGAAAGAGTAAGAGCATGAGCAAGATCAGTAAAAAGAACAAGAAGAAAAGGAGCAAGAAGAAGAAGAAGAGAAAGAGACTCACCACAACCTTAAGGTATGTACCAAGGTAAACTCTTACTCCACAGTCCTTTGTAAAGCAGATTTGCAGCCTTGATGAAGCTTGAGAGGGTGATAGAGGCTTGAGAGGGTGAGAGAGGATTAGAAATAGGGTGGGATGCTTTTTGGAAGAACTACATTTTGTCAAACTACTGGTAAAACACTCTCGGGTTCAACTTTCATTCTTTTTTTCCACAATGCGTGTCTGTACACGCATCTAAAAACCCATCTATTCTACAGAGTAGATGCGTTTATAGACGTGCTTGTAGACGAGTGTACATACGCATTTATAGACGTGAAATAGAACAGTTTTTAAACACATATAGAAGAGATGAAAATTATTTATTCTTTTTTTGAATATGCAAGATGTCTTCATCAATCAGTTCTTCTAGTGATGATGAGTCCCTTCATTTTGTTAAGTTTGCAGAGCAATGTGATGAGCTATGGTGGATCAAATGCTAGAATCAACATCATTAGAAAAGATATTAGATGCTAATTAAGATTAGTGAGCAATTAATTGATAGCTTAATGTAGGCATGGATAATCAAAAACCAGCTAAATTCTCATTAGGCCAATGCCTCAATTTATAGAGTTTACATCCAAACATCTAATCCCACTAATCTCTCCTTGATTCACTACACCTCTTTTGCTTGATTCTCTCCACCTCTTCCCAGAATATCTCCACACCTCCTAAATATTCTCATGCTATCCTTTATTCTCTCCCAGTAGATACTTCTCACATTTTCACAGCTTCTCACTCATTTATAGATTCTCTTTTATAGCCTCTTGCTAAGGGCTTGTTCCCACACACACCCTATCCACTTGTATATTTCAACACCTCCCCTCAAGTGAATACTCCTAGCACACCTGGACCCTATACCAAGTTTCCCTCTTACTTGATAGTCCACGACGAGTGCCTCAAGTCCCTAAACCCATAGTCCTTGACACTCTCTCTCTCTATGTGTCCAAGGCTACTACAAGTGCTCGTGACCTTGACTAAAGTGCTCACACATACATCTACCACATGGCCATCGGTGGCTCAAAGGTGGTTTTACTCTGTTGGGGCAGGTTACATTGTGTTGTGGGGTTTCTCTCTCTCTCTCTCTCTCTCTCAGAAAAGATGATCTGACTCCACTTCCTTAGGAGCCCCCATGAAGTTTGCCGATGTTGTTCCTTCTCCACTGGGCATGCTGTACCAGTCTCTTGCCATGTGTCCTGGCTTTCCACAGTTGTGGCAAGTGAAGGTCCTTCCTCCTACTCTGCCTCTTCCTTGTCCTCATCCTGAAGAGAATCCTCCTCAGGTGAAGAATGCTTTTTCCTCTCGAGTTGTTGAGTCCAGCCATTTCTTCTCTTTGACCCTGGTCTCTTGCTTTAGTAGAGCTCCTTCTATCTCATGCAGCTTTAATTCAGGTAAATTCTTTAATGTTACTACAATGTTTTCATATTAACCTTTGTCCACACTCTTCAGAGGCACTGCTAGTGCCTCATCATCTTCTACCTTCTTGCCAATGGGCTGCCAGTTGTTGCTTAATGCTTTTATATTTGTTCAACTGTGTGATTAAAGGTTCACTTTCATTCATGTCCACTTTGTAGAATTGCATTAACAGATTTATCTTTGATTTTTTTGCTTGAGTGCCAAATAATTTATTGAGTTCATCCCATGCATCTTTTGCCCATTGTATCCCTATGATGTGATGAATGATTTCATCATTTAAACTGAGTGCGATAAGTCCTAATGCTTTCTCATTCCTGCTCTTCCACTCATTTCCCCACTCAACTCTGGGCATTCTTCTCTTTCTTCAACTAGCCCCCACAAATTTTTCCTCATGAGCAAGTACGTGGTTTTTGTTTGCCATGTATAAAACTGCTCCCCATTAAATTTGGCTATCTCTTATGCCATGCTCATGATGATGTGAAGGGGGTCTTACCTCTTGATCCAATTTCAAGATTCAAGGGTAGTGTCTATCCTTTTACAACTCAATCTGGTATTTAACTGATGATTACAACAACAGATTTATCAGCATAAATTCACCAGAAATTACATAAAACAAAGGGTAACAAATCTGTACTGAATGGTTAGTGTGTCAAACCATCTCTGAATTGCAATTTGAAGTTATAGGGATATGTATTAAATACCCAATGGTTAATTTGAACCCTCAATTGCACCAAAATATAGTGATTAGTGCTGATTCATCACACTGATTTTAGCAAAATGATCCTCTATTTTGTGTGTAGAGAACAGAGTATGCGGGGAGTCTAGATCTGGGGCCTTAGAGTTCAAATGAGCTCGCCCCTTTCAAGGCCATCAATAGCAGTTAGTCTAGTAGAGGATTAAGCCAAGAAACATAAGATTTGACCAAACATTGAATGCTTAATCTCTGCTTTATCAAAGTCACTTACAGATTTGATGGAGAGCTTGGATCTCACTGTAGACTTAATGAAATCAAAATATGTCTTCACTAGCTTGTAGAGCACCATTGAAAACCCTTGGGGCCAAGAGGAGTTAGACCCATTGTATCTGGTGCAGAGAAGATCTCCATTTCCCTTCAGAAAAATGGCATTGGCTTTTTAGCAAAAATTGGTAGCATGCGATGGCGGTTTGGCATTTTGTTTAGATGAGCTGAAGCACAAGGGGTATGGCTACATGTGGCTAAGAGGTTTTGGGCCAATTTTTGGCTCCTCCTCCACCTTTTTCTCCTTCATTTAATGCCTCCATTTCCCCACCATATCAACCAAATCAGAGATCTCTTGTCACTTTCCACATCATCAATCTCGCAACTAAGGGGAGGACCAAAAATAGTGAAAAACAAATCTCTCATTTTTTATCTTTTTTTCTTTAAAAGTTATCCCAAACCCATATATATGTCAAAAATCATTTTTCAATCTCTTTTTCCCCCAAAAATTCAACCAACTCTCTCTCTCTCTCTCTCTCTCTCTCTCTCTCTCTCTCTCTTTACACATCTCTCTATCGTGAGCTTGGCCTGCGTAGCCTCACTCTATCCCTCTCTCTACAATTCTCTCAAGGCTACTTTGAACTCTCCTTTTCTCTCTCTAATGGCATGAAAACATGCTCTCTCTCTCTCTCTCTCTCTCTCTCTCTCTTTCTCTCTCTCTCTCTACCTCATGTGACTGCATCCTCCCTCTCTCTAATCTCAACTCCTATCTCTCTCTCTCTCTCTCTCTCTCTCTCTCTCTCTCTCTCTATCTATTGTGATCTTAGGGCCTTCCTCTTCTTTTACACTATCAACTCCTTCTAAGCATGGCATTATGTGAAATCACTAACAGTCATGTGCCATTGAATCGACACAAGGTGTATTTGCATGTGCAGGTGTTGGAAGAGTATGCAACTTGGAGCAAGGAGAGAAGGTTTCAATGAGTGGAGGCAAGGCGAGAAGGTTTCTCCGGAAGCCTTGTAAATAAGTGGGACAAGGTTCAGAGAAATGGAGACATGGAACATGTTGAGGAGGGTGAAAATGTTCCTGCAAAGAGATGGGAGATGTGGAAAGACCTTTGTGCTTGTACTACTTCAGACTGCTTGGATGTAAACATTGTTGTTTTGCGTGAGCAAGTGTGGGAAAATTTCAATAAGGTAGTGCGGTTGATGAGTCAAAGCAGCACAAACATACAAAAATCGTAAAACAATTTCAAGTAGAGGTGAAAAGCTTCATATTGAAGCCGTGGTTTTTGAAAACAAATTTCTTCTTCTAATGCACGTTTCCTAAATGGTGGTTTTGTTTGGTATCTGGCTGTGGCACATCTTGTACTCTCATGGTGCATATTTCATGAACACCTATAGCTCGCTTAACATGTGGAGCACCCAAGCAATGGTGGAGAAAAGTCATTTACTATGCACGGGGAGTCTATTTCAAGAACACAAGACATGGAGGTGGAAGGACTTGATCAAACTATCTCAAAGAAATGTTTGATTAGTTCTTTCGTTATACCTTTGAAACAAACCTTTCAAGGGAGAGGGCTCTGTTGAGATTCAAGCTCGATGTCAGTGTGAGCCAGCTATGCTATGTGCTGGCAGATTAGGTAGGAACATGTGTGAGACATAAATGACCGTGTGTCCAGCTGGTCATAGTGTGTGTGGACATTACATTAGGTTTACTTTGTAGTGTGGACATAACACTATGTTGTGTTCTCCTTTGTGTGTGTGAGAGAGATGGTGACTATGGCTTCTCTCCTTCTTTATGGTTGATGATTATGGATTAGGGTTTGCTTCTCTTGTGTGTGTTACATCCTGCTCCTGTTTTTTATCATGGTATCAGAGCCAAGAGCTCATTAGCTGAGTTGTGTGAGTGAGTGAGAGAAGAGAGAAGAAGAAGAAAAAGCTGTGAAGGAAGCCATTGGAGCTTGGAGCAAAGGAAAAGCTGTGGAGCACACACCGGCATCAGATCTGAGAGCTAAGGACCATTGGTGAGTGTAGCAAGACCCCCTCTGCGGATTGCAGGTACCAAAGAGCAAGTTAAGTGAAGATTGAAGGGCATAAAGCAAAGGAAAAATTCTGGTTTTTTCTCTAAGCTTTCATGGAAAGCTTGAAGTGAATGTATACTCTTGGCAAATGTATACACAAAGGCACATGTATTTGGACTTGGAAATGTATTAACAAAGTGGACACAAACAACATACAGGATCTTGAAGCAGATTGATGCATACAGATTTGAGCAAAATCAAGTGAAAGTGAGTTTATGCAAAAATTTCTGGTTTTTCACAAAAACAGAAAACATACCCCCCGTGGAGGATCAATTGCAGGAGCTAGAGGCAAAATTGAGCTAAACCCTTCATACCCAAGGTAGATTAGGTCATTGCTAAGAGGCCTATCTATTCAATTTTGATTTCCCCTCTCTCTACAGCCCACAACAGCAGGCGGCACTTTTCTATGCAGATTTCTGAAGAGTTTGATAAGATTACATCCTAATTCACTCATTTGGACACCAAATTGAATGCTTTAAAGCTTGGAGAGTTTAGCAAATACATTGCTAAGGCCTTGTGATGCTTGGTTGCAGCTCATTTCATGTATTTGGAGCTCATTGAAGTGATTTATCAGAGGTGTGCAGGTTTGCAGAAATTCTGTCCAAAAACAGAGCATTTTTAATCAAGGCATTAATCTTTGCCTATATCAAATTGGCCAAATTCCTCTGGTACAAGTAGAGTCCTATGAGTTGCTAAACTTTTGAATCAAAAAGTTTTGGATTTGGAGAAGATTTGAAGGAGATAGAGCAATTTTAGTGAGAGGTGGTACCTGACAGGTGCAGAAAAATTCAAACCAGAGGTTACAAAACTTGGTGGTTCTCATTCCCCTTGAAGAATTGGATCAAACCCTTCTAGGATATGTTGGAGCAATGTGTTGGGAAGCTAATGCAAGTTGAATCATTGCATTTGGACAAGATTTGAAGGATTTAGAGCATAATCTTGACTGGTTACTGGCGAGAATTTACTGGCGAGAAAAAACCAGAAAATTTTTTGTGAAGGAGTTTCATTTGATTTCAACTTTAATCGAGTGTACATTGTTGGTGAACCATTGTGGGATGTTAATGCACACAATTTGCAAGCATTTGATGTGATTTGAAGAGATTTGGAGCATTACAGGTACTTCGTACATTGTGATCGAAAGGGTACATCTACTCTATTTTTTTGCAACAATGGGAGATGGTCCGATACAGATTGTTGGAGAGAAGCTTGATCGCACTAACTTTCAAGTATGGAAGTTTCGAATGAAGAGTTTTTTGAAAGGCAAAGGGTTGTGGAGTCTTGTCTCGGAGGAAGACCCGGAGCCATACCTACCTCCTCAACCAAATAATGCTCAGTTACTGGCTCACAAGCAATGGGTAGAGCGGTCCTCGAAGGTGTTGCATTATTTTTCAATATGTGTAACAGATGCCTTGCTTATTCACATCCAAGATGCAGATACACCGAAAGAAGCATGGGGTATCTTGTGCAGAATGTATGAGACAGACACTGGTGCCAGGAAGATACAACTAAAGCAACAGATTCACAGTGTAACACGAAGGAATCGGAGTATACATGAGTATGTTCAGGAAATCAAGGGTTATGCTGATTCCTTGTCATCAATCCATGCCCCAATGGATGATGATGATTTGGTTGCACTCACGTTGCGTGGTTTAGGCAAAGAATACAAATCTTTTGACACTTCCATCTCAGTAAGGTTGGGAGGAATGCCAGACTTTAATGAGCTTGTGTCATTGCTCATTGTGGAAGAATTGAAGCTTGGCCTTGGTGGTATGAGTATTACAGGTGGTGCATCCTCGTCAAGCAATGATGAACATGCAAGAAATCAGGCTTTTTACTCATCTAGAGGCTTTCGAGGCAGGGGGAGATTTACCCCTCGAGGCCGTGGAGGACGTGGTTGGAATGACAGGTCTACTCAACCACAATCAAATCAGAATTTTCAGAATTCACAGTCATCATTTGGATCCCGTGGAGGTCGTGGATTTCAATCCCATAGGGGGAGATTTGGAGCAGGTGCTCGTGGTAGAGGACGATGGCAAGGTCCTCAACAAAATTTGAATGGGATTGAATGTTACTATTGTGGCAAATTTGGACATTTGGCAAAAGATTGCTACAAAAAGCAGAATGATGCGAGGAATGGAAGACCACAACATGGAAATTATGCATCTACCAGTAACAATGATGGGAGTTCAAACCATCTTTTTGCAATGAAGCATGTTATGGGGACAATGGATTCTCAGAATGCTCGAGATGAGTCATGGTATATGGATTCAGGTGCCTCAAATCACATGACATGTCATGGTGAGTGGTTTGAGAAGATGCAACCATTGGATACAAATGGTTATGTGGTCACAGGAGATGATACTCAGCATCTTATAACACATGTTGGCAGTGTGCCTTTGAAGATGCATGATGGAAATGTGAAAAATATGTCAGAAGTGTTATATGTACCATCCATTACAAAGAATTTGGCATCAGTAGGCCAAATGGTTGAGCAGGGATTACAAGTAAGATTCAATGAGAAAGGCTGTTTTGTGGAAGATTTTAAGCATGGCTGTAGATTGATTGCCAAGGGCAAGAAGGAAGGAAGGTTGTTCAAATTGGATGCAGGCATACCTGAATTGAGTTCAGCCATGTTTTCAAAGAGCAATGGAATTGTGCAGGACATTGACATGTGGCACAAGAGGATTGGTCATGTCAATATACAGAGATTAAAGAACATGCAAACAAGGGGCATTGTCAGTGGATTGCCTCGATTCAAATATGATGGTCATATGCATGTTTGTGAAGCTTGTCAGTTTGGAAAGCAGGCAAGGTTGAGGTTTCCTAGGGAAGGAAACATGAGTAATAGACCACTTGAAATAGTGCACAGTGATGTATGGGGCCCAGCACAAAACCCATCTATCAAAGGAAGTCTATACTATGTGACATTTATAGATGACTTCAGCAGGATGACATGGATATACTTTCTCAGGGAGAAGAGTGAAGTATTGGAAAAATTCATGGATTTCAAAGCTTTTGCAGAAAAGCAGTATGGCTGTTGGATTAAGTGCCTGAGAACAGATGGAGGTGGTGAATACACCTCAAAAGCATTTGAGCATTTCTTGCGGAAGCATGGGATAAGGAGACAGTTGACATGCAGGTATACACCTCAGCAGAATGGTGTGGCTGAGAGAAAGAATCGTGTCATATGTGAAGTGGCAAGGGCAATGCTCAATGAAAAGAGCATGCCAGATTACTATTGGGCAGAAGCATGTGCTACTGCAGTGTATATCCTGAATAAATCACCTACAGCAGCCATTCATGGAAGCACGCCTGAGATGCGGCTCACAGGTTATAGGCCAGACATTGGACATCTTAAAGTCTTTGGATGTGTAGCTTATGTTCATGTGCCTGATGAAAGAAGACGGAAGTTGGATCCTAAAGCAGAGAAATGTGTCTTTGTTGGATATGCACAGGATCGCAAAGCTTACAAATGCTATAACCCTCAAACTAGACAAGTAGTCATCTCACGGGATGTTGTATTCGATGAGCTTGCTAGTTGGTATAAAGCCAAAGATGAGGGAGTCATTGACACACTTGAGGCGAATGTGCCTGTGAACTTGCCATCACAAGCAAGTTCTAGTTCTACTACTATGTCTGGGCCAGCAGAAGCTGAGAGTAGTAGCAGTGTACGTCCATGGTCAGGACGTCTGAGACATGAGAGTGTGAGCACTGGGAGTAGTGCTATGGATAAAGGCAAGAAGAAAGTCGAAGGAATTGGGATCACAGGTTATGAGTCCTCTAGTTCTGAGAGTTTGGATGAGGAGCTCGGGATACCTGTTGTACGCACACCTGGTGTTAGGCAGGACAGATATGTGCCACCACATGCTCGTGTTACAGGTGTACAGAGTGACCCGCATGCATTGCGGAGATCCCAGAGAGTCAGATATCCAGTGGAAAGATTGACATATAGAGATTTTTCTATGCATTATGCATACATGACATCTATGGTAAAGCATGTGGAACCTACATGCTATACAGAGGCTATTGGAGAGCATGTATGGCAGAAAGCAATGGATGTGGAGATGGACGCATTGGTCCATAATGATACATGGGACTTGGTTGCTCTACCAAAGGATAAGAATGTTATTGGATGTAAATGGGTTTACAAAGTGAAGTGCAAATCTGATGGGTCTATTGAGAGACATAAGGCAAGATTGGTAGCAAAGGGTTATGCACAGACCCAAGGATTGGATTATGATGAGACGTTTAGCCCAGTGGCTAAGATGGGCACAGTGAGAGCAGTCATTGCTATGGCTGCAGCTAATGGCTGGGAAATGCATCAGATGGATGTTAAGAATGCATTTCTGAATGGAGATTTACAAGAGGAAGTATACATGGCACAGCCAGAAGGGTATGTACACCCTAGATATCCCACTCACGTATGCAGGTTGAAAAAGGCATTGTATGGTCTAAAGCAAGCACCTCGTGCTTGGAGTGATAAGATGAGCAGATATCTTATCTCACTTGGTTTTCAGACTTCTACAGCAGATTCTTCACTGTATGTGAAGAAGACACAGCATGGGATTGTTTTACTAGTCATCTATGTGGATGACTTGATTATTACAGGTGATCATAGTGCAGATGTGATACATGTCAAGAAAGCTTTGAGTGGGCAATTTGACATGAAAGATCTTGGTGAGTTGAGATACTTCCTTGGCATTGAAGTGGTGAAAGATCATGGAGGTACTTGGTTAGTACAGCGCCAATATGCCTTGGATATGTTGGCAAAGTATGGCATGACAGGGTGTAAGCCTATGAGTACACCATTGGAGCAAAATGTGAAATTGCGGGCTGATTATGGCGAGGAATTGGATGATCCTTCCATGTACAGGAAGATGGTTGGTAGTCTCATATACATGACTATCACACGCCCAGATTTGAGTTATGCAGTGGGGCTAGTCAGCCAGTTTATGCAGAGCCCCAGGAAACCACATTTGGATGCAGTGAGACGCATCATGAGATATGTGAAAACCACAGCACATTATGGTTTATTCTATGAGAGTGGTAAAAGCTTGGACATACATGGCTACACAGATGCTGATTGGGCTGGTAGCGCATATGACAGGAGGTCTACTAGTGGATATGCTTTTACACTTGGCAGTGCTGTGGTGAGTTGGAGTAGCAAAAAGCAACCTACAGTTGCTTTATCCAGTACAGAGGCTGAGTACAGAGGTGCAGCCATTGCTACTTGTGAGGCTATATGGTTAAAGAGTCTCTTGGCAGATTTATGTGAGCCTCTTGATGGCAAAGTTGTCATACATTGTGACAACATGAGCAGTATGCAGTTGGCAAAGAATCCAGTATTTCATGCGAGGACCAAACACATAGAGGTCCATTATCACTTTGTCAGAGAAAAGGTGCTGGATGGTACAGTTGATCTTCACTATGTGAAGACTGATGAGCAGGTGGCTGATATCTTCACGAAGCCACTTAGCAGGGAGAAGTTTGAGTACTTCCGGACTATGTTGGGAGTACATGGGATGAGCTTGAGGGGGAGTGTTGAGAGTGTTGATATCCCAAGCTCATCTACATCTTCATCGGCAGTACATCATGAGCTTGAGAGGGGCTGTTGAGATTCAAGCTCGATGTCAGTGTGAGCCAGCTATGCTATGTGCTGGCAGATTAGGTAGGAACATGTGTGAGACATAAATGACCGTGTGTCCAGCTGGTCATAGTGTGTGTGGACATTACATTAGGTTTACTTTGTAGTGTGGACATAACACTATGTTGTGTTCTCCTTTGTGTGTGTGAGAGAGATGGTGACTATGGCTTCTCTCCTTCTTTATGGTTGATGATTATGGATTAGGGTTTGCTTCTCTTGTGTGTGTTACATCCTGCTCCTGTTTTTTATCAGGCTCAAATGTCCAAATTGGCCCAAATTGCCAAAATGAAAAGTAAGGGTCAAAAAATAGCAAGGTGGAGGGCCCGGAAAAGACCTACATGTCATGTGGCATGGAGGGTTACACATAGGAGAGTTGGTAAAGTATGGGTGGTCCTTGTAGGCTTGAATGAGGCCTACGGTTGATGTGTAGCTGATCTATGGGGATACTATCTATTGAATGTAATCAGGTTTTAGAATTGAGAATGTAAATGGTTCTTTTTTGCATAATATTCAACCATGTTATCTTCTTTGTTTAAAATTCCATTTTTCTGGTGCGTGATATTTTAAAAAAAACTAGGGCTTTGTGTAATGATTACATTGGCCACTATAAATGAGCACCCTCCCTCTTTTTGTCCATTTTGTATAAGCAATTTAAGATTACTGCTTCCGAACTTGCATGGTACTTATTCTGTATCAAGGTTCCCATGCAACCTGATGAGGATGCCCTCTCAATCCAAGAGCTAGAAGTCAATGATTTGCAAAACCTTGCCACCCAGATCGACAATTTTGTTGTTGCATGTAGCATCTGCACGGCTCAGTTTTCCATGCTGATGAGCGGGAGGCCACTTAATGACCACTCCATATACCACAAGCTGACCACACAAGGGCGTTGCGGTTTGCTAGGAACATTTTAGAGCACAGACAATATATGGTGCAAATTTTATTGTAGTTTTTAGAGTCCCCCTTGGTTTCGAGGACCATGAAGTCATGCCTCATTACCAATTTTGTTAAATTGATATACTACCCTTGCTAGGTTTGATTGGTAGCACAAGGAACCTTTGAGGTCGTGGAGACCTAACTGATAAAGTTGTAACTGCTGAACGGAGAGTCAATGGAGGACGTCTCGCATAGCAAGGTCAGCCGAGGTCTTGACCAGCCTCGGTTCGATTTAAATGGTGAGCTTCCGATACGGTGGATGAGGGACCAAGGAAGCGGCCTATGAGTGAAATGCTAGGTGACCTGTGAAGGATCAAAACCCACCTCTGGTGGTCTATGTGGCAGCGTGGGGTTCGGCCTAACCAAAGGTACCCCAATCGCCATCCTCCCAACAACCCCACCCGACCTGGAGCGGTCACACGCAAGCTCAATGCACTATACCAGAGGGCTCACCCCCATGCCTCAAATATAGTTTTTTTGATGACTTGAATTGTATCCGAAAAGATTAATTTGCGTTGTAATGAAGAGACTTTCTAGATAATGAAAAGAATATCCTTCTATCTAACGAGATAATGAAGAGAATACCCTTTTATCTACCTAGAAAATATACTAGATAATGAAGAGAATACCCTTTTATCTACCTAGAAAATATACTAGAATACATAACAAATGAAAATAATATCCTTTTGTCTAACCAAATAATAAAGAGATTACCCTTTATCCTTTTGTCTAACCAAATAATGAAGAGAATACCCTTTATCTAACTAGGAAATATACTAAAATACATAACAAATAGGAATGCAATTTCCTAGATAATGAAGAGAATATCATTTCATCTAACTATAAAATATCCTAGAATATGTAACAATTTGTTATATAGGGAATGATTTAAAGCTTAATGCTAAGGTGCTAAAAATAGAGAAGAAAAAATGAAAAATCCTTAACCATGGCAAGATTTTGATGCCGAATTGTTTTATTATCAGTAACTTGGATTATGTTGAGTGTCTCAAAAGTATTTAAATGATCAAATGTTTCATTAGTAATTTAGATTATCTTAAGAGTATTAATATTATATTAAATGTTTGAGAAGGAGAACCATTAGTTGAGGTTGTGAAGACCTCGTTGCTCTGCAATTATCATGGAGACACAAAATAGTGGTAGATGCAATGATCATCCATTTCTACTCTCAAATAGAGTTTGGGCAAGAGAGTTTTGGAGGATAGGCACATGCACATGCAATCCATGGTGTCGGGTAGACTTCAAGGGCAAGGGGGCACATGCACCTTTTAGGCACTTTTTCGTTTAGTAGTTAGTGTAGCCATCTGAATGGTAATGATATGTGGACATAGACTAATGATGGACCGGGGCACTTTTTCCCTCTTTAGGAATTCTTTTCCCCTAAGTATATGTACACACGTAGGAGTGTGTGTAATTGACCCTATCATGTCATTTTACTTGTAGTTCACTCATTCTCATCAATTCGAGGACCGTGAAGTCATGTGTGATTACCAATTTGGTTAAATTGATATACTGCCCTTGCTAGGTTTGATTGGTAGCAAGGAAGCTTTGTAATATCTTCAAATATAGTTTTTTTGATGACTTGAATTGTATCCCAAAGATTTACGTTGCGTTGTAATACTCGAAGAAGTCTCAAGATGTTGATTTTGAGATATTACATGCTAGGTAATCCACATATTTGTGTGTTTTGAGGCTTTGTGATAAGTCTCCAGAAGGGTGCAAAAATTCACTGTGTAATTTGGCCAGAAAGGCTAATTTCACACCCTTCCGAACCAATAAAATATTTCCTCGATTTAATCAAATGTCTCTAGTGAATGCGTAAGATTTGTTTGCACGCAAAAGTGACCTCTTAAAATTAGGGTTATTGAAATGATGGCATTTTCCTGTATAAATAAAGGTCGACCTCTATTTTTTCCCATTCTTACCCTTAGCTCTTCTCACCATGGCGCGGACAAAGAAAATAGTGAAGAAGATGAGTGAAGAATGACATACTTGATTGAGGGACAACACAAACAAAAATGTGGAGTGTTACAACGGCAAACTCAATAAAACATTGACAGAGAAAGCCAGCTCATCCTGGCCAAGCAAGCAGGTAAAGTTGGTGGATTATGGCACGGAAGATAGCAACGCAATAGAAACTGACACTCGGACACCGATTGCGGGGAACCTACATGGGCACACATGGAGATTCCCAACCACCCACCCGTAGGGAAAAGACCTTGCCACACATTAACATGCAACATCAAGAGCAGCAAGGGAAGCAAGAGGAGAAGTAGGAGCAAGAGTAACAGCTCGGGGGGGTCACTTGTATAAATATGTAAGTATCACGTGGGTTCAACAGAAGGACATTTTAAATATTTAAAACTTACAGAAATATATTTACAGAGGGGATTTATTTATTATATTTTTAAAAAAAATTACAGATTTGAATAGGAAAGGATACATTATATTCACTAAAAAATTCACAGATAAGGGACTTTTTAAATAGGCCTTGAACGCACGTGATATAGAGGATTTACATATAGTGACCCCCCCGAGAGTAACAGTAAGAGCAAGAGAAAGAGCAACAACAAGAGTAGCAAGAGGAGAAAGAGGAACAAGCACTGGCCCCAAAAAGAAACATAAGGAGGTCGAGGTATTAAGCCTCTCCCCCTACAACCACGTCCCACTGATTGTCTTCCTTGTGCCCCTGCTTGTAGGAGATGCTCAGGGTACAAGGCTTTCTGAGAGATATGGCACTACTAGAATTCCGTGGATCTTCTCATCCGGAGGGCACCTTTCTCAATAACATGCAAAGAAATTTTATGGGAATACAAGAAAGAATGTCGTATGTAGTTGGTTGCCCTAGAGGCCTTGCAGAAGCCCTTGAAGCATATCTCGTTAATTTATTGGAGGACACAAACTTGTATGCCATCCATGCAAAGCGGGTCACCATAATGGTAAATGATATGCAGTTGGCCCATCGTATTCGCAAAGAAAAGGGGAACAAAAAATGATGTATCTAAATTTTCAATGTATCTCAACTTTTCATATTAATAAATTTTTGATGTGTTTTATATCTTCCTTTTGCATGTTTAATTTTCTATTCCATTGTCAAATCGATTTAATTGTGTAATATATCTTCCATCACAGTTCAATAAAGGGCTAGAAGGGTGCGAAAAAGGCCCCTCTGGGCTGCATGCAATGGACATTTTTGTACCCTTTTGGCAAACATGGTTTTTAGTTGTAAGATGTATTACATGCCATTTTCGCACCCTCTAGCCCTCCTAAAATTTTTTGCAACTTTTTTCCTAAAATTTGGAGGTTTTTATGAATATTAAAACTTAAATCCCTTAAAATCGCCTGTAGATAAAAATTTCCATTAGGATGGAAATAAAATGGAATTAGGATGCTCTATAGGCAACCCAATACATCATGAAGTTGGTCTTGTTAAATGGTCTTTTCCCAAAGTAAAGAATGCAAGGGAACGAAGATGATGTAAATACAAGACATGATTGATTTTAAACCTTCAACATCAGAATGCATGTAAATTTTGATTTCCTTTGTTAAATTAAGGTAAATTAGAGATCAAAAGGGATGGCCTCGTACATCTTTATGTGGTTCTCAATATCTTTTTTAAATTAAGGTAAATTAGATATCAAAAGGGATGGCCTCGTACATCTTTATGTGGTTCTCAATATCTTTTTGCATGCTCAATAATTTTATCAAACCAAAGTTATTTTTTTAATTTCGACCATTTTTTGTGATTAATTAGGGGCTAAATAAGTTATTCTCATTCTAGTGGAGGGTGTAAAGCTATCAAGATCCTGATGGCCAGAGGGGTGTGAAAATGCTATGTATGGGGGCCTCATAACTTCTTTAGCCGCTAATTAATCATATAAAATGGTGTGTCTTCAAGTTTTAGGAGAAAAACCAAAAAAACATTTAGAAGGGCCAAAGGGGTGCGAAGGGCCAAAGGGGTGCGAAGAAGCATGTACGAGGCCAGAGGGGTGCAAAAATGCGGTGTGCGGGGGCCTTGTACATGTCATTTTTGCACCCCTTTCGCCCTTCTAAAATATTTTGTAGTTTTTTTCCTAAAATTTGAAGACACCATTTTATATGATTAATTAGGGGCTAAAGAATTTATTCTCATTCTAGTGGAGGGTCTAAAGCTTTCAAAATTGTGATGGCCAGAGGTTGGAAAAAGCTTTGTACTGGGGGCATTGTGCAGGCCATTTTCATACCCCTCTCACTACAAGAGGCAAGGTCATTATCCATGCTTTTTTCGATGCTTTAGAACTAAGCTTAAAATCCATGAAACATCGAATATGCATCGAAATAGAAACGTCAAAATAAGCACTGATATATACGTTGAAATAAGGGTCGAAATAATTATGTTTTCCACGCTTATTTCGACATGCTTTTTGACATTTATTTTGACTCATATTTCGACTCTGATTTTGACTGACATTTCGACTTTGATTTATTCTGACATTTCGACACCGATTTTGACTAACATTTTGACTCCTATTTTGATGGATGCAAGAAATTTTTGATTCTTTTTTTGAATGGTTATTTCGACATGTGTAAGTATTACTTTTTTTTGGCATAATGGTGCATCCAGCTGCAGTCTTGTAGATGGATGCACCATTATGCCAAACTTTTAGAGTACCAAAGGCAACTATACTCTGATGTGAAGAACGAAGCAAATTTGTCAAAAAAGTTAGAGTGTCATAACGTTTTCGACATTACAAAGTAGGTACACAATTCACACAAGTGAAAATAATGGCTAAATTATATTGCAAGATGTGAAATTTACATATCAAGCTCTGATGAGATAAGCCAAAATTGCATAAAGTAGTTGCATAAAATTGCATACAAGCTCTACAAGTTATACTCAATGACTAAAATTGCATAAAGTAGTGGCATACAAGCTATACAAGCTCAAACAAAGATTTGAGCTGTCAACCAAAATATGTATGTACAAGAAGAAAGACATGGGCAAGGCCACTCTATGTGGAGCCCTCACTCAGGGTCAATCATTGATGCCTCTGAAAACCATACCAGATGCTTTTTTTGGTATACAAAACAACGATCTAACATGACATGGTAAAGCAAGTATACAGATCATAAGGTTAAGGCTTTCTGCACTTCCTATATCTTCAATGCGCCCCCAATTGAGGTTGGTGCCTTCTCACTCAAGCTTCTCCAAAAAGAAAGTATGTGTTATGGTGGTGAGTAATGTCCTCCTATTCTCCCGTTGCCGACCAACCAACCACTTAATTCTAAAAGTACCAAAACAACAAGATAAGCATTGATACTTACAAAGTAGACATAACATCAAATGAAACATATAAGATAAGTGTTGATACTTACAAAGTAGACATAACATCAAATGAAACATATAAGATAAGCATTGATACTTACAAAGTAGACATGAAATGCATCCCAACCGTTGCTTCCGAGGTGAGAGCTTCCTACACTCTCCATTCGGGCTTTGGCTGCATCCTCTTATTTCTTGTAGCATTGGGGATTTCTTGCATGCTTTTGCTTCTTCTCATTCCAATCCTCGGTGCTCATGTACCAAGGCTTCTCACCCCCTTCCTTCACTCTCCTAGTCACATCTCCCCGCCAATGTGTCATGACGTCCACCATGTGGTCCTTTATCCACCTTATCGGGATGACATCACTACTGAGATGGCCGGCTTGTACTCATCCTTAATTTGATTTATGATTCTATCTTTCTTATCTTTATCCAACTTTGGCCATAAAGTCATAAAGTCATTTGCAAAGACATTATCAAAGACCACATTGCCATTGAGAATTGTGTAATATTTTTCCCCATCAGCGGGTGTGGGCTATGTGTCGAAACATCGCGCGATGATCACGAGCATGGAGTGCTCCTGGCGCTAGATGGGGAAGGGCGCTAGTACGGAGTGCTCCTGGTGCTAGCATGGGGGCGTAGACCCATCTCTGCCCACTTGAAAAACAACCGCCTCCACCTCCACTACTCGAGCGGTGCCCTCTCTGCGGCGAGTGGACGAGTTTCCTGATGAGGGAGGGGTTCTAGCGGCTCTTTGTGGGGTTTGTACAAGTGAACTAGGGTTAGCAGTGGTGGTGCCCGATGGTGTGGCCGAAGTGCCCGCCCTTCTCCCAAAATATTGTTGTGCCATCACTCTTTGCTCGGGCGTGGCTTGTGCTAAAAACCCATAAAGTGGTCATGTAAGATTCCTCCCCCAGTCTCTCAGGATGTTTAGTATCTTCCCTTGTAATCAAATCCCTCTTCAGAAATATAAAAGATCTTGTTTCTACCAGTTTTGGCCTAGAGAGAGAAAATATTCTAGAAAGAGAATATTCAGATTTTAAATATTTTGGATAGAAAAATACCTCATCTTATTAAAATAAGTTCCCCTGAAACAGAAGTTCAAAAAGATTTTTAGAAGGTGCATTAGAAATTAAGTATAATCTGTTCAAGAGGCATTAGAAATTAAGTATAATCTGTTCAAGAGGCATTATCCTGGGGGTGAAGATTTTGTCAAAATTTTAAATTAAGGTTCCTATGGACCAATAAGATTCATCCAAATGTAGGGAGGAGATAAATAGAAGAATAAAAGAAAAATCCCCCAAAAATGAGTAAATACTCACATAAGATGAAGAGTTGACTAAGGACAACGTTAATAATTAAAAAAGAGATATATTTAGATGAAATGATGCATTTTTGACACCTCAGTATGGGGGAATTCCCCTCATGAAGGAGGCGCCTATTTCACATGCTTGAATGAGTTTTAAACTCCCAAATAATGAGATATTTTCATCTCTCCTCTCTCCTGTTTCAACTAGATCCACCAAAAAGTGAGCAAAACTCACGTAAAAATGGTCAAAAATTGACCAAACTGATCTGAAAAATTCTAGAATCAGTTTGCTTGGTTAGAGGCTCACTTTTTCCTATAAATAGAAGCCCTCCCCTTTGTTGAAACTCAATAGTGTTTTGCACTGTTACCCTGCCTCTCCCAAGTGCCAAAAACAGTGAACTTTACTCATAATTCATTAGTTTTTTACCTTCCCTCTTTCAAAAGATTGGTGGCCACTCTTGTCTCAAACAAGAGTTGAACCCTCAAACCATCAAGCCAAAGGAAAGCTCTCAAATTATCTATGTATGTTGGAGATTCTTCTCTTTCCCATTCATTTTATGGTTTTTTTTATGATTTTTGTCTTCTCTACATTGCAAATGATGTTATGCCTCATTGCAAAAGGCATTCCCCTCTCTTCTCTAGTAAATCCAACCATTCTTTATCCTAGGTGAATGATTAATGAATAAAATCAAGTTTTTCATAATGTTTCTATTAAATAAGTAGAAAAATGTTACTTTAGAATGATTTAAATACTCTTGATGCATTTCCAATGAATTTTAGAGACTTAAAATTGAAAAATGGTCAGCCATACAAAGGAGGTTATGGCAAAATTTTTCAAAAATTTAGAAATAAGTATTATCTTTCATTATTCTAAAAGAGTAATCCTTATGATTTCTATATTATTTTTTATGCATGAAAATCAAACATGATATTATTTTTTATGCATGAAAATCAAACATGATAAAAGTAACACTTTTATAATAAAAAAATCTTTTATGCATGAAAATCAAATATGATAAAAGTAACACTTTTATATAAAAAAATCTTTTATGCATACTTCTATGCATGAAAATCAAATATGATAAAACTAAAACTTTAAAAAAAATATTAACCTTTTATGCATACTTTTATGCATGAAAAATCAAATATGATAAAAGTAACACTTTTATGATAAAAAAATAATCTTTTATGCATACTTTTATGCATGAAAATCAAATATGATAAATTTTATGCATACTTTTATGCATGAAAATCAAATATGATAAAAGTAACACTTTTATAATAAAAAAATAATCTTTTATGCATACTTTTATGCATAAAAATCAATAATAATGAAAGTAATACTTTTATAATAAAACTAAATTTCTTTTATACAAATAATCAAAATGCATCTTCTATTTTTTTTTATAAAAGTGTTACTTTTATCATATTTGATTTTCATACATAGAAGTATGCATAAAAGATAAATTTTTTATTATTAAAGTGTTACTTTTATCATATTTGATTTTTCATGCATAAAAGATTATTATTTTTTTAAAAGTGTTACTTTTATCATATTTGATTTTCATGCATAGAAGTATGCATAAAAGATTATTTTTATTATTATAAAAGTGTTATTTTTATCATATTTGATTTTCATGCATAAAAGTATGCATAAAAGATTATTATTTTTATTATAAAAGTGTTACTTTCATCATCATAAATGATTTTATGCATAAGTCGATAAGAGCGAATGGATGAGATGAGATGCCATGTGAATCGGGATGTGAATGAATAATATAAGATCTGAATGAATGAGATATAATGAGAAATGGATGTGATGAGACGTAATGTAAGTTAAGAAAGATAGGAATGGATGTTATGTGAAGTGAATGAATCTGATGTGATTGGATGGAAAATGATGTATCTGGTCAAGAATGGATACACATATGATTTGGAATTGGATTAAGTAATCTGGAAAGATGTGAGTTCATTATAGAAACTGTATTGGTGAACTGTTTGTAAATGACTATTTTACGTCAAGAATGCTGGGGAAGCATTCTGACTATCTTGAGAATGTGGTCGTGAAGACCTACCTGATAAAGTTGCAACTGCTGAGAGACGGAGAGTCAATGGAGGATGTCTCGCGTAGCAAGGTCGGCCGAGGTCTTGACCAACCTCGGTTCGATTTAAATGGTGAGATTCTGGTACGGTGGACGAGGGACCAAGGAAGTGGCCTATGAGTGAAGCGCTAGGTGACCTGCGAAGGATCCTAGAGGGTGCTGACCATACAGTGCTCGGCGGGCTCTGGGTCACCGAAGATACCCACACGTGCATCGTGGAAGATATTGGAACAAGAAGTAAGAGCTGTTTTCTGAAACCGGGCATGGATCTGGTTGATTGACCTTGCTGGTCCTCAACGGATGAGTCCATGGCTCTTTTATATGGATCAGTTGGTTGATCTTGCTAATCTTCAACGAAGATTCCATCGTGATTTTTATAAGTGATTATATTGCTGGGTACTATGAGCTAGGAACTATTGAAAAGACCCCTAATAAGTGAACAGGTGGTGAGCGTTCTCGTTTCCAATGATGCCATAAGGACACCGATGCAGGATTGATTGGAAATAAGGATTCAACCAGAGATTTTGAGGATTGTGATAAGTGACACAATGGTTTCATTAAAGGATTATTTTAAAGATAGCTAATGCTGAGAAAAAGGAAATTTCATATTAGGTGTGTAAGTGGTGTGACTAGTTTATGTTTGCATGAACATTGGACTAGGGGGCCTGGGAACTCTTTTCCCTGGTACCGGGAAAAAACCTAACCAAATTCTAAATTGGATCCTATCACTACAGTGGTTGGGCGATTGGCTAACCTGTGGGACCGGATGGGGTTAGGCTGGACTGATGGATCCGTAAATCGAGACTCAATTTTTGTTTAGTTCGATAGATGAAGTAAATCCGAAACAAAAAATTGTTCTATGGAAAAGAATCAATGGTTGTGCCTCTCAATGAGGAAAAAAGCATTGGTCTCTATGATCCAAGTGCAATCTGTCCCTTGATCTGACTATGGAACTTACGAGTTCGGTCAGATCAGTTCAGTTAGTTAAGGCTTTTGACTATGTTAGGGTAAAACTATCCTGGTGGAATCGCCCGTGCTTTCCGGGCAAAGGTAATTTTTTCTGGTTCAGTTTTGGAAAAACATATGGATTAGTCTCTTGTCCGGATATCCGTGGGCGAGGCCCCGAGTGTGGGACCCTACCCCGCGCAAGAAGTGCTACTTCCACTGCTAGCACCCAGAATCCATTGCGCGGTGGGGACGGGGATCTTACAGTTGGTATCAGAGCTATTTGGCTAATGAGGATCAACCGAGAAGCCAAATATGTCAAAAATTTATTAAGAGGCACTAAAAGGTTGTAATTGTGTGATAAAATTCATACAATTTGATATTCAAACTGAAATTCTTAAATTGGTAATTGGGTCTTCAGACGGGAGTACCACAATTGTATGGAATCCCTGACTTGCTTGAGGCCTAGACATGATGGTATTTACCTTATAGTTCCAGGAACCATGACTACCCGTATATACCGAGGGTATAACTGCAGCTCTTTACTGGCAGTATATACGAGTAAATCTAAGACTTGAAATTATAAGCATTAATGCTATCCAGTTGATGAATTTGAATGTGATTGATATGATTTTTAAATTCTGGTTGAGAACTGATGAGTTGATTTGGATTTTGAGATTGAAAAATTATGATCCCTGAAATTTGGTTGAAATGTAATAAGCCGAGCAAAACCACAATGAGGATGCATGGGACGAGTCCCTGTGATGATGTTCATAACTGGAATGACGCTACTGACGTCAGCCAATCACTATGAGATTAATGAATCGTGCTGGCAGATTGCTACTGTTAACTTTTGATCAGTGGATCAAGTTAAGGGTTGATAAATTAAAAATCTGGAAAATTAAAATCCCCATGGAGGATTGTTCAGATAGAAAAAATTTATCTAATGGACCATTATTGTGTTAAAGATATGAATGAGATATTCTAAATGAATTGTCAACTGATAATGCGTTCTATATGAGTATCTTTATCCCTTGATTCTGTGGGGAGCCGACCTATTTAGAGAACCCCGAAATCAGTTGAATCAAAATTCGGATTGAATCATAAATAAAGAGACTTAACAAGAATTTTTGTATTGATAGAAACATGGACCGAGGTGGTCGTGGTAGAAATGTTAACCCCCAATTCAATGAAGAAGAGCTCAACCTGGATGTTCGTAAAACTCTTCATAGTTCGCAGCCTGGACCTTTCAAGGGTGAAGGGAAAAACTTGGGCAAGACTGTGGAGAAGTGGATCGAATCAATGGAAGAATACTTCGATGTCACCGGTTACAATGAGAAGAGCAAAATGGCTCTTGCAAGGCTGAAGATACTGGAGACAGCTAGAGTGGCATGGAGAAACCACTGTGAGACAAACCGTCTCGACTGAAATACCCAAACCTTGACCGATCTCAAGGCTTACCTCAGAAAGAGATTTTGTCCCCCAGGCTTTCTTGAAATTAAGATGAATGAGTTCTTGGAACTAAAACAAGAAACCCGAAAAATTAAAGAGTACCATCAGGATTTTGCTCTTCCCCTTAAATATTCCCCTCAATTGGATGAAGAGCAGCTGATGGCCAGGTTCATTCGGGGAATGAACGAGCCTTTAGATACTTTAGTCAAGAATGCCAAACCTATTTCCATGGCCGAAGCAGTTTGGATGGCGAAGGATTTCGCCAAAGCCTTTGATGTCAAAGTCCCACCAAAGACAGCACCATTGCCTTTCAAAAGGTTTTTATTCCCAAAAGGTGATTCCAGCCTTCCTCCACCTAAGAGATATCAAGGTCAAACCCAGGATATGGGAAGTTCCAAAATAGAAGAAATGTCCTTTTCCCGAAACTCAATCCCCTGGAATTCAACTTCAGAAGTTCCACCCTTGAACAAGAGAGTGAAATGCTATAATTGTCAAGGATTTGGACATCGCAGCATGGATTTTCCAACTCCTTTTGGATCAAGGTTTTCAGGGCAAGAAAATCAGGGATCAAGATTCCAGACTCCAGCCCCTTCCGTCCAGAGTAATCATGGTTCTATTCGCCAAAATCAGGGAAATCCCAGAGGTAGACCCTCTATCCAACCTGCAGTTTCAACCCAAAGTAATGCAAGACCTCCAACTCAGAATAGGGGAAGTCAAAGAGAGTTGTTTCCAAATCGGCCGTCCACTTCCAAGGCAGTAACGCTGGAAGTGATTGAAGAAGAAGAAGAAGATGAAAGAGATCATACTCCACCTGCGAGATGAGGACATCTCGCGTTTTTTAAGTGGGGTAGAATGTACGATTCCTCCCCCATCCTCTCAGGATGTTTAGTATCTTCCCCTGTAATCAAATCCCTCTTCAGAAATATAAAAGATCTTGTTTCTACCAGTTTTATCCTAGAGAGAGAAAATGTTCTAGAAAGAGAATGTTCAGATTTTAAATATTTTTGGATAGAAAAATACCTCATCTTATTAAAATAAGTTTCCTTGAAACAAAAGTTCAAAAAGAGAAGGTGCATTAGAAATTAAGTATAATCTGTTCAAGAGGCATTATCCTGGGGGCGAAGATTTTTTCAAAATTTTAAATTAAGGTTCTTATGGACCAATAAGATTCATCCAAATGTAGGGAGGAGATAAATAGAAGAATAAAAGAAAAATCTCCCAAAAATGAGTAAATACTCACATAAGATAAAGAGTTCACTAAGGACAAGAAAAATCTCCCAAAAATGAGTAAATACTCACATAAGATGAAGAGTTCACTAAGGACAAGGTTAATAGTTAAAAAAGAGAGATATTTAGGTGAAATGATGCATTTTTGACACCTCAGTATGGGGGAATTCCCCTCATGAAGGAGGCGCCTATTTCACATGCTTGAATGAAGTTTAAACTCCCAAATAATGAGATATTTTCATCTATCCTCTCTCATGTTTCAACTAGATCCAAAAAGTGAGCAAAATTGACCTAAAAATGGTCAAAAATTGACCAAACTGATGTGGAAAGTTCTAGAATCAGTTTGCTTGGTTAGAGGGTCACTTTTTCCTATAACTAGAAGCCCTCCCCTTTCTTGAAACTCAATAGTGTTTTGGACTGTTACCCTGCCTCTCCCAAGTGCCAAAAACAGTGAATTTTACTCATAATTCATTAGTTTTTGACCTTCCCTCTTCCAAAAGATTGGTGGCCACTCTTGTCTCAAACAAGAGTTGAACCCTCAAACCATCAAGCCAAAGGAAAGCTCTCAAATTACCTATGTAAGCATGAGATTCTTAGGCTTTTCCATTCATTTTATGGTTTTTTTTTTTGTCTTCTCTACATTGCAAATGATGTTATGCCTCATTGCAAAAGGCATTCCCCTCTCTTCTCTAGTAAATCCAACCATTCTTTATCCTAGGTGAACGATTAATGAATAAAATCAAGTTTTTCATAATGTTTCTCTTAAATAAGTAGAAAAATGTTACTTTAGAATGATTTAAATACTCTTGATGCATTTCTAATTAATTTTAGAGACTTAAAATTGAAAAATGGTCAGCCATACAAAGGAGGTTATGGCAAAAATTTTCAAAAATTTGGAAATAAGTATTATCTTTCATTATTCTAAAAGAGTAATCCTTATGATTTCTATATTCTAAAGTGTCATTTTCATGCATAGAAGATGCATTTTGATTATTTGTATAAAATCAATTTAGTTTTATTATAAAAGTATTACTTTCATTATTATTGATTTTTATGCATAAAAGTATGCATAAAAGATTATTTTTTTATTATAAAAATGTTACTTTTATCATATTTGATTTTCATGCATAAAAGTATGCATAAAAGATTATTTTTTTATTATAAAAGTGTTACTTTTATCATATTTGTTTTTTCATGCATAAAAGTATGCATAAAAGGTTAATATTTTTTTAAAAGTGTTATTTTTATCATATTTGATTTTCATGCATAGAAATATGCATAAAAGATTTAGTTCAAAAGAGTTATTCTCATCAATTTTGATTTTATGCATAGAAAGATGCATAAAGAAATCTATTTTTAGTTCAAAAGAGTTATTTTCGTCAATTTTGATTTTATGCATAAGAAGATGCATAAAAGATTGATTTTTAATTCAAAACTATCATTCTCATTTAAAATGAATTTATGCATAGGAAGATGCATAAAAGATTGATTTTTATTTCGAAAGTATTAGTCTCCTTAAAATGAAATTTATGCATAGGAAGATGCATAAAAGATTGATTTTTATTTCGAAAGTATTAGTCTCCTTAAAATGAAATTTATGCATAGGAAGATGCATAAAAGATTGATTTTTATTACGAAAGTATTACTCTCCTTAAAATGGAATTTATGCATAAATAGATGCGCAAAGAAATCTTATATAAAAAATAAGAATTCTCTTGTATTCTATAAATAGATATGAGGATGTGAAACGAATCAAATAGATGAAAATGAATGTGGAATGTGGATATGGATGTATGGATGTGAATGTGGATGTGAATGTAGATGTATGTAATTGTGAATGTGGATGTGTGAATGGGGATATGGATGTAGATATGGAATGTGAATGTGAATGAGGATGTGGAATGTGGATATGGATGTATGGATGTGAATGTGAATGTGAAAGTGAATGTGAATGTGGATGTGGATGTATGAATTAGAATGTGGATATGGATGTATGAATGTGGAATGTGGGTATGGATGTATGGATGTGAATGTGATTGTGGATGTATGTGAATGTGAATGTGGATGTGTGAATGGGGATATGGATGTAGATATGGAATGGGGATGTGGATGTATGTGAATGTGAATGAGGATGTGGAATGTGGATATGGATGTATGGATGTGAATGTGAATGTGAAAGTGAATGTGAATGTGGATGTGGATGTATGAATTAGAATGTGGATATGGATGTATGAAGGTGGAATGTGGGTATGGATGTAAATGTGAATGTGGATGTATGAATGTAGATGTGGATGTGGATGTATCAATGTGGATGTGGATGTGGATGTATGAATATGGATGTGAAAATGGATGTATGGATGTAGATGTGAATGTGGATGTACGAATGTGGATGTGTGTGTGGAATAATGAATGCAAATATGAATGTGAATGGATATGAAGTCGATATGAGCGAATGGATGAGATGAGATGCCATGTGAATCAGAATGTGAATGAATACTATAAGATCTGAACGAATGAGATATAATGAGAAATGGATGTGATGAGACGTAATGTAAGTTAAGAAAGATAGAAATGGATGTTATGTGAAGTGAATGAATCTGATGTGATGGGATGGAAAATGATGTATCTGGTCAAGAATGGATACACATATGATTTGAAATTGGATTAAGTAATATGGATTCATGTGGAACAATCTGGAAAGATGTGAGTTCATTATATAAACTGTATTGGTGAAATGTTTGTAAATGACTGTTTTATGTCAAGAATGCTGGGGAAGCATTTTGACTATCTTGAGAATGTGGTCGTGAGTGAAGACCTACCTGATAAATTTGCAACTGCTGACAGAGAGTCAATGGAGGATGTCTCGCGTAGCAAGGTCGGCTGAGGTCTTGACCAGCCTCGGTTCGATTTAAATAGTGAGCTTCCGGTACGGTGGATGAGGGACCAAGGAAGCGGCCTATGAGTGAAGCGCTAGGTGACCTACGAAGGATCCTAGAGGGTGCTGACCATACGGTGCTCGGGCACTGGGTCACCGAAGATACCCACACGTGCGTCGTGGAAGATATTGGAACAAGAAGTAAGAGTTGTTTTTTAAAACCGGGCATGGATCTGGTTAATTGACCTTGCTGGTCCTCAACGGATGAGTCCATGGCTCTTTTATATGGATCTGTTGGTTGATCTTGCTGATCTTCAACGAAGATTCCATCCTGATTTTTATAAGTGATTATATTGCCGGGTACTATGAGCTAGGAACTATTGAAAAGACCCCTGAGTGAACAGGTGGTGAGCGTTCTGGTTGCCAATGATGCCATAAGTACACTGATGAAGGATTGATTGGAAATAAGGATTCAACCAGAGATTTTGAGCATTGTGATAAGTGACACAATGGTTTCATTAAAGGATTGTTTTAAAGATAGCTGATGCTGAGAAAAAGGCAATTTCATATTGGGTGTGTAAGTGGTGTGACTAGTTTAGTTTTGCATGAACATCCGGCTAGGGGGCCTGGGAACTCTTTTCCCTGGTACACCCGGGACAAAACCTAACCAAATTCTAAATTGAATCCCATCACTACAGTGGTTGGCTAACCCATGGGATTGGATGGGGTTAGGCTGGACTGATGGATCTGTAAATTGAGACTCAATTTCTGTTTAGTTCGATAGATGAAGTAAATCCCGGACAAAAAATGGTTCTATGGAAAAGAATCAACAACTGTGCCTCTCAATGAGGAAAAAAGCGTTGGTCTCTATGATCCAAGTGCAATCTCTCCCTTGATCTGACTATGGAACTTACGAGTTTGGTTAGATCAGTTTAGTTAGTTAAGGCTTTTGACTACGTTAGGGTAAAATTATCCTGGTGGAATCGCCCATGCTTTCCGGGTAAAGGAAGTTTTCCCGGGTTCGGTTTTGGAAAAACCGATGGATTAGTCTCTTGTCCGGATATCCGTGGGCGAGGCCCTGAGTGTGGGACCCTACCCTGCGCAAGAAGTGCTACTTCTGCTGCTAGCACCCGGAATCCATTGCGCAGTGGGGACGCGGATCTTACAGGTCAGGTGACATGTCATATGGAGAGAAGGATGGAGAGTAAGCCGATGTCTCATCTCTGGAGTGCAAGACATGTTTCTACACACCCATAACAAAGCCCACATGGACACTTTAATAAGAGCATACACATTGAATTATCCTTCAACATTCATTCATTTATGCATGAGGCCCTATGCGTAAAGCCTATGCGTAAAGCTATGCATGAGGCCTTATGCATAAAGCTACTCATGATGCTTATACATAAAGCATTATGCATAAAACATGCATGAGAATTATGCATGAAGCATTATCCCCATAAAGCTTATGCAAAAACCTACAAAGCTATGCATGAGGTCTTATGCATAAGACCTTATGCATAAAGCATTAGGCATAAGGCTTATGCATAAAGCACTATGCATAAGGCCTTAAGCATAAAACTATGCATGAGACCTCATGCATAAAGCATGCATGAGGCCTTATGCATAAATCTATGCATGAGGCTTATGCCTATTTAAGCATGAATGAGCATTATGCATAATGCGTATGCACAAACTTACAAAACAAATCCCTAGCACCCAAGGGTGCAATAATAATAGAGGAAAGAGAGGATTGATAGAAAAGCACTTACCTCTTTTTCGTGATGTTGAAAGAGAGGATTAGAGGACCTACAAAACCAACAAAAGCGTGAGGAAAGGATTAGTAATGCATACATACAAAAGCTTATGCAAGCTATGCTAAAGCCTATGCAAGCCTTATACAAACTATGCCGCTATGCAAGCCTTATGCACGCTATGCTAAAGCTTATGCATAAAGCATGCATGAGAACTTATGCATAAAGCTATGTAGCATGAGGCTTATGCATAAAGCACTATGCAAGCCACGCTATCCTAAACTAAACCGTACCTCAGCACTATGCATTAAGCATGCATGCATAGAGCTTAATGCATGCATAGATTAAGCTTAGTGGCATGCATAGAGATTAATCTATGCATATATCTCTATGCATTATGAATGCATGCATAAAGCTTAATCTATGCGCTATTAAGCTCTACGAATAGAGATTAATGCATAGATTAAGCTCCATGATTAGAGCTCAATGCTTCGTTAAGCTCTATGCATAGAGGACCTACAAAACAAAACCCCTCTTTTTGGTAGATAAAAATAGAGGAAAGAGAGAATAAAAATATAGGAAAGAGAGGAAAGCACTTACATCTTTTTGGTGATGTTGAAAGAGAAGATTATAAGATCTACAAAACTAAAAAAAGGGTGAGGAAAGGATTAGTAATGCATACATACAAAAGCCCTAAGAGCCTAATGCATATATACAAAATCAAAAAGAGAGCAGAGAGAAAAGAATTCACCTCTTTTTGGTGAGGTTGAAAGAGAGAATTAGAAGACCTACAAAACAAAACAAAAAGTTAAGAAAATAATTAGTAATACAGTACCCTAAAAGTGTGAATAGCATGGATACACAAGGAGGTTTATCCTTCAACACACATACACCAATTTAACAACTAAGAGGAGAGGATAGGAGAGGAGAGGAGAGGGGAGGGCAAAGAAGGAGGTGGAGAAGAGCTTGGGAGAGAGAAAGAACCTACAAAATGATTAAGAAAGCAAAAAAACAAGAAGATTACCCAAAAATACACACACAGACATTTTACATCACATGTACATATGTAACCAAGAGGAGATGGGAGTGATGGAAAAGGAGGCATACCTGGTGAGGAAGAAAAACACACGCGCACAAAAACAAACGTAGAAAAAAGGGAGGTTATGTTTTACTATAAAGACGAGCGCCGTCGATATATACATCAAAATAACCGTGTAAAAAAGCGTTGAAATCAAGGTGGAAAAAAGCGTCAAAAGGTGTGTGAAAAATATCATGGAAATAAGTGTCGAAAAAATAAATTTCCCATGCCGTTTGCGACGGATATTTTGACGCTTATTTCGACGATCGCTACTTTTCATTCAAACTCAAAATCTTTCCAGATCTTGCGTGCCCCCGATATTTCAAATTACCTTATCACCGACTACCACCCTCCACAAATACTTAAGGGAGGATTCCCCTCCAAAAATAAGCATTCTTGTAGTGCAAATACCAAGTGGCTCGACGTCAATGAATTTACAATGATTATACAAAAAATGGAGAATATTTTTGATTCCAGAGCGATTGGAATATCTAATTAGTGGCAATGTGCACTTTAACAATGAAGAGTCAGCCTGAACGATGGAGACCAACAAGAGTAGCCACAAACGAGGTGATCCAACAACCCAAGGACTTGAGGCGGATTCGAAGCAAATACTAGAACAGGACATGGATGCCTTACACGATGGAACATAAGATCGAGATTTGGAACAAGAAGGGGTAGAAGAAAACACACGACATGTGGAATAAGCTTCCTAACAAGAAGAGAAATAGCTAAGCAGGCTTGCTCGTCTTCCACTATATCGTGGAGTACATGTGTTTGTTTTATGTGCTTGCCTATCTATATTGAACTTGCAATCGATTTTTAGATGGTCTGATACGACCGTATCAAAACTTTTTGCGTAAGTGATGATATCATATGCAATTAGTTAGTTATGTACCTTTATATGCATTTTTTTAGTCTGACTAGTTTGTGTAACAGCTTATTGAAACATCAAATATTGCCAAAAGATAATGAGATGCCAGTGGACCGTAGTCGAGTAAAAGCAATGTTGCACTCGATTGGCATGGACTACAACACACACCATGCTTGTCCAAATGATTATATTCTTTATCGAAAAGATTATAACAATGCAATACAATGTCCGCATTGTGGTACATCGAGATATAGACAAGGTGTGCAAGGAGAAAGGGTACCAGCAAGTTTTACTACATTTCCCCATCATCCCTCGGATTAAAACAATGTTCAAGTGCAAATCCATTGCAGGATTGATGACATGGCACCGTAACACTAGGTCCACGAATGGTGTTATGTGTGTGCAGATTCCTCTACATGGAAGCACATTGAAGAGAAGTGGGTAGCCTTCAGGAGAAGGCTCGCCATATTCGACTCAGACTAGCGATGGATGGAGTGAATCCATTTGGTCTACGAAGTTCATCGTGGAGTACATGGCCTGTTTGTCTAGTTAACTATAATCTTCCACCATGGCTAGGGATAAAAAAATGACATCTTTTATTGTCTTTGATAGTTCCTGGAAAGTACAAGGTGAAGAACATGGATGTGTATTTAGTCCCTTTAGTTTTTAGGAGCTTCGTGTTCTATGGGAGGGCATTGAAGTTCATGATATTTCCAAGAGGTTTGGACAACGTGCGCTAACATAGAGAGGAATACTTATGTGGACTATGCATGATTGGCCTGGCTATGGAGAGTGCTCAGGTAATATTGTATCTTGTTAACATATTATGTTAAGTCATGATTGTCATCCAAACTTTCCTCCCTACAATCTAAAATCCAACGAGGCTATCATAATGGCTGAGAAATAATTTCCAATAAGTATTTTAACCATTCAATTGCACTTGCTAGTTCATGTGGTTGATGAAGTTGCTATGGCTAGGGTTTTCCATAGCCGATGGATGTTTTTCTTGGAGAGATTTCTGAAAACACTTAAAGGATTTGTTCATCAAAGAGCTCGTCCTGAAGGTAGTATGGCAATGTGATGGCTTGTTCAAGAATCACTTCTATATATAACTGAATTTCTCAGTACGTATGATCTCGATATGTCAAGATTATGGACACAAGAAGAAGATGATCGACTAGTTAGGGAAGAGCCACAAAGGAAAGGCCTGTGAGAACAATGGATGTAGCATTGCATGAGAAGATCAATAAATTTTGCATCTTAAACTCACATGCTATGGAGAAATGGATCAAGAAATATAACTTGGTGAAGGCTGAAAGGGACCAAGCTCGTTTGAGTTTTAGAACGAGTCCAACAACCCACACACTACCGTACCCAACAGAACTTGCACTTCTTCAAGACTTTCCTTCTAATAAATGGCTCGAGCAAACCATAAATGCAATGGTGAATCAATAAGTGATGAGGAGGTGGAGCTTGCATATGGTTGTGATTTCCATGTATGTGAGTTAGAGATATCTATGCATTTTCTTTTATGTTGTGCTTTCGTGAATTTATACAACAAATATACTTATTTATCGTGCTTGCGTTATCGTAAGTTTCGGGAAATTTGGTGACACGGACGTCATTTCGAGTAGAAGGAATAGATAAAAAGAGAACAACATTTGATTGTGGTGTGAAGACTAATTTTATGCAAGAAAGTCGTTCAAGTGCAAGTGATGGCAATACTGAAGTAGGCATGCTAGATTATTGTAGAATAATCCAAGATATTATCAAGGTTGGATTCATAAAGTTTGATATGTTCATTTTTTATGTGAAATGGTTCAAGTTGGTAGCTCAAGGGGCACAAGTAACTCTACACAAAGAAAAGTGTGGATTTCTTCAAGTAGACCATACAATGATATGGACTAACCAAAGGGACATAGTTCACTACAAGGAAAAGCAACCATAGGCATGTTTTGACAATGTGCTTTAAAATGTTACGGGCGTGTTTATCATTGTGTCTATAGACATGCATCTATGTGTGCGTCTATTTTGGCATCTATATACGCATCTATATGCACGTCTATAATAATATAAATGCGCATATAGATGCATATATAGACGCGTATATAGACTCTAAAATAGATGCCTTTATAGCCTCTATTATAAACACGTATATAGACGTAGATATAGACGCGCTTAAACATGCATAAATTGACGCGCTTAAAGATGCATAAATTGACGCGCTTATAGATGCGCTTTGGAATTAAAAAACATTTCCATAGAGCTGCTTGTGTAGATGTATAGCTGCATTTTCTACACATGCAGCTGCATTTTCTCCATAGGTAGCTCTTTGGTTTAAGGTTTTTCTTACTTGTACATAGACGAATCAAGATCAGCAAAGATATCAACATAAAAACTTAGATTAAAGATAGATTTGCACAAAAATATTTGTGAACACACTTGATTAAAGAAGATGAGAAATTGCATTTTATATCAAAAACTTTCTCCATACATGATCATAGCCACATAAGGCTTGAATAAAAACATAGATACATAAAGAAGATCAAAAATTTCATCTTATATCCAAAAAATTGTCCATACATGATGGTAGCCACATGAGGCTTGAAAAAGAAACATAGTTGCATAAACCAAAACTATACAAGATGGTAGCCACATGAGGCTGGAAAAAGAAACATAGTTGCATAAACCAAAACTATACAAGAAGAAAAACTATATACATGATGGTAGCCACATGAGGCTTGAAAAAGAAACATAGTTGCATAAACCAAAACTATACAAGAAGAAAAACTATTGAGAAGAGGAGTCATCACTCTTTGAATCATCTTCTCCTCCTTCTTTGTCCACCTTGTGCGCCTAAACAAAGTGAAGATATATATAAATAAAAATAGAAAGTATTATAAAGGTCGAAACATGTTTTGTAAATAAAAATAAAAAGTATTACCTGCATTGGTGTTCTCCTTACTCGATTCTATTGTTCGTTGGAGATGATTTCTTCATCTCGTGAAGGTAATCCCATGTATCTCCTCTATTATGGTGGCGAGATGATGGTAGCCAGTCTCTGCTGGGGTAGGATCTCTACCCACAATGTCACGCTACATCACAAACATTATAACACAACTCAAATAGAGAGAATACAAAGAAAAGACATGAAGTTGCACTATACATATAAACTCGGCCTCCCATGATGCACGACCTCCAGATCCGAAGTGCGATGATCCATATCGCTCCATTTGTATTCACCACGCTTCTCTTTGTTGCTGCTTCACTACTCCTTCTAGGACCTCCTTCTTGGCTTTCTTCCACTCGCCCTTATTGAGTAGTAGATGGCTTGACGTGTCCATTTTGACCGCTGTCTATTCGGGCTTTCTCCTCCTTTGCATGTCTCCTTACTAGAGACCTCCTATTCTTAAGTACGTCTTTGATTTTGTGTTACGCCCATCTACTGTTAAAGCTTTGGTTGTGAGAATTAGGATACTTCTTGTGGACAGCTTTAATGCAATCATCCACACTAGGCTCTTACTTTGCTACTCAAAATGTATAAAGCAGTCTTTATAGTGTGCAAAAACTACTTGGCGCAAGTAGTTTACCACCTCCTTCCCACGAGAGTCATCAACTATGCCACCCACATCTATGATATTGTAATATGATATATCACCATGATGTGGTGGTGACTCTAAAGAACTATCCACACCCCCAAATCACTGCCCTAGGCATCCTCTATCTCTTCTATCTTCACTCTCAGTGCTAGTGCGACGTGAGGTACGACCACCACTATCTCCACATCTACCCTCCCTACGACGATGGGGTGCCACTCTCATGAGAGCCATGATGATTGTGAGGTGTCACATCCCTGAAGGTGCAGGTGTAGGAGATGCTGTAGCGCTTACTGGGGATGACAGATAAGGGGTGAATGTAAAGGCAGGTTAAGTGCCTACTAGCAAGGGTAAAGTTCCTGGCAAGGGACTCTGATGGTGGACCTGATGGTAAAGGGATTCCTACTGTGCATAGGATGCCAACTGCTCGGGGGTGGGAGTATATGCAAAGATGCCCTCTTCCTCCCTAGCATAAAGCTTATGCATGGCCATCAGATTTTGGTTAGTGCGTGGCCGTCAGATTCTGGTGTGTGCCGATGGTCATTTGCCCATAGTTTCATTTCACTAAATTGCTACAATTTGAATGTAAATAGCCAAGCTTGGGGACCAAGTTACTTTTTGATATCAATGGCCCAAAGTGGAATGTATCAAGCTGTTTTTGAGCACTTTCTTTTTGGACAATAAATAAATACATGCATGAGGAACCGTGCTCACTCATGCATGAGGGGAGATTAAACCCAATCTCTTTGTTGTGCATATCTTGCTATATTTATCTCCTTCTTGTTTATTTTGTAAAGCTTTAAGCTATGGCTTTGGAGGTTTATTAATAGCAATTTTGACATCTCTTTTCACATAAACAATATTTATCCTCTGTATTTTTTATGCCTCCTTTATGCATTTTGTTGTAAGTCAATTCATGCATTTTGATATGTAAGCCAACAAACCATCAGGCCCATCTACCCATATAGGTAATCTAATCCATATGGCTTTCCTTCTCCAAGGGGGGCAATCCACTCCATTGATAGGTGTAGGTCCAAGTGGTACAGGCCCATTATGCTATGGTTGTGATGATGAGCCTACACCACCAACATCGACTAGACCCACCCCCACTCCGTCCAGTCCAGCTTCACCATGACATCCTAGGGGAGCCTGGGGGGGTCTACTAGACATAGTAGTTTTAATCTCCTTCATGGCTTGGCAACAAGAACTAGTTTTATCCATGATGATTTCTCACCTTCAAGACACAAGAGAGTCTGTGAAGAAAGACTTTATAGAACAGTATGAGCGCTCACTTTTTCCTCACCTAGGAACTTCTGTAGCTCAGACCAAATGGCGGACCTATCAAAACATAACTAGGGTAACACCCTGGGGTCAGCAGCACTTTCGTAACAATGTCCGCTTGGCCATGGTTATTGAAGCTTTGGGTTTGGGTCCCCGATACCACTGCGTCATGAGATCAAGGCATCTTGGGTTTTCTGAGTGGGTGGCGTGTTTTCTTCCTCATGAGAAGATATGCCTTTACCCCGTTTTTGGATTGCCTCTCAGAGGTCCTTTTGTTAGATCACCTCATACCACTGAGATAGGTGCGGCAATATCCAACAGAATTATTCCCATAGATGAGTTACCTTATACTTGTGCAGCTTGTGAGTGCTGCTTTTGTGACCATATGATGGACGGGCTTATGGAAGTGTAAAGAGTTCTTCTATCTTTACTGTTAATTTTTCTCTAAGTCTCATATTCGTGCATCTTGCGAAATTACCCTAGTTTGCGAGATGAGGACATCTCCCGTTTTTTAAGTGGGGTAGAATGTAAGATTCCTCCCTCACCCCCTTTTTGATGTCTAGTATCTTCCCCTGTAATCAATCCCTCTTCAGAAATATAAAGACCTTGTTTCTAACTATTTTAGCCTAGAGAGAGAAAATTATTCTAGAGAGAATATTCAGATTATGAATATTTTTGGATAAAAAAATAACTCATCTTATTAAAATAAGTTCCCCTGAAACAGAAATTCAAAAAGAATTTTCCAATGTGCAATTGGAATTAATTGGAAATAGGTATAAAGAACCTTAGTCTAAGGGTCTAGATTTTCAAAAAAATTTGGATTATGGTCCAATTAAGGTTCCTATGGGCCAATAGCATCAATCCATGTGTAGGGAGGAGATGAATCCAAATTGTAAAAGAAGATACCCAAAAATGAGTAAATGCTCACATAAGATGAAGAGTTGAAAATGTACAAGGTTTATTAGTAAAAAACTATGAGTAATAAAATTTTGACACATATGTAAGGAAGGAGAGTTCTTTAAAGAAGGTGCATATTTCACATAAGATGAAGAGTTGAAAATGTACAAGGTATATTAGTAAAAAACTATGAGCAATAAAATTTTGACACATATGTAAGGAAGGAGAGTTCTTTAAAGAAGGTGCATATTTCACATAAGATGAAGAGTTGAAAATGTACAAGGTTTATTAGTAAAAAAACTATGAGCAATAGAATTTTGACACATATGTAAGGAAGGGGAGTTCTTTAAAGGAGGTTCATATTTCACATGCTTGAATGAGTTTTAAACTCAAAAATAATGTGATATTTTTATCTCTCATATCTCTTGAACCAAACCAAATCAAAATGGAACCAAATCGAATCAAAAAGTAACCAAACTAGGTCCAAATCTAGTCCAAATTCAACCAAACTGACTTGGAAAATTCTAGAATCAGTTTGTTTGGTTAGGAGCTCAATTTTTCCTATAAATAGAAGCCTTCCCTTGTTGAAAAAGATATAATGTCTTATGCATTGTTACTCTACTCTACCTAAGCCAAGAACTGTGAATTCTTTAATAATTCACTAGTTTTTGATACTTCTCTCTTTCTTCAATCCCCATTGGTGGCTCCATCAACATACTAAACCAATTGATTGGTTGGGGGCCTCTACCGTGATCAAAGAATCAAGCAAATTATAAGATAAGTATAGTGAATTTTGATCTTTTCTATAATTTCTCAATGATTCTCTCTTCTCAACCCCTCTCAAGCTTGAAAAGCTTAATTGGTATGGTTTTTGAAATGCTATTTAAGTTAATTAATTAATGATAGTAAATAATTACATAAAATTCTATTTATATTTAATTCTAATGGTTTTTCTCTCTCTCACTTAAGAAATGATCATACTCATGACCCTTTTTCAATCCAAATGAAGCTTTTCATAAGGCTTCTCCTTAATCCAAGACTAAGCTATGCTTGAGGCCAAATTAATGGCTTTTTCTATGCTTTTAATTTATGTATATTGATGATTCAATCCATTATAGATTGATGATCCAAGTAGAGACCATTCTAATTATTTTCTTAATGATAAGCCTTATCCCTTAGAAAAAATTGAGATTTATCAGTCATAGTAGCGGAGCTATGGCAAAACTTTTATAGAAATTACGTATAAAATAATTTCATTCAAAGCATAAAAAGAGGACTTCCTACCATATTCTAGGAACTGTCATCCTAGATTAATTAAAAGAATATTATTATGCATGGAGATATGGATGTTTACATGTAGATGTAGAGGTATGGATGTGAGTGTGAATGTGGAGGTGGATGTATGCATGGAGATGTGGATGTATGCATGTAGAAATAGATGTGCAGATGAGGATGTAAATGGAGATGTGGATGGATGCATGTAGATGTAGATGTATAGATGTAGATGTGAATGGAGATATGGATGTATGTATGTGGATGTAGATGTATAGATGTAGATGTGGATGTGGAAGTGGATGGATGCATGTAGATGTAGATGTATAGATGTAGATGTGAATGGAGATGTGGATGTATGCATGTAGATGTAGATGTATAGAAGTAGATGTGGATGTGGAGCTGGATGTATGCATGTAGATGTAGATGTGGATGTAGATGTGGAGGTGGATGTATGCATGTAGATGTGGATGTAGATGTAGATGTGGAGGTGGATGTATGCATGTAGATGTGGATGTAGATGTGGAGTTGGATGTATGCATGTAGATGTAGATATATAGATGTATAGATGTAGATGTATAGATGTGGATGTGAATGTGGAGGTGGATGTATGCATGTAGATATAAATGTATGGATGTGAATGTGAATGTGGATGTCGATGTATGCATGGAGTTGTGGATGTATGCGTGTAGATATGAATGTATGTAGATGGGGATGTTTGGATGTGAATGTGAATATGGAATGTGGAATAAGTAAGGTGGGTTGATGAGGGATAATGTGGAAAAATGAGAGTTAATATAGAAAATTGTATTTGTAAACTGTTTATAAATGCTATTTGTAAATGATTGTTTTATGTCAAGAATGCTGGGGGGAGCATTTTGACCGTCTTGTAATTAAGGTCATGATGATAAAGTTGCAACTGCTGACAGAGAGTCAATGAAGGACGTCTCGCGTAGCAAGGTCGGCCGAGGTCTTGACCAGCCTCGGTGCGATTAAAATGGTGAGCTTCCGGTACGGTGGATGAGGGGCCAAGGAAGCGGCCTATGAGTGAAGCGCTAGGTCACCTGCGAAGGATCCTAGAGGGTGCTGACCATACGGTGCTCGGGCTCTGGGTCGCCTAGGATACCCACACGTGCGTCGAGGAAGATATTGGAACAAGAGTAGGAGTTGTTTTCTGAAATCGGGCATGGATCTGGTTGATTGACCTTGCTGGTCTTCAATGGATGAGTCCATGGCTCTTTATATGGATCTGTTGGTTGATCTGGTTGATTGACCTTGCTGGTCTTCAATGGATGAGTCCATGGCTCTTTATATGGATCTGTTGGTTGATCTTGCTGATCTTCAACGAGAGTCCATCTTGATAAGTGTTAATATTGCCGAGTATTATGGGCTAGGAACTATCGAAACGGTCCCTGAGCGTTCTAGTTGCCAATGATGCCATAGATACTCTGATGAAGGAATGATGGGAAATTAAGAATCAATTGGATAAATTGGAAGATGGTGATCAATGATACTATGGTTTTATTAAAGGATTGTTTTAAACTGGTTGAATCTGTGAAAAGGCAATTTCATATTGGGTGTGTGAGTGGTGTGACTAGTTTTATCTTTGCATGAACATCCGGCTAGGGGGCCTTGGAACTCTTTTCCTTGGTACCCGGGACAAAACCTAACCAAATTCTTAATTGGATCCCATCACTACAGTGGTTGGGCGGTTGGCTAACCCATGGGACTGGATGGGGTTAGGCTGGACTGATGGATCCGTGAATCGAGACTCAAACTTTTGTTTTTACGATAGATAAAATAAATCCCGGACAGTAACTGTTCTATGGATAGGAATCAACGGCTGTGCCTCTTGAATGGGGAAAAAAGCGTTGATCCCAATGATCCAAGTGCAAGTTTCTCCCTTGATCTGACCAAGTATCTTATAGATGTAATTGGATCAGCTCGATCAGAAATGATCTTGACTACGTTAGAGTAAAAAGTTATCCTGGTGGAATCGCCCGTGCTTTCCGGTAAAGGAAGTTTTTCCGGGTTCGGTTTTGGAACAACCGACGGATTAGTCTCTTATCCGGATATCCGTGGGTGAGGCCCCAAATGTGGGACCCCTATCCCGCGCGAGAAGTGCTACTTGCACTGCTAGTATCCCGAATCTGTTGCTCGGTGGGAACAGGGATCTTACAGTTGGTATTAGAGCATTTGGTTAATAAAGATCAACTGAGAAGACAAATATGTCTAAAATTTATCAAGAAACACAAAAAGGTTATAATTGTGTGAGATAATTCATACAATTTGATATTCAAACTGAAACTCGTAATTTGGTAATTGGGTCTTCAGATGGAAGTACCGTAATTATATAGAATCCCTGACTTGCTTGAGACCTAGACATGATAGTATTTACCTTATAATTCGAAGGGTCGTGACTACCCGTATATACCGAGAGTATACTGCAGCTCTTTACTAACAGTATATACGAGTAAATCTAAGACTTGAAATTATAAGCGTTAATGCTATCCAGATGATGATTTCGAATGTGATTGATATGATTTTTAATTCTGTTTGAGAATTGATGAATTGATTTGGATTCTGATTGAAAATGCTGATTGAAAAATGTTGATTTTTAAAAATTAGTTGAAGTATAATGAAACCACAATGAGGGGGAATGGGACGAGTCCCTGTGATGATATTCATAACTAGAATGATGATAATGAATTCAGCAAATCACTATGAGGTTAGTGGGTTGTGCTGTTAGATTGCTACTGTTAATACTGGACCGGTAGATCAAGTTAAGGGATGTCAAATTGAGAACTTGCTTGACTAAAGTTTCCGTGGAGGAATGTTCCGAAGGAAACTTTTCGGTCTAATAGACCATTATCATGTTAAAGATATGAATATATGACCTGAATGAATTGTTATTTAATGATGAGTTCTATATAAGGGATATTTATCCCAGTGTTCTGTTGGGTTGACCAGAATATAAGGAACCCCGGAATAAAATTGGATCTTAAGAAAAAGAGCTGTCCTCTACCTTGCGAGATGAGGACATCTCGCACTTTTTAAGTGGGGTAGAATGTAAGATTCTCCCCAGCCTTCGAGGTATACAGGAGTAAGAATCTCCCTTTCTGATCTTATAATTATTCCCTCTCTAAAGTAAAAGAAAGTTTCTGTTTAAAAAAGGAAGACCCTTTCCCTAGAATACTTCTCAGGAGTCCCACCTGTTTTAAGGATTCAGAACAATGAGTTCACAAGTGAAAATCGATGTTTTGGATACCAAGGTTTTGGTTTTCATTCGAGTACGGCCCAAAAGGAGTTCTTTATCTCTTGGGGAGTATAAGAAGTTATCCCCCAGATATTGTGACCCTTATATCTGAATTCAATGAAAATAGGTGACTTAGCCTACAAGCTTCTTTTATCTCCTCATCTCAAAGTTCTTAATACCTTCTATAGAAAAATGTGTCAAACACAAATCATGGAAAGACAGTAAAACTTCGCTCGGTGGCAAGTTACCGTTGGCTTCTAGGTTACGCTAGCTCCTTCCTTTATATAAGTCGTAACTTTTACTTGTCGCTCACAGTAATCTTACTCCCATCAATCTCCTTTCTTTCTTAATCTCCTTCATGGCTTGGCAACAAGAACTAGTTTTATCCATGATGATTTCTCACCTTCAAGACGCAAGAGAGTCTGTGAAGAAAGACTTTAAAGAACAGTATGAGCGTTCACTTTTTCCTCACCTAGGAACTTCTATAGCTCAGACCAAATGGCGGACCTATCAAAACATAACTAGGGTAACACCCTGGGGTCAGCAGCACTTTCGTAACAATGTCCACTTGGCCATGGTTATTGAAGCTTTGGGTTTGGGTCCCCGATACTACTGCGTCATGAGATCAAGGCATCTTGGGTTTTCTGAGCGGGTCTTCTTACTGGCGTGTTTTCTTCCTCATGAGAAGATATGCCTTTACCCCGTTTTTGGCTTGCCTCTCAGAGGTCCTTTTGTTAGATCACCTCATACCACTGAGATAGGTGCGGCAATAACCAACAGAATTATTCCCATAGATGAGTTACCTTATACTTGTGCAGCTTTTGAGTGCTGCTTTTGTGACCATATGATGGACGGGCTTATGGAAGTGTAAAGAGTTCTTCTATCTTTACTATATAAGTTTCGAGAATGAATAAAGTTTAAATCTTGTTCTTATCTTGCTCTCTTTGAGACTTTTCTTGGTGGTTAATCTTGATTAAAATTTTTCTCTAAGTCTCATATTCGTGCATCTTGCGAAATTACCCTAGTTTGCGAGATGAGGATATCTCGCGTTTTCTAAGTGGGGTAGAATGTAAGATTCCTCCCCCACCCCCTTTTTGATGTCTAGTATCTTCCCCTGAAATCAATCCCTCTTCAGAAATATAAAGACCTTGTTTCTAACCATTTTAGCCTAGAGAGAGAAAATTATTCTAGAGAGAGAATATTCAGATTATGAATATTTTTGGATAGAAAAATAACTCATCTTATTAAAATAAGTTCCCCTCAAACAGAAATTCAAAAAGAGTTTTGCAATGTGCAATTGGAATTAATTGGAAATAGGTATAAAGAACCTTAGTCTAAGGGTCTAGATTTTCTGAAATTTTTGGATTATGGTCCAATTAAGGTTCCTATGGGCCAATAGCATCAATCTATGTGTAGGAAGGAGATAAATCCAAATTGTAAAAGAAGATACCCAAAAATGAGTAAATGCTCACATAAGATGAAGAGTTGAAAATGTACAAGGTTTATTAGTAAAAAACTATGAGCAATAAAATTTTGACACATATGTAAGGAAGGAGAGTTCTTTAAAGAAGGTGCATATTTCACATAAGATGAAGAGTTGAAAATGTACAAGGTTTATTAGTAAAAAAACTATGAGCAATAGAATTCTGACACATATGTAAGGAAGGGGAGTTCTTTAAAGGAGGTGCATATTTCACATGCTTGAATGAGTTTTAAACTCAAAAATAATGTGATATTTTTATCTCTCATATCTCTTGAACCAAACCAAATCAAAATGGAACCAAATCGAATCAAAAAGTAACCAAACTAGATCCAAATCTAGTCCAAATTCAACCAAATTGACTTGGAAAATTCTAGAATCAGTTTGTTTGGTTAGGAGCTCAATTTTTCCTATAAATAGAAGCCTTCCCTTGTTGAAAAAGATATAATGTCTTATGCATTGTTACTCTACTCTACCTAAGCCAAGAACTGTGAATTCTTTAATAATTCACTATTTTTTGATAATTCTCTCTTTCTTCAATCCCCATTGGTGGCTCCATCAACATACTAAACCAATTGATTGGTTGGGGGCCTCTACCGTGATCAAAGAATCAAGCAAATTATAAGATAAGTATAGTGAATTTTGATCTTTTCTATAATTTCTCAATGCTTCTCTCTTCTCAACCCCTCTCAAGCTTGAGAAGCTTAATTGGTATGGTTTTTGAAATGCTATTGAAGTTAATTAATTAATGATAGTAAAGAATTACATAAAATTCTATTTATATTTAATTCTAATGGTTTTTCTCTCTCTCACTTAAGAAATGATCATACTCATGACCCTTTTTCAATCCAAATGAAGCTTTTCATAAGGCTTCTCCTTAATCCAAGATTAAGCTATGCTTGAGGCCAAATTAATGGCTTTTTCTATGCTTTTAATTTATGTATATTGATGATTCAATCCATTTTGGATTGATGATCCAATTAGAGACCATTCTAATTATTTCCTTAATGATAAGCCTTATCCCTTAGAAAAAGTTGAGATTTATCAGTCATAGTAGCGGAGCTATGGCAAATTTTTTTTAGAAATTACGCATAAAATAATTTCATTCAAAGCATAAAAAGAGGACTTCCTACCATATTCTAGGAACTATCATCCTAGATTAATTAAAAGAATATTATTATGCATGGAGATATGGATGTTTGCATGTAGATGTAGAGGTATGGATGTGAGTGTGAATGTGGAGGTGGATGTATGCATGGAGATGTGGATGTATGCATGTAGAAATAGATGTGTAGATGAGGATGTAAATGCAGATGTGGATGGATGCATGTAGATGTAGATGTATAGATGTAGATGTGAATGGAGATATGGATGTATGCATGTGGATGTAGATGTATAGATGTAAATGTGGATGTGGAGGTGGATGGATGCATGTAGATGTAGATGTATAGATGTAGATGTGAATGGAGATGTGGATGTATGCATGTAGATGTAGATGTATAGAAGTAGATGTGGATGTGGAGGTGGATGTATGCATGTAGATGTAGATGTGGATGTAGATGTGGAGGTGGATGTATGCATGTAGATGTGGATGTAGATGTGGAGTTGGATGTATGCATGTAGATGTAGATGTATAGATGTATAGATGTAGATGTATAGATGTGGATGTGAATGTGGAGGTGGATGTATGCATGTAGATATAAATGTATGGATGTGAATGTGAATGTGGATGTGGATGTATGCATGGAGTTGTGGATGTATGCGTGTAGATATTAATGTATGTAGATGGGGATGTTTGGATGTGAATGTGGATATGGAATGTGGAATAAGTAAGGTGGGTTGATGAGGGATAATGTGGAAAAATGAGAGTTAATATAGAAATTGTATTTGTAAACTGTTTGTAAATGCTGTTTGTAGATGATTGTTTTATGTCAAGAATGCTGGGGGGAGCATTTTGACCGTCTTGTGATTAAGGTCGTGATGATAAAGTTGCAACTGCTGACGGAGAGTCAATGAAGGACGTCTCGCGTAGCAAGGTCGGTTGACCAGCCTCGGTGTGATTAAAATGGTGAGCTTCCGGTACGGTGGATGAGGGGCCAAGGAAGCGGCCTATGAGTGAAGCGCTAGGTCATCTGCGAAAGGATCCTAGAGGGTGCTGACCATACGGTGCTTGGGCTCTGGGTCGCCTAGGATACCCACGCGTGTGTCGAGGAAGATATTGGAACAAGAGTAGGAGTTGTTTTCTGAAATCGGGCATGGATCTGGTTGATTGACCTTGCTGGTCTTCAATGGATGAGTCCATGGCTCTTTATATGGATCTGTTGGTTGATCTTGCTGATCTTCAACGAGAGTCCTCGGGGGGGTCACTCGTATAAATATGTAAGTATCACGTGGGTTCAACAGAAGGACATTTTAAATATTTAAAACTTATAGAAATATATTTACAGAGGGGATTTATTTATTGTATTTTTAAAAAAATTTACAGATTTGAATAGGAAAGGATACATTATATTCACTAAAAAATTCACAGATAAGGGACTTTTTAAATAGGCCTTGAACGCACGTGATATAGAGGATTTACATATAGTGACCCCCCCGAGCGAGAGTCCATCTTGATAAGTGTTTATATTACCGAGTATTATGGGCTAGGAACTATCGAAACGGCCCCTGAGCGTTCTAGTTGCCAATGATGCCATAGATACTCTGATGAAGGAATGATGGGAAATTAAGAATCAATTGGATAAATTGGAAGATGGTGATCAATGATACTATGGTTTTATTAAAGGGTTGTTTTAAACTGGTTGAATCTGTGAAAAGGCAATTTCATATTGGGTGTGTGAGTGGTGTGACTAGTTTTATCTTTGCATGAACATCTGGCTAGGGGGCCTTGGAACTCTTTTCCTTGGTACCCGGGACAAAACCTACCCAAATTCTTAATTGGATCCCATCACTACAGTGGTTGGGCGGTTGGGTGGTTGGGTGGTTGGCTAACCCATGGGACTGGATGGGGTTAGGCTGGACTGATGGATCCGTGAATTGAGACTCAAACTTTTGTTTTTACGATAGATAAAATAAATCCCGGACAGTAACTATTCTATGGATAGAAATCAACGGCTGTGCCTCTTGAATGGGGAAAAAAGCATTGATCCCAATGATCCAAGTGCAAGTTTCTCCCTTGATCTGACCAAGTATCTTATAGATGTAATTGGATCAGCTCGATCAGAAATGATCTTGACTACATTAGAGTAAAAAGTTATCCTGGTGGAATCACCCGTGCTTTCCGATAAAGGAAAGTAAGGTGGGTTGATGAGGGATAATGTGGAAAAATGAGAGTTAAAATAGAAATTGTATTTAAAAACTGTTTGTAAATGCTGTTTGTAAATGATTGTTTTATGTCAAGAATGCTGGGGGTGTAAGATTCCTCCCCAGCCTTCAAGGTATACAGGAGTAAGAATCTCCCTTTCTGAGCTTATAATTATTCCCTCTCTAAAATAAAAGAAAGTTCTGTTTAACAAAGGAAGACCCTTTTTCTAGAATACTTCTCAAGAGTCCCACCTGTTTTAAGGATTCAGAACAATGAGTTCAGAAGTGAGAATCGATGTTTTGGATATCAAGGTTTTGGTCTTCATTCGAGTACGGCCCAAAAGAAGTTCTTTATATCTTGGGGAGTATATGAAGTTATCCCCCAGATATTGTGAGCCTTATATCTGAATTCAATGAAAGTAGGTGACTTAGCCTACAAGCTTCTTTTATCTCTTCATCTCAAAATTCTTAATGCCTTCTATAGAAAAATGTGTCAAACCCAAATCATGGAAAGACGGTAAAACTTCAGTGGCAAGTTACCGTTGGCTTCTAAGTTACGCTAGCTCCTTCCTTTATATAAGTCGTAACTTTTACTTGTCGCTCACAGTAATCTTACTTCCATCGATCTCCTTTCTTTCTTAATCTCCTTCATGGCTTGGCAACAAGAACTAGTTTTATCCATAATGATTCCTCACCTTCAAGACGCAAGTGAATCTGTGAAGAAGGATTTTATAGAGCAGTATGAGCGCTCACTTTTCCCTCACTTGGGAACTTCTGTAGCGCAAACCAAATGGCGGACCTATCAAAACATAACTAGGGTAACACCCTGGGGTCAGCAGCACTTTCGTAACAATGTCCGCTTGGCCATGGTTATCGAAGCTTTGGGTTTGGGTCCCCGATACTACTGTGTCATGAGATCAAGGCATCTTGGGTTTTCTGAGCGGGTCTTCTTACTGGCATGTTTTCTTCCTCATGAGAAGATATGCCTTTATCCCGTTTTTGGCTTGCCTCTCAGAGGTCCTTTTGTTAGATCACCTCATACCACTGAGATAGGTGCGGCAATAACCAACAGAATTATTCCCATAGATGAGTTACCTTATACTTGTGCAGCTTGTGAGGACTGCTTTTGTGATCATATGATGGACGGGCTTATGGAAGTGTAAAGAGTTCTTCTATCTTTACTGTATAAGTTCCGAGAATGAATAAAGTTTAAATCTTGTTCTTATTTTGAATCTTGCTCTCTTTAAGACGTTTCTTGGTGGTTAATCTTGATTCAAATTTTTCTCTAAGTCTCATATTCGTGCATCTTGCGAAATTATCCCAGTTTGCGAGATGAGGACATCTCGCATTTTTTAAGTGGGGTAGAATGTAAGATTCCTCCCCCACCCCCTTTTTGATGTCTAGTATCTTTCCCTGTAATCAATCCCTCTTCAGAAATATAAAGACCTTGTTTCTATCTGTTTTAGCCTAGAGAGAGAAAAATATTCTAGAGAGAGAATATTTAGATTTTGAATATTTTTGGATAGAAAAATATCTCTTCTAATTCAGATGAGTTCCCCTGAAACAGAAATTAAAAAAGAATTTTTCAATGTGCAATTAGAATTAATTGAAAATAGGTATAAAGAACCTTAGCCTAAGGGTCTAGATTTTCAGAAATCTTTAGACTATGGTCCAATTAAGGTTCCTATGGACCAATAGCATCAATCCATGTGTAGGGAGGAGATAAATCCAACTTGTAAAAAAGAAAATACCCAAAAATGAGTAAATGCTCACATGAGGTGAAGAGTTGAAAATGTACAAGGTTTATTAGTAAAAAACTATGTGCAATATTAAAAATATGAGATATTTTGGGTATAATGATTTTATTATGACACATATGTAAGGAAGGGGAGTCCCTTAAATGCTCACATAAGATGAAGAGTTGAAAATGTACAAGGTTTATTAGTAAAAAACTATGAGCAATATTAAAATGATTCCATTATGACACATATGTAAGGAAGGGGAGTTCTTTAAAGGAGGTGCATATTTCACATAAGATGAAGAGTTGAAAATGTACAAGGTTTATTAGTAAAAAACTATGAGCAATACTAAAATGATTCCATTATGACACATATATAAGGAAGGGGAGTTCTTTAAAGGAGGTGCATATTTCACATAAGATGAAGAGTTGAAAATGTACAAGGTTTATTAGTAAAAAAACTATGAGCAATATTAAAATGATTCCATTATGACACATATGTAAGGAAGGGGAGTTCTTTAAAGGAGGTGCATATTTCACATGCTTGAATGAGTTTTAAACTCATAAAAATTGAGATATTTCATCTCTCCTCTCTCCTCATTCAAGTCTAGTTCCAAAAAGTTAGCTTAACTGACCTAAAAATGGTCAAATATTGACCAAACTGATTTAGAAAATTCTAGAATCAGTTTGTTTGGTTAGGAGCTCAATTTTTCCTATAAATAGAAGCCTCCCCCTTGTTGAAAAATATATAGTGTTTATGCATCGTTACTCTACTCCACCTAAGCCAGAAACTGTGAATTCATTTAATAATTCACTAGTTTTTGGAGCTTCCCTCTTTCTTCAATTCCCATTAGTGGCTCCATCAACATACTTAACCAATTGATTGGTTGGGGGCCTCTACCGTGAACAAAGAATCAAGCAAGTTGTAAGGTAATTAGTAAATATTCATCTTTCTATAATTTCTCAATGTTTCTCTCTTCTCAACCCCTCTCAAGCTTGAGAAGTTTAATTGGTATGGTTTTTTTTAAATGCTATTGAAGTTTGAATAGTAGTGAAGAGTTACATAATTTAATAAATGCTATTGAAGTTAATTTTCATTTATGTTTAAATTCTAATGATTCTTATGTAAATTCTCTCTCTCACTCAAGAAATGGTCATACTCATGACCCATTCTCAATCCAAATCAAGCTTTTCATAAAGCTTTTCCTTAACCCAAGATAAAGCTATGCTTGAGGCCAAATTAATGGCTTTTTCTTATGCTTTTATTAGTTTATGTATATTGATGATTCAATCCATTATGGATTAAGGATCCAATTAGAGAATCATTTTAATTATTTCCTTAATGATAAGCTTTATCCCTTAGAAAAATTGAGATTTATCAGTCATAGCAGCGGAGCTATGGCAAAATTTTTATAAAAATTATGCATAAAAAATTTTCATTCAAAGCATAAAAAGAGGACTTCCTACCATATTCTAGGAATCATCATCCTAGATTAATTGAAAGAATTTCATTATAATCATGGAGAAATTAAATTTTAATATTATGCATAAAGGATAAATTTTTATAACAAAAGTGTTATTTTTACCATTTTTATTTTCATGCATAGAAGTATGCATAATGGATAAATTTTTATATCAAAAGTGTTACTTTTATCATTTTTAATTTTCATGCATAGAAGTATGCATAAAGGAAAATTTTTATATCAAAAGTGTTACTTTTATCATTTTTAATTTTCATGCATAGAAGTATGCATAAAGGAAAAATTTTTATATCAAAAGTGTTACTTTTATCATATTGGATTTCATGCATATAGGTATGCATAAAAGATATTCTTTTTATACTAAAAGTATGATTTTTCTCATAAATGGATTTTTTGTTTAACTTAGATGCATAAGAGAAATTCTTTTATTCTAAAAGTATAATTCCCTACCAAATTGAAATCATGCATAAGAAGATGCATAAAAGATTGATTTTAATTTCGAAAGTGTTAGTCTCCTTAAATGGAATTTATGTATAAATAAATGTGTAGAGAAATCTTATATCAAATAAAAGAATTCTCTTTTTAAAAAAAAAAGATATGAAATGTGATAAGATGTGATAAGAGGTGTATGAGATGTGATAAGAATTGATAAGATGCGTATGGAAAGTGATAGGATGTGATAAGAGGTGTGATAAGAGGTGATAAGATGCTTATGAAATAAGTTAGGATGTGAAAAGATGAATTAAGATGTGTATGGGGGGATGAGGTAAGAAGTGTATGTGATAGGATAAGATGTATATGGGTTGTGATAGGGCGAGAATGGATGTGATGTAAAAGATTAGATGTGAAAGTATATGGGGTTATATAAATGGGAATGTGAAAATGGATGTATGTATGTGGATGTGTGGATATGGAGATGGGAGTGTGGATGTATGAACATGAAAATGGATATATGCATGAAGATGTATATGCATAGATGTAAATGTGGATGTAGATGTGGATGTATAGATGTGAATGGATGTGGATGTGGATGTATGTGAATGTGAATGTAGATGTGGATGTATGTGAATATGAATGTAGATGTGAATGTGGAATGTGGATGTATAGATGTGGATGTATGGGAATGTGGATGTGGATGTATGTGAATGTGAATGTAGATGTGGATGTATAGATGTGAATGTGGAATGTGGATGTGGATGTATGTATGTATGTGGATGTAGATGTGGATGTATGGATGTGTATGTATGAATGTGGATATGGGATGTGGATGTATAAATGAGGATGTGAAAATGGAGGTAAGCATGTAGATGTGGATGCATGTATGTGAATGTAGATGTGAATGTGGAATGTGGATGTATAGATGTGGATGTATGGGAATGTGGATGTGGATGTATGTGAATGTGAATGTAGATGTGGATGTATAGATGTGAATGTGGAATGTGGATGTGGATGTATGTATGTATGTGGATGTAGATGTGGATATATGGATGTGTATGTATGAATGTGGATATGGGATGTGGATGTATAAATGAGGATGTGAAAATGGAGATAAGCATGTAGATGTGGATGTATGGATGTGAATGTGGATGTGGATGTGGATGTATGGATGTGGATATGGATGTGAATATATGATATGTGATGTGAAGGAATTTGAAGTGAAGAGATGGAAAAGGAGGTGATTGGATGAGTACACATATACATGGAATGTGGAATAAGTAATGTGGATTAATGAGGGATAATGTGGAAAAATGAGAGTTAATATAGAAACTGTATTTGTAAACTGTTTGTAAATGCTGTTTGTAAATGGCTGTTTTATGTCAAGAATGCTGGGGAAGCATTTTGACCGTCTTGTGATTAAGGTCGTGGAGACCTAACTAATAAAGTTGCAACTGCTGACGGAGAGTCAATGGAGGACGTCTCGCGTAGCAAGGTCGACCGAGGTCTTGACCAGCCTCGGTTCGATTAAAATGGTGAGCTTCCGGTACGGTGGATGAGGGACCAAGGAAGCGGCCTATGAGTGAAGCGCTAGGTCACCTGCGAAGGATCCTAGAGGGTGCTGACCATACGGTGCTCGGGCTCTGGGTCGCCTAGGATACCCACGCGTGCGTCGAGGAAGATATTGGAACAAGGAGTAAGAGTTGTTTTGTGAAACCGGGCATGGATCTGGTTGACTGACCTTGCTGGTCCTCAACAGATGAGTCCATGGCTCTTTTATATGGATCTGTTGGTTGATCTTGCTGATCTTCAACGAGAGTCCATCTTGATAAGTGATTATATTGCCGAGTATTATGGGCTAGGAACTATGGAAACGGCCTCTGTGTGGACAGGTGGTGAGCGTTCTAGTTGCCAATGATGCCATAGATACTCTGATGAAGGAATGATGGGAAATTATGAATCAACTGGATAAATTGGGAGATTGTGATCAGTGGTACTATGGTTTCATTAAAGGATTGTTTTAAAGTTAGCTGATGCTAAGAAAAAGGCAATTTTCATATTGGGTGTGTAAGTGGTGTGGCTAGTTTTATGTTTGCATGAAATTCCGGCTAGGGGGCCTTGGAACTCTTTTCCTTGGTACTCGGGACAAAACCTAACCAAATTCCAAATTGGATCCCATCACTACAGTGGTTGGGCGGTTGGCTAACCCATGGGATCGGATGGGGTTAGGCTGGACTGATGGATCCATAAATCGAGACTCAACTTTGTTTTTACGATAGATAAAGTAAATCCCGGATAGAAATTGTTCTATGGATAGGAATCAACGGCTGTGTCTCTTGATGGGGAAAAAAGCGTTGATCCCAATGATCCAAGTGCAAGTTTCTACCTTGATTTGACCAAGTATCGTTAAAGGTACAGTCAGATCAGTTGATCCGTAATGATCTTGACTACGTTAGAGTAAAGAGTTATCCTGGTGGAATCGCCCATGCTTTCCGAGTAAAGGAAGTTTTTCCAGTTTCGGTTTTGGACAAACCGACGGATTAGTCTCTTGTCCGGATATCCGTGGGCGAGGCCCCGAGTGTGAGACCCCTACCCACGCATGATGTGCTACTTCCGCTGCTAGTACCCGAATCCGTTGATCGGTGGGGAACAGGGATCTCACAGTCATTCATATTCATACATCCACATTCACATGCATACATCCATACATACCTATCCACATTCATATCCATATTCTCACCCTATCACAACCCATATACATCTTATCCTATCACATACACTTCTTACCTCATCCCCCCATACACATCTTAATTCATCTTATCACATCCTAACTTATTTCATAAGCATCTTATCACCTCTTATCACACCTCTTATCACATCCTATCACTTTCCATACGCATCTTATCAATTCTTATCACATCTCATACACCTCTTATCACATCTTATCACATTTCATATCTTTTGTGGATGTATGAACATGAAAATGGATATATGCATGAAGATGTATATGCATAGATGTAAATGTGGATGTAGATGTGGATGTATAGATGTGAATGGATGTGGATGTGGATGTATGTGAATGTGAATGTAGATGTGGATGTATGTGAATATGAATGTAGATGTGAATGTGGAATGTGGATGTATAGATGTGGATGTATGGGAATGTGGATGTGGATGTATGTGAATGTGAATGTAGATGTGGATGTATAGATGTGAATGTGGAATGTGGATGTGGATGTATGTATGTATGTGGATGTAGATGTGGATGTATGGATGTGTATGTATGAATGTGGATATGGGATGTGGATGTATAAATGAGGATGTGAAAATGGAGGTAAGCATGTAGATGTGGATGCATGTATGTGAATGTAGATGTGAATGTGGAATGTGGATGTATAGATGTGGATGTATGGGAATGTGGATGTGGATGTATGTGAATGTGAATGTAGATGTGGATGTATAGATGTGAATGTGGAATGTGGATGTGGATGTATGTATGTATGTGGATGTAGATGTGGATATATGGATGTGTATGTATGAATGTGGATATGGGATGTGGATGTATAAATGAGGATGTGAAAATGGAGATAAGCATGTAGATGTGGATGTATGGATGTGAATGTGGATGTGGATGTGGATGTATGGATGTGGATATGGATGTGAATATATGATATGTGATGTGAAGGAATTTGAAGTGAAGAGATGGAAAAGGAGGTGATTGGATGAGTACACATATACATGGAATGTGGAATAAGTAATGTGGATTAATGAGGGATAATGTGGAAAAATGAGAGTTAATATAGAAACTGTATTTGTAAACTGTTTGTAAATGCTGTTTGTAAATGGCTGTTTTATGTCAAGAATGCTGGGGAAGCATTTTGACCGTCTTGTGATTAAGGTCGTGGAGACCTAACTAATAAAGTTGCAACTGCTGACGGAGAGTCAATGGAGGACGTCTCGCGTAGCAAGGTCGACCGAGGTCTTGACCAGCCTCGGTTCGATTAAAATGGTGAGCTTCCGGTACGGTGGATGAGGGACCAAGGAAGCGGCCTATGATTGAAGCGCTAGGTCACCTGCGAAGGATCCTAGAGGGTGCTGACCATACGGTGCTCGGGCTCTGGGTCGCCTAGGATACCCACGCGTGCGTCGAGGAAGATATTGGAACAAGGAGTAAGAGTTGTTTTGTGAAACCGGGCATGGATCTGGTTGACTGACCTTGCTGGTCCTCAACGGATGAGTCCATGGCTCTTTTATATGGATCTGTTGGTTGATCTTGCTGATCTTCAACGAGAGTCCATCTTGATAAGTGATTATATTGCCGAGTATTATGGGCTAGGAACTATGGAAACGGCCTCTGTGTGGACAGGTGGTGAGCGTTCTAGTTGCCAATGATGCCATAGATACTCTGATGAAGGAATGATGGGAAATTATGAATCAACTGGATAAATTGGGAGATTGTGATCAGTGGTACTATGGTTTCATTAAAGGATTGTTTTAAAGTTAGCTGATGCTAAGAAAAAGGCAATTTTCATATTGGGTGTGTAAGTGGTGTGGCTAGTTTTATGTTTGCATGAAATTCCGGCTAGGGGGCCTTGGAACTCTTTTCCTTGGTACTCGGGACAAAACCTAACCAAATTCCAAATTGGATCCCATCACTACAGTGGTTGGGCGGTTGGCTAACCCATGGGATCGGATGGGGTTAGGCTAGACTGATGGATCCATAAATCGAGACTCAACTTTGTTTTTACGATAGATAAAGTAAATCCCGGATAGAAATTGTTCTATGGATAGGAATCAACGGCTGTGCCTCTTGATGGGGAAAAAAGCGTTGATCCCAATGATCCAAGTGCAAGTTTAAATCTTATATCAAATAAAAGAATTCTCTTTAAAAAAAAAAAGATATGAAATGTGATAAGATGTGATAAGAGGTGTATGAGATGTGATAAGAATTGATAAGATGCGTATGGAAAGTGATAGGATGTGATAAGAGGTGTGATAAGAGGTGATAAGATGCTTATGAAATAAGTTAGGATGTGATAAGATGAATTAAGATGTGTATGGGGGGATGAGGTAAGAAGTGTATGTGATAGGATAAGATGTATATGGGTTGTGATAGGGCGAGAATGGATGTGATGTAAAAGATTAGATGTGAAAGTATATGGGGTTATATAAATGGGAATGTGAAAATGGATGTATGTACATTTTCATGTTCATACATCCACACTCCCATCTCCATATCCACACATCCACATACATACATCCATTTTCACATTCCCATTTATATAACCCCATATACTTTCACATCTAATCTTTTACATCACATCCATTCTCGCCCTATCACAACCCATATACATCTTATCCTATCACATGCACTTCTTACCTCATCCCCCCATACACATCTTAATTCATCTTATCACATCCTAACTTATTTCATAAGCATCTTATCACCTCTTATCACACCTCTTATCACATCCTATCACTTTCCATACGCATCTTATCAATTCTTATCACATCTCATACACCTCTTATCACATCTTATCACATTTCATATCTTTTTTTTTTTAAAGAGAATTCTTTTATTTGATATAAGATTTCTCTACACATTTATTTATACATAAATTCCATTTAAGGAGACTAACACTTTCGAAATTAAAATCAATCTTTTATGCATCTTCTTATGCATGATTTCAATTTGGTAGGGAATTATACTTTTAGAATAAAAGAATTTCTCTTATGCATCTAAGTTAAACAAAAAATCCATTTATGAGAAAAATCATACTTTTAGTATAAAAAGAATATCTTTTATGCATACCTATATGCATGAAATCCAATATGATAAAAGTAACACTTTTGATATAAAAATTTTTCCTTTATGCATACTTCTATGCATGAAAATTAAAAATGATAAAAGTAACACTTTTGATATAAAAATTTTCCTTTATGCATACTTCTATGCATGAAAATTAAAAATGATAAAAGTAACACTTTTGATATAAAAATTTATCCATTATGCATACTTCTATGCATGAAAATAAAAATTGTAAAAATAACACTTTTGTTATAAAAATTTATCCTTTATGCATAATATTAAAATTTAATTTCTCCATGATTATAATGAAATTCTTTCAATTAATCTAGGATGATGATTCCTAGAATATGGTAGGAAGTCCTCTTTTTATGCTTTGAATGAAAATTTTTTATGCATAATTTTTATAAAAATTTTTCCATAGCTCCGCTGCTATGACTGATAAATCTCAATTTTTCTAAGGGATAAAGCTTATCATTAAGGAAATAATTAAAATGATTCTCTAATTGGATCCTTAATCCATAATGGATTGAATCATCAATATACATAAACTAATAAAAGCATAAAAAAAAGCCATTAATTTGGCCTCAAGCATAGCTTTATCTTGGGTTAAGGAAAAGCTTTATGAAAAGCTTGATTTGGATTGAGAATGGGTCATGAGTATGACCATTTCTTGAGTGAGAGAGAGAATTTACATAAGAATCATTAGAATTTAAACATAAATGAAAATTAACTTCAATAGCATTTATTAAATTATGTAACTCTTCACTACTATTCAAACTTCAATAGCATTTAAAAAAAACCATACCAATTAAACTTCTCAAGCTTGAGAGGGGTTGAGAAGAGAGAAACATTGAGAAATTATAGAAAGATGAATATTCACTAATTACCTTACAACTTGCTTGATTCTTTGTTCACGGTAGAGGCCCCCAACCAATCAATTGGTTAAGTATGTTGATGGAGCCACTAATGGGAATTGAAGAAAGAGGGAAGCTCCAAAAACTAGTGAATTATTAAATGAATTCACAGTTTCTGGCTTAGGTGGAGTAGAGTAACGATGCATAAACACTATATATTTTTCAACAAGGGGGAGGCTTCTATTTATAGGAAAAATTGAGCTCCTAACCAAACAAACTGATTCTAGAATTTTCTAAATCAGTTTGGTCAATATTTGACCATTTTTAGGTCAGTTAAGCTAACTTTTTGGAACTAGACTTGAATGAGGAGAGAGGAGAGATGAAATATCTCAATTTTTATGAGTTTAAAACTCATTCAAGCATGTGAAATATGCACCTCCTTTAAAGAACTCCCCTTCCTTACATATGTGTCATAATGGAATCATTTTAATATTGCTCATAGTTTTTTTACTAATAAACCTTGTACATTTTCAACTCTTCATCTTATGTGAAATATGCACCTCCTTTAAAGAACTCCCCTTCCTTACATATGTGTCATAATGGAATCGTTTTAATATTGCTCATAGTTTTTTACTAATAAACCTTGTACATTTTCAACTCTTCATCTTATGTGAAATATACACCTCCTTTAAAGAACTCCCCTTCCTTACATATGTGTCATAATGGAATCATTTTAATATTGCTCATAGTTTTTTACTAATAAACCTTGTACATTTTCAACTCTTCATCTTATGTGAGCATTTAAGGGACTCCCCTTCCTTACATATGTGTCATAATAAAATCATTATACCCAAAATATCTCATATTTTTAATATTGCACATAGTTTTTTACTAATAAACCTTGTACATTTTCAACTCTTCACCTCATGTGAGCATTTACTCATTTTTGGGTATTTTCTTTTTTACAAGTTGGATTTATCTCCTCCCTACACATGGATTGATGCTATTGGTCCATAGGAACCTTAATTGGACCATAGTCTAAAGATTTCTGAAAATCTAGACCCTTAGGCTAAGGTTCTTTATACCTATTTTCAATTAATTCTAATTGCACATTGAAAAATTCTTTTTTTAATTTCTGTTTCAGGGGAACTCATCTGAATTAGAAGAGATATTTTTCTATCCAAAAATATTCAAAATCTAAATATTCTCTCTCTAGAATATTTTTCTCTCTCTAGGCTAAAACAGATAGAAACAAGGTCTTTATATTTCTGAAGAGGGATTGATTACAGGGAAAGATACTAGACATCAAAAAGGGGGTGGGGGAGGAATCTTACATTCTACCCCACTTAAAAAATGCGAGATGTCCTCATCTCGCAAACTGGGATAATTTCGCAAGATGCACGAATATGAGACTTAGAGAAAAATTTGAATCAAGATTAACCACCAAGAAACGTCTTAAAGAGAGCAAGATTCAAAATAAGAACAAGATTTAAACTTTATTCATTCTCGGAACTTATACAGTAAAGATAGAAGAACTCTTTACACTTCCATAAGCCCGTCCATCATATGATCACAAAAGCAGTCCTCACAAGCTGCACAAGTATAAGGTAACTCATCTATGGGAATAATTCTGTTGGTTATTGCCGCACCTATCTCAGTGGTATGAGGTGATCTAACAAAAGGACCTCTGAGAGGCAAGCCAAAAACGGGATAAAGGCATATCTTCTCATGAGGAAGAAAACATGCCAGTAAGAAGACCCGCTCAGAAAACCCAAGATGCCTTGATCTCATGACACAGTAGTATCGGGGACCCAAACCCAAAGCTTCGATAACCATGGCCAAGCGGACATTGTTACGAAAGTGCTGCTGACCCCAGGGTGTTACCCTAGTTATGTTTTGATAGGTCCGCCATTTGGTTTGCGCTACAGAAGTTCCCAAGTGAGGGAAAAGTGAGCGCTCATACTGCTCTATAAAATCCTTCTTCACAGATTCACTTGCGTCTTGAAGGTGAGGAATCATTATGGATAAAACTAGTTCTTGTTGCCAAGCCATGAAGGAGATTAAGAAAGAAAGGAGATCGATGGAAGTAAGATTACTGTGAGCGACAAGTAAAAGTTACGACTTATATAAAGGAAGGAGCTAGCGTAACTTAGAAGCCAACGGTAACTTGCCACTGAAGTTTTACCGTCTTTCCATGATTTGGGTTTGACACATTTTTCTATAGAAGGCATTAAGAATTTTGAGATGAAGAGATAAAAGAAGCTTGTAGGCTAAGTCACCTACTTTCATTGAATTCAGATATAAGGCTCACAATATCTGGGGGATAACTTCATATACTCCCCAAGATATAAAGAACTTCTTTTGGGCCGTACTCGAATGAAGACCAAAACCTTGATATCCAAAACATCGATTCTCACTTCTGAACTCATTGTTCTGAATCCTTAAAACAGGTGGGACTCTTGAGAAGTATTCTAGAAAAAGGGTCTTCCTTTGTTAAACAGAACTTTCTTTTATTTTAGAGAGGGAATAATTATAAGCTCAGAAAGGGAGATTCTTACTCCTGTATACCTCGAAGGCTGGGGAGGAATCTTACATTCTACCCCACTTAAAAAACGCGAGATGTCCTCATCTCGCAGGTGGAGTATGCTCTCTTTCATCATCTTTTTCTTCTTCAATCACATTCAACGTTACGCCTTGGAAGTGGACGGTCGATTTTTCCCTGGTATTCTGCTAGATTATGGATGACTTGAGAATTGTCGGTTAAGCCCTTGGTTTTTTTTTTCTTTCTTTCTTTTTTTTTTCAATTGCAGTAAGGATCTGCCCTTCTTTCCTCTTCTACTTCTTCTGCAATTGTGACTGCTCTGGCTGCTGCAGTGTGAGGTGGAATTCTTTCTCTTTGGTTGCCCCTATTCTGGAAAGGAGTTCTGAGGTTACTCTGGGTAGAGCCAGATGGTTGATTTGGAGTTCTTCTGGGGTTATCCTGGCTTGGGCGAGACGGTGATTAGACTGGTATGAAGGAATTGGTCTCTGAATTCGGGGTCCTAGACTTCCCTGTCCCCTTGACATGGCAGGAGTTGGGCAGTCTTTTAACTGATGACCAAAACCTTGGCATCCAAAACATCGGTTCTCACTTCTGGTCTCATTGTTCTGCATCCTTAAAATAGATGGTCCTCCTGAGAAAGTATTCTGGGGGAAGGATCTTCCTTCACTTTGGAATCTTCCTGCATCTTGATTCTGAATTGGTCCTTGCTGCCTCTTTGGGGGTGGAAAGTTTGAAATACCTTCCTGGGCTTGGAATCTTTTAAAGTTAGAGGGTGCAGGCTTTGGCGGGACCTTTACTACAAAGGCCTTGGCAAAATCCTTTGCCATTTTTACTGCTTCAGCCATGGACGCTGGTTTGGCATTTTTGACCAATGTGTCTAAGGGTTCGTTCATTCCCCGAATGAACCTGGCCATGAGCTGTTCTTTGTCTAAAGGTGGTGAGTATTTGAGTAGAAGAGCAAAGGCCTGGTGATATTCTTCAATGGTTTTGTTCTCCTGCTTTAGTTCTAAAAATTCGTTCATTTTGGTTTCCAAAAATCCAGGGGGACAAAATCTCTTTCTCAAATAGGTTTTTAGGTCATTCCAAGATTGAGTATTTCTATTCAGACGGTTGGTGTCACAGTGGTTCCTCCATGCTACCCCATTAAAGATTGATTTTAATTTCGAAAGTGTTAGTCTCCCTAAATGGAATTTATGTATAAATAAATGTGTAGAGAAATCTTATATCAAATAAAAGAATTCTCTTTAAAAAAAAAAAGATATGAAATGTGATAAGATGTGATAAGAGGTGTATGAGATGTGATAAGAATTGATAAGATACGTATGGAAAGTGATAGGATGTGATAAGAGGTGTGATAAGAGGTGATAAGATGTTTATGAAATAAGTTAGGATGTGATAAGATGAATTAAGATGTGTATGGGGGGATGAGGTAAGAAGTGTATGTGATAGGATAAGATGTATATGGGTTGTGATAGGGCGAGAATGGATGTGATGTAAAAGATTAGATGTGAAGGTATATGGGGTTATATAAATGGGAATGTGAAAATGGATGTATGTATGTGGATGTGTGGATATGGAGATGGGAGTGTGGATGTATGAACATGAAAATAGATATATGCATGAAGATGTATATTCATAGATGTAAATGTGGATGTAGATGTGGATGTATAGATGTGAATGGATGTGGATGTATAGATGTGAATGGAAATGTGGATGTGGATGTATGTGAATGTGGATGTAGATGTGGATGTATAGATGTGAATGTGGATGTATGTATGTATGTGGATGTAGATGTGGATGTATAGATGTGAATGGGAATGGAGATGTGGATGTATGTGAATGTGAATGTAGATGTGGATGCATGTATGTGAATGTGAATGTAGATGTGAATGTGGAATGTGGATGTATAGATGTGGATGTATGGGAATGTGGATGTGGATGTATGTGAATGTGAATGTAGATGTGAATGTGGAATGTGGATGTATAGATGTGGATGTATGGGAATGTGGATGTGGATGTATGTGAATGTGAATGTAGATGTGGATGCATGTATGTGAATGTAAATGTAGATGTGAATGTGGAATGTGGATGTATAGATGTGGATGTATGGGAATGTGGATGTGGATGTATGTGAATGTGAATGTAGATGTGAATGTGGAATGTGGATGTATAGATGTGGATGTATGGGAATGTGGATGTGGATGTATGTGAATGTGAATGTAGATGTGGATGTATAGATGTGAATGTGGAATGTGGATATGGATGTATGTATGTATGTGGATGTAGATGTGGATGTATGGATGTGTATGTATGAATGTGGATACGGGATGTGGATGTATAAATGAGGATGTGAAAATGGAGGTAAGCATGTAGATGTGGATGCATGGATGTGAATGTGGATGTGGATGTGGATGTGGATATGGATGTGTATGTATGAATGTGGATATGGGATGTGGATGTATAAATGAGGATGTGAAAATGGAGATAAGCATGTAGATGTGGATGTATGGATGTGAATGTGGATGTGGATGTGGATGTATGGATGTGGATATGGATGTGAATATATGATATGTGATGTGAAGGAATCTGAAGTGAAGAGATGGAAAAGGAGGTGATTGGATGAGTACACATATACATGGAATGTGGAATAAGTAATGTGGATTAATGAGGGATAATGTGGAAAAATGAGAGTTAATATAGAAACTGTATTTGTAAACTGTTTGTAAATGCTGTTTGTAAATGGCTGTTTTATGTCAAGAATGCTGGGGAAGCATTTTGACCGTCTTGTGATTAAGGTCGTGGAGACCTAACTGATAAAGTTGCAACTGCTGACGGAGAGTCAATGGAGGACGTCTCGCGTAGCAAGGTCGACCGAGGTCTTGACCAGCCTCGGTTCGATTAAAATGGTGAGCTTCCGGTACGGTGGATGAGGGACCAAGGAAGCGGCCTATGAGTGAAGCGCTAGGTCACCTGCGAAGGATCCTAGAGGGTGCTGGAGAGAAAAATATTCTAGAGAGAGAATATTTAGATTTTGAATATTTTTGGATAGAAAAATATCTCTTCTAATTCAGATGAGTTCCCCTGAAACAGAAATTAAAAAAGAATTTTTCAATGTGCAATTAGAATTAATTGAAAATAGGTATAAAGAACCTTAGCTTAAGGGTCTAGATTTTCAGAAATCTTTAGACTATGGTCCAATTAAGGTTCCTATGGACCAATAGCATCAATCCATGTGTAGGGAGGAGATAAATCCAACTTGTAAAAAAGAAAATACCCAAAAATGAGTAAATGCTCACATGAGGTGAAGAGTTGAAAATGTACAAGGTTTATTAGTAAAAAACTATGTGCAATATTAAAAATATGAGATATTTTGGGTATAATGATTTTATTATGACACATATGTAAGGAAGGGGAGTCCCTTAAATGCTCACATAAGATGAAGAGTTGAAAATGTACAAGGTTTATTAGTAAAAAACTATGAGCAATATTAAAATGATTCCATTATGACACATATGTAAGGAAGGGGAGTTCTTTAAAGGAGGTGCATATTTCACATAAGATGAAGAGTTGAAAATGTACAAGGTTTATTAGTAAAAAACTATGAGCAATATTAAAATGATTCCATTATGACACATATGTAAGGAAGGGGAGTTCTTTAAAGGAGGTGCATATTTCACATAAGATGAAGAGTTGAAAATGTACAAGGTTTATTAGTAAAAAAACTATGAGCAATATTAAAATGATTCCATTATGACACATATGTAAGGAAGGGGAGTTCTTTAAAGGAGGTGCATATTTCACATGCTTGAATGAGTTTTAAACTCATAAAAATTGAGATATTTCATCTCTCCTCTCTCCTCATTCAAGTCTAGTTCCAAAAAGTTAGCTTAACTGACCTAAAAATGGTCAAATATTGACCAAACTGATTTAGAAAATTCTAGAATCAGTTTGTTTGGTTAGGAGCTCAATTTTTCCTATAAATAGAAGCCTCCCCCTTGTTGAAAAATATATAGTGTTTATGCATCGTTACTCTACTCCACCTAAGCCAGAAACTGTGAATTCATTTAATAATTCACTAGTTTTTGGAGCTTCCCTCTTTCTTCAATTCCCATTAGTGGCTCCATCAACATACTTAACCAATTGATTGGTTGGGGGCCTCTACCGTGAACAAAGAATCAAGCAAGTTGTAAGGTAATTAGTGAATATTCATCTTTCTATAATTTCTCAATGTTTCTCTCTTCTCAACCCCTCTCAAGCTTGAGAAGTTTAATTGGTATGGTTTTTTTTAAATGCTATTGAAGTTTGAATAGTAGTGAAGAGTTACATAATTTAATAAATGCTATTGAAGTTAATTTTCATTTATGTTTAAATTCTAATGATTCTTATGTAAATTCTCTCTCTCACTCAAGAAATGGTCATACTCATGACCCATTCTCAATCCAAATCAAGCTTTTCATAAAGCTTTTCCTTAACCCAAGATAAAGCTATGCTTGAGGCCAAATTAATGGCTTTTTCTTATGCTTTTATTAGTTTATGTATATTGATGATTCAATCCATTATGGATTAAGGATCCAATTAGAGAATCATTTTAATTATTTCCTTAATGATAAGCTTTATCCCTTAGAAAAATTGAGATTTATCAGTCATAGCAGCGGAGCTATGGCAAAATTTTTATAAAAATTATGCATAAAAAATTTTCATTCAAAGCATAAAAAGAGGACTTCCTACCATATTCTAGGAATCATCATCCTAGATTAATTGAAAGAATTTCATTATAATCATGGAGAAATTAAATTTTAATATTATGCATAAAGGATAAATTTTTATAACAAAAGTGTTATTTTTACCATTTTTATTTTCATGCATAGAAGTATGCATAATGGATAAATTTTTATATCAAAAGTGTTACTTTTATCATTTTTAATTTTCATGCATAGAAGTATGCATAAAGGAAAATTTTTATATCAAAAGTGTTACTTTTATCATTTTTAATTTTCATGCATAGAAGTATGCATAAAGGAAAAATTTTTATATCAAAAGTGTTACTTTTATCATATTGGATTTCATGCATATAGGTATGCATAAAAGATATTCTTTTTATACTAAAAGTATGATTTTTCTCATAAATGGATTTTTTGTTTAACTTAGATGCATAAGAGAAATTCTTTTATTCTAAAAGTATAATTCCCTACCAAATTGAAATCATGCATAAGAAGATGCATAAAAGATTGATTTTAATTTCGAAAGTGTTAGTCTCCTTAAATGGAATTTATGTATAAATAAATGTGTAGAGAAATCTTATATCAAATAAAAGAATTCTCTTTTAAAAAAAAAAAGATATGAAATGTGATAAGATGTGATAAGAGGTGTATGAGATGTGATAAGAATTGATAAGATGCGTATGGAAAGTGATAGGATGTGATAAGAGGTGTGATAAGAGGTGATAAGATGCTTATGAAATAAGTTAGGATGTGATAAGATGAATTAAGATGTGTATGGGGGGATGAGGTAAGAAGTGTATGTGATAGGATAAGATGTATATGGGTTGTGATAGGGCGAGAATGGATGTGATGTAAAAGATTAGATGTGAAAGTATATGGGGTTATATAAATGGGAATGTGAAAATGGATGTATGTATGTGGATGTGTGGATATGGAGATGGGAGTGTGGATGTATGAACATGAAAATGGATATATGCATGAAGATGTATATGCATAGATGTAAATGTGGATGTAGATGTGGATGTATAGATGTGAATGGATGTGGATGTGGATGTATGTGAATGTGAATGTAGATGTGGATGTATGTGAATATGAATGTAGATGTGAATGTGGAATGTGGATGTATAGATGTGGATGTATGGGAATGTGGATGTGGATGTATGTGAATGTGAATGTAGATGTGGATGTATAGATGTGAATGTGGAATGTGGATGTGGATGTATGTATGTATGTGGATGTAGATGTGGATGTATGGATGTGTATGTATGAATGTGGATATGGGATGTGGATGTATAAATGAGGATGTGAAAATGGAGGTAAGCATGTAGATGTGGATGCATGTATGTGAATGTAGATGTGAATGTGGAATGTGGATGTATAGATGTGGATGTATGGGAATGTGGATGTGGATGTATGTGAATGTGAATGTAGATGTGGATGTATAGATGTGAATGTGGAATGTGGATGTGGATGTATGTATGTATGTGGATGTAGATGTGGATATATGGATGTGTATGTATGAATGTGGATATGGGATGTGGATGTATAAATGAGGATGTGAAAATGGAGATAAGCATGTAGATGTGGATGTATGGATGTGAATGTGGATGTGGATGTGGATGTATGGATGTGGATATGGATGTGAATATATGATATGTGATGTGAAGGAATTTGAAGTGAAGAGATGGAAAAGGAGGTGATTGGATGAGTACACATATACATGGAATGTGGAATAAGTAATGTGGATTAATGAGGGATAATGTGGAAAAATGAGAGTTAATATAGAAACTGTATTTGTAAACTGTTTGTAAATGCTGTTTGTAAATGGCTGTTTTATGTCAAGAATGCTGGGGAAGCATTTTGACCGTCTTGTGATTAAGGTCGTGGAGACCTAACTAATAAAGTTGCAACTGCTGACGGAGAGTCAATGGAGGACGTCTCGCGTAGCAAGGTCGACCGAGGTCTTGACCAGCCTCGGTTCGATTAAAATGGTGAGCTTCCGGTACGGTGGATGAGGGACCAAGGAAGCGGCCTATGAGTGAAGCGCTAGGTCACCTGCGAAGGATCCTAGAGGGTGCTGACCATACGGTGCTCGGGCTCTGGGTCGCCTAGGATACCCACGCGTGCGTCGAGGAAGATATTGGAACAAGGAGTAAGAGTTGTTTTGTGAAACCGGGCATGGATCTGGTTGACTGACCTTGCTGGTCCTCAACGGATGAGTCCATGGCTCTTTTATATGGATCTGTTGGTTGATCTTGCTGATCTTCAACGAGAGTCCATCTTGATAAGTGATTATATTGCCGAGTATTATGGGCTAGGAACTATGGAAACGGCCTCTGTGTGGACAGGTGGTGAGCGTTCTAGTTGCCAATGATGCCATAGATACTCTGATGAAGGAATGATGGGAAATTATGAATCAACTGGATAAATTGGGAGATTGTGATCAGTGGTACTATGGTTTCATTAAAGGATTGTTTTAAAGTTAGCTGATGCTAAGAAAAAGGCAATTTTCATATTGGGTGTGTAAGTGGTGTGGCTAGTTTTATGTTTGCATGAAATTCCGGCTAGGGGGCCTTGGAACTCTTTTCCTTGGTACTCGGGACAAAACCTAACCAAATTCCAAATTGGATCCCATCACTACAGTGGTTGGGCGGTTGGCTAACCCATGGGATGATGGGGTTAGGCTGGACTGATGGATCCATAAATCGAGACTCAACTTTGTTTTTACGATAGATAAAGTAAATCCCGGATAGAAATTGTTCTATGGATAGGAATCAACGGCTGTGCCTCTTGATGGGGAAAAAAGCGTTGATCCCAATGATCCAAGTGCAAGTTTCTACCTTGATTTGACCAAGTACCGTTAAAGGTACAGTCAGATCAGTTGATCCGTAATGATCTTGACTACGTTAGAGTAAAGAGTTATCCTGGTGGAATCGCCCATGCTTTCCGAGTAAAGGAAGTTTTTCCAGTTTCGGTTTTGGACAAACCGACGGATTAGTCTCTTGTCCGGATATCCGTGGGCGAGGCCCCGAGTGTGAGACCCCTACCCACGCATGATGTGCTACTTCCGCTGCTAGTACCCGAATCCGTTGATCGGTGGGGAACAGGGATCTCACAGTTGGTATCAGAGCATTTGGTTAATAAAGATCAACTGAGAAGACAAATATGTCAAAAATTTATCAAGAAAGACAAAAAGGTTATAATTGTGTGATATAATTCATACAATTTGATATTCAAACTGAAACTCGTAATTTGGTAATTGGGTCTTCATATGGAAGTACCGCAATTATATATAATCCCTGACTTGCTTGAGGCCTAGACATGATAGTATTTACCTTATAATTCCAAGGGCCGTGACTACCCGTATATACCGAGAGTATATTGCAGCTCTTTACTGACAGTATATACGAGTAAATCTAAGACTTGAAATTATAAGCGTTAATGCTATCTAGATGATGATTTCGAATGTGATTGATATGATTTTTAATTCTGTTTGAGAATGAATGAATTGATTTGGATTCTGATTGAAAATGCTGATTGAAAAATGTTGATTTTTAAAAATTAGTTGAAATATAATGAAACCACAATGAGGGGGAATGGGACGAGTCCCTGTGATAATATTCATAACTAGAATGATGATAATGAATTCAGCAAATCACTACGAGATTAGTGAGCTGTGCTGTCAGATTGCTGCTATTAATACTTGACCGGTAGATCAAGTTAAGGGATGTCAAATTGAGAACTTGCTTGACTGAAGTTTCCGTGGAGGAATGTTTCGAAGGAAATTTTTCGGTCTAATGGACCATTATCATGTTAAATGAATTGTTATTTAATGATGAGTTCTATATAAGGGATATTTATCCCAGTGTTCTGTTGGGTTGACCAGATTATAAGCAACCCCAGGATAAAAATTGGATCTTAAGAAAAAGAGTTATCCTCTACCTTGCGAGATGAGGACATCTCGCACTTTTTTAAGTGGGGTAGAATGTAAAATTTCTCCCTCGTTATTGAAGTATTCAAAAATAAGAATCTCCCTTCTGATCTTATAACTATTCTCTCTCTAATATATAAATTTTGACAGAATCATGAGACGAGGAAACCGTAGCCGTCAGCAGCAGCAGCCAGACCCTATCCTTGAAGATAACGAACTTGACCCTGATGTTCGCAAGGCTCTTCATAGGACTCAGCCAGGACCCTTCAAAGGAGAAGGGGAGAACCTGGGTGAGACTGTGGAGAAATGGGTGGAAGCCATGGAAGAGTATTTTGACGTCACAGGTTATAATGAGCTGAGCAAAATGGCTCTTGGCCGGTTGAAAATAGTGGAAACAGCCAGGGTAGCATGGAGGAACCACTGTGACACCAACCGTCTGAATAGAAATACTCAATCTTGGAATGACCTAAAAACCTATTTGAGAAAGAGATTTTGTCCCCCTGGATTTTTGGAAACCAAAATGAACGAATTTTTAGAACTAAAGCAGGAGAACAAAACCATTGAAGAATATCACCAGGCCTTTGCTCTTCTACTCAAATACTCACCACCTTTAGACAAAGAACAGCTCATGGCCAGGTTCATTCGGGGAATGAACGAACCCTTAGACACATTGGTCAAAAATGCCAAACCAGCGTCCATGGCTGAAGCAGTAAAAATGGCAAAGGATTTTGCCAAGGCCTTTGTAGTAAAGGTCCCGCCAAAGCCTGCACCCTCTAACTTTAAAAGATTTCAAGCCCAGGAAGGTATTTCAAACTTTCCACCCCCAAAGAGGCAGCAAGGACCAATTCAGAATCAAGATGCAGGAAGATTCCAAAGTGAAGGAAGATCCTTCCCCCAGAATACTTTCTCAGGAGGACCATCTATTTTAAGGATGCAGAACAATGAGACCAGAAGTGAGACCGATGTTTTGGATGCCAAGGTTTTGGTCATCAGTTAAAAGACTGCCCAACTCCTGCCATGTCAAGGGGACAGGGAAGTCTAGGACCCCGAATTCAGAGACCAATTCCTTCATACCAGTCTAATCACCATCTCGCCCAAGCCAGGATAACCCCAGAAGAACTCCAAATCAACCATCTGGCTCTACCCAGAGTAACCTCAGAACTCCTTTCCAGAATAGGGGCAACCAAAGAGAAAGAATTCCACCTCACACTGCAGCAGCCAGAGCAGTCACAATTGCAGAAGAAGTAGAAGAGGAAAGAAGGGCAGATCCTTACTGCAATTGAAAAAAAAAAGAAAGAAAGGAAAAAAAAAACCAAGGGCTTAACCGACAATTCTCAAGTCATCCATAATCCAGCAGAATACCAGGGAAAAATCGACCGTCCACTTCCAAGGCGTAACGTTGAATGTGATTGAAGAAGAAAAAGATGATGAAAGAGAGCATACTCCACCTGCGAGATGAGGACATCTCGCGTTTTTTAAGTGGGATAGAATGTAAGATTCCTCCCCAGCCTTCGAGGTATACAGGAGTAAGAATCTCCCTTTCTGAGCTTATAATTATTCCCTCTCTAAAATAAAAGAAAGTTCTGTTTAACAAAGGAAGACCCTTTTTCTAGAATACTTCTCAAGAGTCCCACCTGTTTTAAGGATTCAGAACAATGAGTTCAGAAGTGAGAATCGATGTTTTGGATATCAAGGTTTTGGTCTTCATTCGAGTACGGCCCAAAAGAAGTTCTTTATATCTTGGGGAGTATATGAAGTTATCCCCCAGATATTGTGAGCCTTATATCTGAATTCAATGAAAGTAGGTGACTTAGCCTACAAGCTTCTTTTATCTCTTCATCTCAAAATTCTTAATGCCTTCTATAGAAAAATGTGTCAAACCCAAATCATGGAAAGACAGTAAAACTTCAATGGCAAGTTACCGTTGGCTTCTAAGTTACGCTAGCTCCTTCCTTTATATAAGTCGTAACTTTTACTTGTCGCTCACAGTAATCTTACTTCCATCGATCTCCTTTCTTTCTTAATCTCCTTCATGGCTTGGCAACAAGAACTAGTTTTATCCATAATGATTCCTCACCTTCAAGACGCAAGTGAATCTGTGAAGAAGGATTTTATAGAGCAGTATGAGCGCTCACTTTTCCCTCACTTGGGAACTTCTGTAGCGCAAACCAAATGGCGGACCTATCAAAACATAACTAGGGTAACACCCTGGGGTCAGCAGCACTTTCGTAACAATGTCCGCTTGGCCATGGTTATCGAAGCTTTGGGTTTGGGTCCCCGATACTACTGTGTCATGAGATCAAGGCATCTTGGGTTTTCTGAGCGGGTCTTCTTACTGGCATGTTTTCTTCCTCATGAGAAGATATGCCTTTATCCCGTTTTTGGCTTGCCTCTCAGAGGTCCTTTTGTTAGATCACCTCATACCACTGAGATAGGTGCGGCAATAACCAACAGAATTATTCCCATAGATGAGTTACCTTATACTTGTGCAGCTTGTGAGGACTGCTTTTGTGATCATATGATGGACGGGCTTATGGAAGTGTAAAGAGTTCTTCTATCTTTACTGTATAAGTTCCGAGAATGAATAAAGTTTAAATCTTGTTCTTATTTTGAATCTTGCTCTCTTTAAGACGTTTCTTGGTGGTTAATCTTGATTCAAATTTTTCTCTAAGTCTCATATTCGTGCATCTTGCGAAATTATCCCAGTTTGCGAGATGAGGACATCTCGCATTTTTTAAGTGGGGTAGAATGTAAGATTCCTCCCCCACCCCCTTTTTGATGTCTAGTATCTTTCCCTGTAATCAATCCCTCTTCAGAAATATAAAGACCTTGTTTCTATCTGTTTTAGCCTAGAGAGAGAAAAATATTCTAGAGAGAGAATATTTAGATTTTGAATATTTTTGGATAGAAAAATATCTCTTCTAATTCAGATGAGTTCCCCTGAAACAGAAATTAAAAAAGAATTTTTCAATGTGCAATTAGAATTAATTGAAAATAGGTATAAAGAACCTTAGCCTAAGGGTCTAGATTTTCAGAAATCTTTAGACTATGGTCCAATTAAGGTTCCTATGGACCAATAGCATCAATCCATGTGTAGGGAGGAGATAAATCCAACTTGTAAAAAAGAAAATACCCAAAAATGAGTAAATGCTCACATGAGGTGAAGAGTTGAAAATGTACAAGGTTTATTAGTAAAAAACTATGTGCAATATTAAAAATATGAGATATTTTGGGTATAATGATTTTATTATGACACATATGTAAGGAAGGGGAGTCCCTTAAATGCTCACATAAGATGAAGAGTTGAAAATGTACAAGGTTTATTAGTAAAAAACTATGAGCAATATTAAAATGATTCCATTATGACACATATGTAAGGAAGGGGAGTTCTTTAAAGGAGGTGCATATTTCACATAAGATGAAGAGTTGAAAATGTACAAGGTTTATTAGTAAAAAACTATGAGCAATATTAAAATGATTCCATTATGACACATATGTAAGGAAGGGGAGTTCTTTAAAGGAGGTGCATATTTCACATAAGATGAAGAGTTGAAAATGTACAAGGTTTATTAGTAAAAAAACTATGAGCAATATTAAAATGATTCCATTATGACACATATGTAAGGAAGGGGAGTTCTTTAAAGGAGGTGCATATTTCACATGCTTGAATGAGTTTTAAACTCATAAAAATTGAGATATTTCATCTCTCCTCTCTCCTCATTCAAGTCTAGTTCCAAAAAGTTAGCTTAACTGACCTAAAAATGGTCAAATATTGACCAAACTGATTTAGAAAATTCTAGAATCAGTTTGTTTGGTTAGGAGCTCAATTTTTCCTATAAATAAAAGCCTCCCCCTTGTTGAAAAATATATAGTGTTTATGCATCGTTACTCTACTCCACCTAAGCCAGAAACTGTGAATTCATTTAATAATTCACTAGTTTTTGGAGCTTCCCTCTTTCTTCAATTCCCATTAGTGGCTCCATCAACATACTTAACCAATTGATTGGTTGGGGGCCTCTACCGTGAACAAAGAATCAAGCAAGTTGTAAGGTAATTAGTGAATATTCATCTTTCTATAATTTCTCAATGTTTCTCTCTTCTCAACCCCTCTCAAGCTTGAGAAGTTTAATTGGTATGGTTTTTTTTAAATGCTATTGAAGTTTGAATAGTAGTGAAGAGTTACATAATTTAATAAATGCTATTGAAGTTAATTTTCATTTATGTTTAAATTCTAATGATTCTTATGTAAATTCTCTCTCTCACTCAAGAAATGGTCATACTCATGACCCATTCTCAATCCAAATCAAGCTTTTCATAAAGCTTTTCCTTAACCCAAGATAAAGCTATGCTTGAGGCCAAATTAATGGCTTTTTCTTATGCTTTTATTAGTTTATGTATATTGATGATTCAATCCATTATGGATTAAGGATCCAATTAGAGAATCATTTTAATTATTTCCTTAATGATAAGCTTTATCCCTTAGAAAAATTGAGATTTATCAGTCATAGCAGCGGAGCTATGGCAAAATTTTTATAAAAATTATGCATAAAAAATTTTCATTCAAAGCATAAAAAGAGGACTTCCTACCATATTCTAGGAATCATCATCCTAGATTAATTGAAAGAATTTCATTATAATCATGGAGAAATTAAATTTTAATATTATGCATAAAGGATAAATTTTTATAACAAAAGTGTTATTTTTACCATTTTTATTTTCATGCATAGAAGTATGCATAATGGATAAATTTTTATATCAAAAGTGTTACTTTTATCATTTTTAATTTTCATGCATAGAAGTATGCATAAAGGAAAATTTTTATATCAAAAGTGTTACTTTTATCATTTTTAATTTTCATGCATAGAAGTATGCATAAAGGAAAAATTTTTATATCAAAAGTGTTACTTTTATCATATTGGATTTCATGCATATAGGTATGCATAAAAGATATTCTTTTTATACTAAAAGTATGATTTTTCTCATAAATGGATTTTTTGTTTAACTTAGATGCATAAGAGAAATTCTTTTATTCTAAAAGTATAATTCCCTACCAAATTGAAATCATGCATAAGAAGATGCATAAAAGATTGATTTTAATTTCGAAAGTGTTAGTCTCCTTCAATGGAATTTATGTATAAATAAATGTGTAGAGAAATCTTATATCAAATAAAAGAATTCTCTTTAAAAAAAAAAAGATATGAAATGTGATAAGATGTGATAAGAGGTGTATGAGATGTGATAAGAATTGATAAGATGCGTATGGAAAGTGATAGGATGTGATAAGAGGTGTGATAAGAGGTGATAAGATGCTTATGAAATAAGTTAGGATGTGATAAGATGAATTAAGATGTGTATGGGGGGATGAGGTAAGAAGTGTATGTGATAGGATAAGATGTATATGGGTTGTGATAGGGCGAGAATGGATGTGATGTAAAAGATTAGATGTGAAAGTATATGGGGTTATATAAATGGGAATGTGAAAATGGATGTATGTATGTGGATGTGTGGATATGGAGATGGGAGTGTGGATGTATGAACATGAAAATGGATATATGCATGAAGATGTATATGCATAGATGTAAATGTGGATGTAGATGTGGATGTATAGATGTGAATGGATGTGGATGTGGATGTATGTGAATGTGAATGTAGATGTGGATGTATGTGAATATGAATGTAGATGTGAATGTGGAATGTGGATGTATAGATGTGGATGTATGGGAATGTGGATGTGGATGTATGTGAATGTGAATGTAGATGTGGATGTATAGATGTGAATGTGGAATGTGGATGTGGATGTAGATGTGGATGTATGGATGTGTATGTATGAATGTGGATATGGGATGTGGATGTATAAATGAGGATGTGAAAATGGAGGTAAGCATGTAGATGTGGATGCATGTATGTGAATGTAGATGTGAATGTGGAATGTGGATGTATAGATGTGGATGTATGGGAATGTGGATGTGGATGTATGTGAATGTGAATGTAGATGTGGATGTATAGATGTGAATGTGGAATGTGGATGTGGATGTATGTATGTATGTGGATGTAGATGTGGATATATGGATGTGTATGTATGAATGTGGATATGGGATGTGGATGTATAAATGAGGATGTGAAAATGGAGATAAGCATGTAGATGTGGATGTATGGATGTGAATGTGGATGTGGATGTGGATGTATGGATGTGGATATGGATGTGAATATATGATATGTGATGTGAAGGAATTTGAAGTGAAGAGATGGAAAAGGAGGTGATTGGATGAGTACACATATACATGGAATGTGGAATAAGTAATGTGGATTAATGAGGGATAATGTGGAAAAATGAGAGTTAATATAGAAACTGTATTTGTAAACTGTTTGTAAATGCTGTTTGTAAATGGCTGTTTTATGTCAAGAATGCTGGGGAAGCATTTTGACCGTCTTGTGATTAAGGTCGTGGAGACCTAACTAATAAAGTTGCAACTGCTGACGGAGAGTCAATGGAGGACGTCTCGCGTAGCAAGGTCGACCGAGGTCTTGACCAGCCTCGGTTCGATTAAAATGGTGAGCTTCCGGTACGGTGGATGAGGGACCAAGGAAGCGGTCTATGAGTGAAGCGCTAGGTCACCTGCGAAGGATCCTAGAGGGTGCTGACCATACGGTGCTCGGGCTCTGGGTCGCCTAGGATACCCACGCGTGCGTCGAGGAAGATATTGGAACAAGGAGTAAGAGTTGTTTTGTGAAACCGGGCATGGATCTGGTTGACTGACCTTGCTGGTCCTCAACGGATGAGTCCATGGCTCTTTTATATGGATCTGTTGGTTGATCTTGCTGATCTTCAACGAGAGTCCATCTTGATAAGTGATTATATTGCCGAGTATTATGGGCTAGGAACTATGGAAACGGCCTCTGTGTGGACAGGTGGTGAGCGTTCTAGTTGCCAATGATGCCATAGATACTCTGATGAAGGAATGATGGGAAATTATGAATCAACTGGATAAATTGGGAGATTGTGATCAGTGGTACTATGGTTTCATTAAAGGATTGTTTTAAAGTTAGCTGATGCTAAGAAAAAGGCAATTTTCATATTGGGTGTGTAAGTGGTGTGGCTAGTTTTATGTTTGCATGAAATTCCGGCTAGGGGGCCTTGGAACTCTTTTCCTTGGTACTCGGGACAAAACCTAACCAAATTCCAAATTGGATCCCATCACTACAGTGGTTGGGCGGTTGGCTAACCCATGGGATGATGGGGTTAGGCTGGACTGATGGATCCATAAATCGAGACTCAACTTTGTTTTTACGATAGATAAAGTAAATCCCGGATAGAAATTGTTCTATGGATAGGAATCAATGGCTGTGCCTCTTGATGGGGAAAAAAGCGTTGATCCCAATGATCCAAGTGCAAGTTTCTACCTTGATTTGACCAAGTACCGTTAAAGGTACAGTCAGATCAGTTGATCCGTAATGATCTTGACTACGTTAGAGTAAAGAGTTATCCTGGTGGAATCGCCCATGCTTTCCGAGTAAAGGAAGTTTTTCCAGTTTCGGTTTTGGACAAACCGACGGATTAGTCTCTTGTCCGGATATCCGTGGGCGAGGCCCCGAGTGTGAGACCCCTACCCACGCATGATGTGCTACTTCCGCTGCTAGTACCCGAATCCGTTGATCGGTGGGGAACAGGGATCTCACAGGGGGGAGCATTTTGACCGTCTTGTGATTAAGGTCGTGATGATAAAGTTGCAACTGCTGACGGAGAGTCAATGAAGGACGTCTCGCGTAGCAAGGTCGGCCGAGGTCTTGACCAGCCTCGGTGCGATTAAGATGGTGAGCTTCCGGTACGGTGGATGAGGGGCCAAGGAAGCGGCCTATGAGTGAAGCGCTAGGTTACCTGCGACGAAGGATCCTAGAGGGTGCTGACCATACGGTGCTCGGGCTCTGGGTTGCCTAGGAACAGATTCGGGATACTAGCAGCGGAAGCAGCACTTCTCGCGCGGGACAGGGGTCCCACATTCGGGGCCTCACCCACGGATATCCCGATAAGAGGCTAATCCGTCGGTTGTTCAAAAACCGAACCCGGAAAAACTTCCTTTACCGGAAAGCACGGGCGATTCCACCAGGATAACTTTTTACTCTAACGTAGTCAAGATCATTTCTGATCGAGCTGATCCAATTACATCTATAAGATACTTGGTCAGATCAAGGGAGAAACTTGCACTTGGATCATTGGGATCAACGCTTTTTTTCCCATTCAAGAGGCACAGCCGTTGATTCCTATCCATAGAACAGTTACTGTCCGGGATTTATTTTATCTATCGTAAAAACAAAAGTTTGAGTCTCGATTCACGGATCCATCAGTCCAGCCTAACCCCATCCAGTCCCATGGGTTAGCCAACCGCCCAACCACTGTAGTGATGGGATCCAATTAAGAATTTGGTTAGGTTTTGTCCCGGGTACCAAGGAAAAGAGTTCCAAGGCCCCCTAGCCGGATGTTCATGCAAAGATAAAACTAGTCACACCACTCACACACCCAATATGAAATTGCCTTTTCACAGATTCAACCAGTTTAAAATAATCCTTTAATAAAACCATAGTATCGTTGATCACCATCTTCCAATTTATCCAATTGTTTTTTAATTTTTCATCATTCCTTCATCAAAGTATCTATGGCATCATTGGCAGGGGCCGTTTCGATAGTTCCTAGCCCATAATACTCAGCAATATAAACACTTATCAAGATGGACTCTCGTTGAAGATCAGCAAGATCAACCAACAGATCCATATAAAGAGCCATGGACTCATCCATTGAAGACCAGCAAGGTCAATCAACCAGATCCATGCCCGATTTCAGAAAACAACTCCTACTCTTGTTCCAATATCTTTCTCGACGCACGCGTGGGTATCCTAGGCGACCCAGACCCCGAGCACTGTATGGTCAGCACCCTCTAGGATCCTTCGCAAGTGACCTAGCGCTTCACTCATAGGCCGCTTCCTTGGCCCCTCATCCACCGTACCGGAAGCTCACCATTTTAATCGCACCGAGGCTGGTCAAGACCTTGGCCGACCTTGCTACGCGAGACGTCCTTCATTGACTCTCCGTCATCAGCAGTTGCAACTTTATCATCACGACCTTAATCACAAGACGGTCAAAATGCTCCCCCCAGCATTCTTGACATAAAACAATCATTTACAAATAGCATTTACAAACAGTTTACAAATACAATTTTCTATATTAACTCTCATTTTTCCACATTATCCCTCATCAACCCACCTTACTTATTCCACATTCCATATCCACATTCACATCCAAACATCCCCATCTACATACATTCATATCTACACGCATACATCCACAACTCCATGCATACATCCACATCCACATTCACATTCACATCCATACATTTATATCTACATGCATACATCCACCTCCACATTCACATCCACATCTATACATCTACATCTACATGCATACATCCAACTCCACATCTACATCCACATCTACATGCATACATCCACCTCCACATCTACATCCACATCTACATCTACATGCATACATCCACATCTACTTCTATACATCTACATCTACATGCATACATCCACATCTCCATTCACATCTACATCTACATGCATCCATCCACCTCCACATCCACATCTACATCTATACATCTACATCCACATGCATACATCCATATCTCCATTCACATCTACATCTATACATCTACATCTACATGCATCCATCCACATCTCCATTTACATCCTCATCTACACATCTATTTCTACATGCATACATCCACATCTCCATGCATACATCCACCTCCACATTCACACTCACATCCATACCTCTACATCTACATGCAAACATCCATATCTCCATGCATAATAATATTCTTTTAATTAATCTAGGATGATAGTTCCTAGAATATGGTAGGAAGTCCTCTTTTTATGCTTTGAATGAAATTATTTTATGCATAATTTCTATAAAAATTTTGCCATAGCTCCGCTACTATGACTGATAAATCTCAATTTTTTCTAAGGGATAAGGCTTATCATTAAGGAAATAATTAGAATGGTCTCTAATTGGATCATCAATCCATAGTGGATTGAATCATCAATATACATAAATTAAAAGCATAGAAAAAGCCATTAATTTGGCCTCAAGCATAGTTTAATCTTGGATTAAGGAGAAGCCTTATGAAAAGCTTCATTTGGATTGAAAAAGAGTCATGAGTATGATCATTTCTTAAGTGAGAGAGAGAAAAACTGTAAGATTCCTCCCCCAACCCCCTTTTTGATGTCTAGTATCTTCTCCTGTAATCAATCCCTCTTCAGAAATATAAAGGCCTTGTTTCTAACTGTTTTAGCCTAGAGAGAGAAAAATATGCTAGAGAGAGAATATTCAGATTATGAATATTTTCGGATAGAAAAATAACTCATCTTATTAAAATAAGTTCCCCTGAAACAGAAATTCAAAAAGAATTTTCCAATGTGCAATTGGAATTAATTGGAAATAAGTATAAAGAACCTTAGTCTAAGGGTCTAGATTTTCAGGAATTTTTAGATTATGGTCCAATTAAGGTTCCTATGGGCCAATAGCATCAATACATGTGTAGGGAGGAGATAAATCCAATTTGTAAAAAGAAGATACCCAAAAATGAGTAAATGCTCACATAAGGTGAAGAGTTGAAAATGTACAAGGTTTATTAGTAAAAAACTATGAGCAATATTAAAAATATGAGATATTTTGGGTATCCAAAAATGAGTAAATGCTCACATAAGATGAAGAGTTGAAAATGTACAAGGTTTATTAGTAAATAAACACATATGTAAGGAAGGGGAGTTCTTTAAAGAGGTGCATATTTCACATAAGATGAAGAGTTGAAAATGTACAAGGTTTATTAGTAAAAAAACTATGACACATATGTAAGGAAGGGGAGTTCTTTAAAGAGGTGCATATTTCACATAAGATGAAGAGTTGAAAATGTACAAGGTTTATTAGTAAAAAAACTATGACACATATGTAAGGAAAAGGAGTTCTTTAAAGGAGGTGCATATTTCACATAAGATGAAGAGTTGAAATTGTACAAGGTTTATTAGTAAAAAACTATGAGCAATAAAATTTTGACACCTATGTAAGGAAGGGGAATTCTTTAAAGGAAGTGCATATTTCACATGCTTGAATGAGTTTTAAACTCAAAAATAATGTGATATTTTTATCTCTCATCTCTCTTGAACCAAACCAAATCAAAATGAAACCAAACCGAATCAAAAAGTAACCAAACTAGGTCTAAATCTAGTCCAAATTCAACCAAACTGACTTGGAAAATTCTAGAATCAGTTTGTTTGGTTAGGAGCTCAATTTTTCCTATAAATAGAAGCCTCCCCTTGTTGAAAAAATATAGTGTCTTATGCTTTGTTACTCTACTCCACCTAAGCCAAAATAGATAGTGTCTTATGCTTTGTTACTCTACTCCACCTAAGCCAAAATAGATAGTGTCTTATGCTTTGTTACTCTACTCCACCTAAGCCAAAATATAGAGTGTCTTATGCATTGTTACTCTACTCTACCTAAGCCAAGAACTGTGAATTCTTTAGTAATTCACTAGTTTTTGATACTTCTCTCTTTCTTCAATCCCCATTGGTGGCTCCATCAACATACTAAACCAATTGATTGGTTGGGGGCCTCTACCGTGAATAAAGAATCAAGCAAATTATAAGGTAAGTATATTGAATTTTGATCTTTTCTATAATTACTCAATGATTCTCTCTTCTCAACCCCTCTCAAGCTTGAGAAGTTTAATTGGTATGGTTTTTTTAAATGCTATTGAAGTTAATTGGTGAATAGTAGTGAAGAGTTACATAATTTAATAAATGCTATAGAAGTTAATTTCCATTTATGTTTAAATTCTAATGGTTTTTATGTAATTTCTCTCTCTCACTCAAGAAATGGTCATACTCATGAACCATTCTCAATCCAAATGAAGCTTTTCATAAAGCCTTTCCTTAATCCAAGATTAAGCTATGCTTGAGGCCAAATTAATGGCTTTTTGCTATGCTTTTAGTTTATGCACATTGATGATTCAATCCATTATGGATTGATGACCCAATTAGAGACCATTCTAATTGTTTTCTTAATGATCCAATTAGAGACCATTATGGATTGATGACCCAATTAGAGACCATTCTAATTGTTTTCTTAATGATCCAATTAGAGACCATTATGGATTGATGATCCAATTAGAGACCATTCTAATTGTTTTCTTAATGATCCAATTAGAGACCATTATGGATTGATGATCCAATTAGAGACCATTCTAATTGTTTTCTTAATGATCCAATTAGAGACCATTATGGATTGATGATTCAATTAGAGACCATTCTAATTAATTCTTTAATAATGAGCTTTATCCCTTAGAAAAAAAATTGAGATTTATCAGTCATAGTAGCGGAGCTATGGCAAAAGTTTTATAGAAATTACGCATAAAATAAATTCATTCAAAGCATAAAAAGAGGACTTCCTACCATATTCTAGGAACTATCATCCTAGATTAATTAAAAGAATTTTATTATGCATGGAGATGTGGATGTTTGCATGTAGATGTAGATGTGGATGTGGAGGTGGATGGATGCATGTAGATGTAGATGTATAGATGTAGATGTGAATGGAGATGTGGATGTATGCATGTAGATGTAGATGTATAGATGTGGATGTGGATGTATACATGTAGATGTAGATGTATAGATACGGATGTGGATGTGGAGGTGGATGTATACATGTAGATGTAGATGTATAGATGTAGATGTGGATGTGGAGGTAGATGGATGCATGTAGATGTAGATGTATAGATGTAGATGGGAATGGAGATATGGATGTATGCATGTAGATGTAGATGTATAGATGTAGATGTGGATGTGGAGGTGGATGGATGCATGTAGATGTAGATGTATAGATGTAGATGTGAATGGAGATGTGGATGTATGCATGTAGATGTAGATGTATGGAGGTGAATGTGAATGTGGATGTGGATGTATGCATAGAGATGTAGATGTATGCATGTAGATGTGAATGTACGCATATAGATGTGGATGTATGGATGTGAATATACGATATGCGATGTGAGGGAACCTGAAGTGATGAGATAGAAATGATGTGATGGGATCAGTATACATATAAATGGAATATGGAATAAGTAATGTAGATTGATGAAGGATAATGTGGAAAAATGAAAGTTAAAATAGAAATTGTGTTGTAAACTGTTTGTAAATACTGTTTGTAAATGCTGTTTGTAAATGATTGTTTTATGTCAAGAATGCTGGGGGGAGCATTTTGACCGTCTTGTGATTAAAGTCGTGATGGTAAAGTTGCAACTGCTGATGGGGAGTCAATGAAGGACGTCTCGCGTAGCAAGGTCGGCCGAGGTCTTGACCAGCCTCGGTGCGATTAAAATGGTGAGCTTCCGGTACGGTGGATGAGGGGCCAAGGAAGCGGCCTATGCGTGAAGCGCTAGGTTACCTGTGAAGGATCCTAGAGGGTGCTGACCATACGGTGCTCGGGCTCTGGGTTGCCTAGGATACCCACGCGTGCGTCGAGGAAGATATTGGAACAGAGTTGGAGTTGTTTTCTGAAATCGAGCATGGATCTGGTTGATTGACCTTGCTGGTCTTCAATGGATGAGTCCATGGCTCCTTATATGGATCTGTTGGTTGATCTTGCTGATCTTCAATGAGAGTCCATCATGTTAAGTGATTATATTGCCAAGTATTATGGGCTAGGAACTATCGAAACGGCTCCTGAGCGTTCTAGTTGCCAATGATGCCATAGATACTCTGATGAAGGAATGATGGGAAATTAAGAATCAATTGGATAAATTGGAAGATGGTGATCAATGATACTAGGGTTTTATTAAAGGATTGTTTTAAACTGGTTGAATCTGGTTGAAAAAGGCAATTTTATATTGGGTGTGTGAGTGGTGTGACTAGTTTTATTTTGCATGAACATCCGGCTAGGGGGCCTTGGAACTCTTTTCCTTGGTACCCGGGACAAAACCTAACCAAATTTTTAATTGGATCCCATCACTACAGTGGTTGGGCGGTTGGCTAACCCATGGGACTGGATGGGGTTAGGCTGGACTGATGGATCCGTAAATCAAGACTCAAACTTTTGTTTTTACGATAGAAAAAAAAAAAAATCCCGGACAGAAACTGTTCTATGGATAGGAATCAACGGCTGTGCCTCTTGAATGGGGAAAAAAGCGTTGATCCCAATGATCCAAGTGCAAGTTTCTTCCTTGAACTGACTAAGTATCTTATAGATGTAATCGGATCATCTCGATCAGAAATGATCTTGACTACGTTAGAGTAAAAAGTTATCCTGGTGGAATCGCCCGTGCTTTCCGGTAGAGGAAGTTTTTCCGGGTTCGGTTTTGGAACAACCGACGGATTAGTCTCTTATCCGGATATCCGTGGGCGAGGCCCCGAGTGTGGGACCCCTATCCCGTGCGAGAAGCGCTACTTCCGCTGCCAGTACCCCGAATCCGTTGCTCGGTGGGAACAGGGATCTTACAGTTGGTATCAGAGGCAGGTTAATAAAGATCAACTGAGAAGACAAATATATCAAAAATTTATCAAGAAACACAAAAAAGTTATAATTGTGTGAGATAATTCATACAATTCGATATTCAAACTGAAACTCGTAATTTGGTAATTCGGTCTTCAGATGGAAGTACCGCAATTATATAGAATCCCTGAGTTGCTGGAGGCCTAGACATGATAGTATTTACCTTATAATTCCAAGGGCCGTGACTACCTGTATATACCGAGAGTATACTGCAGCTCTTTACTGACAGTATATACGAGTAAATCTAAGACTTGAAATTATAAGCGTTAATGCTATCTAGATGATGATTTCGAATGTGATTGATATGATTTTAATTCTGTTTGAGAATGAATGAATTGATTTGGATTCTGATTGAAAATGCTGATTGAAAAATGTTGATTTTTAAAAATTAGTTGAAATATAATGAAACCACAATGAGGGGGAATGGGACGAGTCCCTGTGATGATATTCATAACTAGAATGATGATAATGAATTCAGCAAATCACTATGAGATTAGTGGGTTGTACTGTTAGATTACTACTGTTAATACTTGACCGGTAGATCAAGTTAAGGGATGTCAAATTGAGAACTTGCTTAACTGAAATTTCCGTGGAGGAATGTTCCGAAGGAGACTTTTCGGTCTAATGGACCTTATCATGTTAAAGATATGAATGATATGATCTGAATGAATTGTTATTAATGATGAGTTCTATATAAGGGATATTTATCCCAGTGTTCTGTTGGGTTGACCAGAATATAAGGAACCCAGAATAAAATTGGATCTTAAGAAAAAGAGCTGTCCTCTACCTTGCGAGATGAGGACATCTCGCACTTTTTAAGTGGGGTAGAATGTAAGATTCCTCTCCAACCTTCGAGGTATATAGGAGTAAGAATCTCCCTTTCGGATCTTATAATTATTCCCTCTCTAAAATAAAAGAAAGTTTCTGTTTAAAAAAGGAATACCCTTTTCCTAAAATACTTCTCAGGAGTCACGCCTATTTTAAGGATTTAGAACAATGAGTTTAGAATTGAGAATCGGTGTTTTGGATACCAAGGTTTTGGTTTTCATTCGAGTACGGCCCAAAAGAAGTTCTTTATCTCTTGGGGAGTATAAGAAGTTATTCCCCAGATATTGTGACCCTTATATCTGAATTCAATGAAAGTAGGTGACTTAGTCTACAGGTTTCTTTTATTCCCTCATCTCAAAATTCTTAATGCCTTCTATAGGAAAATGTGTCAAACACAAATCATGGAAAGACGGTAAAACTTCAGTGGCAAGTTACCGTTGGCTTCTAGGTTACGCTAGCTCCTTCCTTTATATAAGTCGTAACTTTTACTTGTCGCTCACAGTAATCTTACTCCCATCAATCTCCTTTCTTCTTAAGCTCCTTCATGGCTTGGCAACAGGAATTAGTTTTATCCCTAATGATTTCTCACCTTCAAGACGCAAGAGAGTCTGTGAAGAAAGACTTTATAGAACAGTATGAGCGCTCACTTTTTCCTCACCTAGGAACTTCTGTAGCGCAGACCAAATGGCGGACCTATCAAAACATAACTAGGGTAACACCCTGGGGTCAGCAGCACTTTCGTAACAATGTCCGCTTGGCCATGGTTATTGAAGCTTTGGGTTTGGGTCCCCGATACTACTGCGTCATGAGATCAAGGCATCTTGGGTTTTCTGAGCGGGTCTTCTTATTGGCGTGTTTTCTTCCTCATGAGAAGATATGCCTTTATCCCGTTTTTGGCTTGCCTCTCAGAGGTCCTTTTGTTAGATCACCTCATACCACTGAGATAGGTGCGGCAATAACCAGCAGAATCATTCCCATAGATGAGTTACCCTATACTTGTGCAGCTTGTGAGGACTGCTTTTGTGACCATATGATGGACGGGCTTATGGAAGTGTAAAGAGTTCTTCTATCTTTACTATATAAGTTCAGAGAATGAATAAAGTTTAAATCTTATTCTTATTTTGAATCTTGCTCTCTTTAAGACTTTTCTTGGTGGTTAATCTTGATTAAAATTTTTCTCTAAGTCTCATATTCGTGCATCTTGCGAAATTATCCCAAGTTGCGAGATGAGGACATCTCGCGTTTTTTAAGTGGGGTAGAATGTAAGATTCCTCCCCCAACCCCCTTTTTGATGTCTAGTATCTTCCCCTGTAATCAATCCCTCTTCAGAAATATAAAGGCCTTGTTTCTAACTGTTTTAGCCTAGAGAGAGAAAAATATGCTAGAGAGAGAATATTCAGATTATGAATATTTTTGGATAGAAAAATAACTCATCTTATTAAAATAAGTTCCCCTGAAACAGAAATTCAAAAAGAATTTTCCAATGTGCAATTGGAATTAATTGGAAATAAGTATAAAGAACCTTAGTCTAAGGGTCTAGATTTTCAGGAATTTTTAGATTATGGTCCAATTAAGGTTCCTATGGGCCAATAGCATCAATACATGTGTAGGGAGGAGATAAGTCCAATTTGTAAAAAGAAGATACCCAAAAATGAGTAAATGCTCACATAAGGTGAAGAGTTGAAAATGTACAAGGTTTATTAGTAAAAAACTATGAGCAATATTAAAAATATGAGATATTTTGGGTATCCAAAAATGAGTAAATGCTCACATAAGATGAAGAGTTGAAAATGTACAAGGTTTATTAGTAAATAAACACATATGTAAGGAAGGGGAGTTCTTTAAAGAGGTGCATATTTCACATAAGATGAAGAGTTGAAAATGTACAAGGTTTATTAGTAAAAAAACTATGACACATATGTAAGGAAGGGGAGTTCTTTAAAGAGGTGCATATTTCACATAAGATGAAGAGTTGAAAATGTACAAGGTTTATTAGTAAAAAAACTATGACACATATGTAAGGAAAAGGAGTTCTTTAAAGGAGGTGCATATTTCACATAAGATGAAGAGTTGAAATTGTACAAGGTTTATTAGTAAAAAACTATGAGCAATAAAATTTTGACACCTATGTAAGGAAGGGGAATTCTTTAAAGGAGGTGCATATTTCACATGCTTGAATGAGTTTTAAACTCAAAAATAATGTGATATTTTTATCTCTCACCTCTCTTGAACCAAACCAAATCAAAATGAAACCAAACCGAATCAAAAAGTAACCAAACTAGGTCCAAATCTAGTCCAAATTCAACCAAACTGACTTGGAAAATTCTAGAATCAGTTTGTTTGGTTAGGAGCTCAATTTTTCCTATAAATAGAAGCCTCCTCTTGTTGAAAAAATATATTGTCTTATGCTTTGTTACTCTACTCCACCTAAGCCAAAATAGATAGTGTCTTATGCTTTGTTACTCTACTCCACCTAAGCCAAAATAGATAGTGTCTTATGCTTTGTTACTCTACTCCACCTAAGCCAAAATATAGAGTGTCTTATGCATTGTTACTCTACTCTACCTAAGCCAAGAACTGTGAATTCTTTAGTAATTCACTAGTTTTTGATATAACTTCTCTCTTTCTTCAATCCCCATTGGTGGCTCCATCAACATACTAAACCAATTGATTGGTTGGGGGCCTCTACCGTGAATAAAGAATCAAGCAAATTATAAGGTAAGTATATTGAATTTTGATCTTTTCTATAATTACTCAATGATTCTCTCTTCTCAACCCCTCTCAAGCTTGAGAAGTTTAATTGGTATGGTTTTTTTAAATGCTATTGAAGTTAATTGGTGAATAGTAGTGAAGAGTTACATAATTTAATAAATGCTATAGAAGTTAATTTTCATTTATGTTTAAATTCTAATGGTTTTTATGTAATTTCTCTCTCTCACTCAAGAAATGGTCATACTCATGAACCATTCTCAATCCAAATGAAGCTTTTCATAAAGCCTTTCCTTAATCCAAGATTAAGCTATGCTTGAGGCCAAATTAATGGCTTTTTGCTATGCTTTTAGTTTATGCACATTGATGATTCAATCCATTATGGATTGATGACCCAATTAGAGACCATTCTAATTGTTTTCTTAATGATCCAATTAGAGACCATTATGGATTGATGACCCAATTAGAGACCATTCTAATTGTTTTCTTAATGATCCAATTAGAGACCATTATGGATTGATGATCCAATTAGAGACCATTCTAATTGTTTTCTTAATGATCCAATTAGAGACCATTATGGATTGATGATCCAATTAGAGACCATTCTAATTATTTTCTTAATGATCCAATTAGAGACCATTATGGATTGATGATCCAATTAGAGACCATTCTAATTAATTCTTTAATAATGAGCTTTATCCCTTAGAAAAAAAATTGAGATTTATCAGTCATAGTAGCGGAGCTATGGCAAAAGTTTTATAGAAATTACGCATAAAATAAATTCATTCAAAGCATAAAAAGAGGACTTCCTACCATATTCTAGGAACTATCATCCTAGATTAATTAAAAGAATTTTATTATGCATGGAGATGTGGATGTTTACATGTAGATGTAGATGTATAGATGTAGATGTGGATGTGGAGGTGGATGGATGCATGTAGATGTAGATGTATAGATGTAGATGTGAATGGAGATGTGGATGTATGCATGTAGATGTAGATGTATAGATGTGGATGTGGATGTATACATGTAGATGTAGATGTATAGATACGGATGTGGATGTGGAGGTGGATGTATACATGTAGATGTAGATGTATAGATGTAGATGTGGATGTGGAGGTAGATGGATGCATGTAGATGTAGATGTATAGATGTAGATGGGAATGGAGATATGGATGTATGCATGTAGATGTAGATGTATAGATGTAGATGTGGATGTGGAGGTGGATGGATGCATGTAGATGTAGATGTATAGATGTAGATGTGAATGGAGATGTGGATGTATGCATGTAGATGTAGATGTATGGAGGTGAATGTGAATGTGGATGTGGATGTATGCATAGAGATGTAGATGTATGCATGTAGATGTGAATGTACGCATATAGATGTGGATGTATGGATGTGAATATACGATATGCGATGTGAGGGAACCTGAAGTGATGAGATAGAAATGATGTGATGGGATGAGTATACATATAAATGGAATATGAAATAAGTAATGTAGATTGATGAAGGATAATGTGGAAAAATGAAAGTTAAAATAGAAATTGTATTGTAAACTGTTTGTAAATACTGTTTGTAAATGCTGTTTGTAAATGATTGTTTTATGTCAAGAATGCTGGGGGGAGCATTTTGACCGTCTTGTGATTAAAGTCGTGATGGTAAAGTTGCAACTGCTGACGGGGAGTCAATGAAGGACGTCTCGCGTAGCAAGGTCGGCCGAGGTCTTGACCAGCCTCGGTGCGATTAAAATGGTGAGCTTCCGGTACGGTGGATGAGGGGCCAAGGAAGCGGCCTATGCGTGAAGCGCTAGGTTACCTGCGAAGGATCCTAGAGGGTGCTGACCATACGGTGCTCGGGCTCTGGGTTGCCTAGGATACCCACGCGTGCGTCGAGGAAGATATTGGAACAGAGTTGGAGTTGTTTTCTGAAATCGAGCATGGATCTGGTTGATTGACCTTGCTGGTCTTCAATGGATGAGTCCATGGCTCCTTATATGGATCTGTTGGTTGATCTTGCTGATCTTCAATGAGAGTCCATCATGTTAAGTGATTATATTGCCAAGTATTATGGGCTAGGAACTATCGAAACGGCTCCTGAGCGTTCTAGTTGCCAATGATGCCATAGATACTCTGATGAAGGAATGATGGGAAATTAAGAATCAATTGGATAAATTGGAAGATGGTGATCAATGATACTAGGGTTTTATTAAAGGATTGTTTTAAACTGGTTGAATCTGGTTGAAAAAGGCAATTTCATATTGGGTGTGTGAGTGGTGTGACTAGTTTTATTTTGCATGAACATCCGGCTAGGGGGCCTTGGAACTCTTTTCCTTGGTACCCGGGACAAAACCTAACCAAATTTTTAATTGGATCCCATCACTACAGTGGTTGGGCGGTTGGCTAACCCATGGGACTGGATGGGGTTAGGCTGGACTGATGGATCCGTAAATCGAGACTCAAACTTTTGTTTTTACGATAGAAAAAAAAAATCCCGGACAGAAACTGTTCTATGGATAGGAATCAACGCCTGTGCCTCTTGAATGGGGAAAAAAGCGTTGATCCCAATGATCCAAGTGCAAGTTTCTTCCTTGAACTGACTAAGTATCTTATAGATGTAATCGGATCATCTCGATCAGAAATGATCTTGACTACGTTAGAGTAAAAAGTTATCCTGGTGGAATCGCCCGTGCTTTCCGGTAGAGGAAGTTTTTTCGGGTTCGGTTTTGGAACAACCGACGGATTAGTCTCTTATCCGGATATCCGTGGGCGAGGCCCCGAGTGTGGGACCCCTGTCCCGCGCGAGAAGCGCTACTTCCGCTGCCAGTACCCCGAATCCGTTGCTCGGTGGGAACAGGGATCGTACATCCACCTTATCATCATCATCAACAAAAACACCAATAGATGCAAGGGATTCTACAATGCCCTTGATCTTCAAGGCATAATCATTCACAGACATGTTTTTTGTCTCCACATTATAAAGCTCATTCTTCAACTGAATCTTTTGTGCCATGGCATACATCCACCTCCACATTCACATCCACATCTATACATCTACATCTACATGCATACATCCAACTCCACATCTACATCCACATCTACATGCATACATCCACCTCCACATCTACATCCACATCTACATCTACATGCATACATCCACCTCCACATCCACATCTACTTCTATACATCTACATCTACATGCATACATCCACATCTCCATTCACATGTACATCTATACATCTACATCTACATGCATCCATCCACCTCCACATCCACATCTACATCTATACATCTACATCCACATGCATACATCCATATCTCCATTCACATCTACATCTATACATCTACATCTACATGCATCCATCCACATCTCCATTTACATCCTCATCTACACATCTATTTCTACATGCATACATCCACATCTCCATGCATACATCCACCTCCACATTCACACTCACATCCATACCTCTACATCTACATGCAAACATCCATATCTCCATGCATAATAATATTCTTTTAATTAATCTAGGATGATAGTTCCTAGAATATGGTAGGAAGTCCTCTTTTTATGCTTTGAATGAAATTATTTTATGCATAATTTCTATAAAAATTTTGCCATAGCTCCGCTACTATGACTGATAAATCTCAATTTTTTCTAAGGGATAAGGCTTATCATTAAGGAAATAATTAGAATGGTCTCTAATTGGATCATCAATCCATAGTGGATTGAATCATCAATATACATAAATTAAAAGCATAGAAAAAGCCATTAATTTGGCCTCAAGCATAGTTTAATCTTGGATTAAGGAGAAGCCTTATGAAAAGCTTCATTTGGATTGAAAAAGAGTCATGAGTATGATCATTTCTTAAGTGAGAGAGAGAAAAACCATTAGAATTAAATATAAATAGAATTTTATGTAATTCTGTACTATCATTAATTAATTAACTTCAATAGCATTTCAAAAACCATACCAATTAAGCTTCTCAAGCTTGAGAGGGGTTGAGAAGAGAGAAGCATTGAGAAATTATAGAAAAGATCAAAATTCACTATACTTATCTTATAATTTGCTTGATTCTTTGATCACGGTAGAGGCCCCCAACCAATTAATTGGTTTAGTATGTTGATGGAGCCACCAATGGGGATTGAAGAAAGAGAGAAGTATCAAAAACTAGTGAATTATTAAAGAATTCACAGTTCTTGGCTTAGGTAGAGTAGAGTAACAATGCATAAGACATTATATCTTTTTCAACAAGGGAAGGCTTCTATTTATAGGAAAAATTGAGCTCCTAACCAAACAAATTGATTCTAGAATTTTCCAAGTCAGTTTGGTTGAATTTGGACTAGATTTGGATCTAGTTTGGTTACTTTTTGATTCGATTTGGTTCCATTTTGATTTGGTTTGGTTCAAGAGATATGAGAGATAAAAATATCACATTATTTTTGAGTTTAAAACTCATTCAAGCATGTGAAATATGAACCTCCTTTAAAGAACTCCCCTTCCTTACATATGTGTCAAAATTCAGTTGCTCATAGTTTTTTTACTAATAAACCTTGTACATTTTCAACTCTTCATCTTACGTGAAATATGCACCTTCTTTAAAGAACTCTCCTTCCTTACATATGTGTCAAAATTTTATTGCTCATAGTTTTTTACTAATAAACCTTGTACATTTTCAACTCTTCATCTTATGTGAAATATGCACCTTCTTTAAAGAACTCTTCTTCCTTACATATGTGTCAAAATTTTATTGCTCATAGTTTTTTACTAATAAACCTTGTACATTTTCAACTCTTCATCTTATGTGAGCATTTACTCATTTTTGGGTATCTTCTTTTACAATTTGGATTTATCTCCTTCCTACACATAGATTGATGCTATTGGCCCATAGGAACCTTAATTGGACCATAATCCAAAAATTTCAGAAAATCTAGACCCTTAGACTAAGGTTCTTTATACCTATTTCCAATTAATTCCAATTGCACATTGCAAAACTCTTTTTGAATTTCTGTTTTAGGGGAACTTATTTTAATAAGATGAGTTATTTTTCTATCCAAAAATATTCATAATCTGAATATTCTCTCTCTAGAATAATTTTCTCTCTCTAGGCTAAAATGGTTAGAAACAAGGTCTTTATATTTCTGAAGAGGGATTGATTTCAGGGGAAGATACTAGACATCAAAAAGGGGGTGGGGGAGGAATCTTACATTCTACCCCACTTAGAAAACGCGAGATATCCTCATCTCGCAAACTAGGGTAATTTCGCAAGATGCACGAATATGAGACTTAGAGAAAAATTTTAATCAAGATTAACCACCAAGAAAAGTCTCAAAGAGAGCAAGATAAGAACAAGATTTAAACTTTATTCATTCTCGAAACTTATACAGTAAAGATAGAAGAACTCTTTACACTTCCATAAGCCCGTCCATCATATGGTCACAAAAGCAGTACTCACAAGCTGCACAAGTATAAGGTAAATCATCTATGGGAATAATTCTGTTGGTTATTTCCGCACCTATCTCAGTGGTATGAGGTGATCTAAAAAAAGGACCTCTGAGAGGCAAGCCGAAAACGGGGTAAAGGCATATCTTCTCATGAGGAAGAAAACACGCCAGTAAGAAGACCCGCTCAGAAAACCCAAGATGCCTTGATCTCATGACGCAGTAGTATCGGGGACCCAAACCCAAAGCTTCAATAACCATGGCCAAGCGGACATTGTTACGAAAGTGCTGCTGACCCCAGGGTATTACCCTAGTTATGTTTTGATAGGTCCGCCATTTGGTCTGAGCTACAGAAATTCCTAGGTGAGGAAAAAGTGAGCGCTCATACTGTTCTATAAAGTCTTTCTTCACAAACTCTCTTGCGTCTTGAAGGTGAGAAATCATCATGGATAAAACTAGTTCTTGTTGCCAAGCCATGAATGTAAGATTCTTCCCAGCCTTCGAGGTATACAGGAGTAAGAATCTCCCTTTCTGATCTTATAATTATTCCCTCTCTAAAGTAAAAGAAAGTTTCTGTTTAAAAAAGAAAGACCCTTTCCCTAGAATACTTCTCAGGAGTCCCACCCGTTTTAAGGATTCAGAACAATGAGTTCAGAAGTGAAAATCGGTGTTTTGGATACCAAGGTTTTGGTTTTCATTCGAGTACGGCCCAAAAGGAGTTCTTTATCTCTTGGGGAGTATAAGAAGTTATCCCCCAGATATTGTGACCCTTATATCTGAATTCAATGAAAATAGGTGACTTAGCCTACAAGCTTCTTTTATCTCCTCATCTCAAAGTTCTTAATACCTTCTATAGAAAAATGTGTCAAACACAAATCATGGAAAGACGGTAAAACTTCAGTGGCAAGTTACCGTTGGCTTCTAGGTTACGCTAGCTCCTTCCTTTATATAAGTCGTAACTTTTACTTGTCGCTCACAGTAATCTTACTCCCATCAATCTCCTTTCTTTCTTAATCTCCTTCATTGTAAGATTCCTCCCCCACCCCCTTTTTGATGTCTAGTATCTTCCCCTGTAATCAATCCCTCTTCAGAAATATAAAGACCTTGTTTCTAACTATTTTAGCCTAGAGAGAGAAAATTATTCTAGAGAGAGAATATTCAGATTATGAATATTTTTGGATAGAAAAATAACTCATCTTATTAAAATAAGTTCCCCTGAAACAGAAATTCAAAAAGAATTTTCCAATGTGCAATTGGAATTAATTGGAAATAGGTATAAAGAACCTTAGTCTAAGGGTCTAGATTTTCAGAAATTTTTGGATTATGGTCCAATTAAGGTTCCTATGGGCCAATAGCATCAATCCATGTGTAGGGAGGAGATAAATCCAAATTGTAAAAGAAGATACCCAAAAATGAGTAAATGCTCACATAAGATGAAGAGTTGAAAATGTACAAGGTTTATTAGTAAAAAACTATGAGCAATAAAATTTTGACACATATGTAAGGAAGGAGAGTTCTTTAAAGAAGGTGCATATTTCACATAAGATGAAGAGTTGAAAATGTACAAGGTTTATTAGTAAAAAACTATGAGCAATAAAATTTTTACACATATGTAAGGAAGGAGAGTTCTTTAAAGAAGGTGCATATTTCACATAAGATGAAGAGTTGAAAATGTACAAGGTTTATTAGTAAAAAAACTATGAGCAATTCTTTAAAGGAGGTGCATATTTCACATGCTTGAATGAGTTTTAAACTAAAAAAAAATGTGATATTTTTATCTCTCATATCTCTTGAACCAAACCAAATCAAAATGGAACCAAATCGAATAAAAAAGTAACCAAACTAGGTCCAAATCTAGTCCAAATTCAACCAAACTGACTTGGAAAATTCTAGAATCCGTTTGTTTGGTTAGGAGCTCAATTTTTCTTATAAATAGAAGCCTTCCCTTGTTGAAAAAGATATAATGTCGTATGCATTGTTACTCTACTCTACCGAAGCCAAGAACTGTGAATTCTTTAATAATTCACTAGTTTTTGATACTTCTCTCTTTCTTCAATCCCCATTGGTGGCTCTATCAACATACTTAACCAATTTATTGGTTGGGGGCCTCTACCGTGATCAAAGAATCAAGCAAATTATAAGATAAGTATAGTGAATTTTGATCTTTTCTATAATTTCTCAATGATTCTCTCTTCTCAACCCCTCTCAAGCTTGAGAAGCTTAATTGGTATGGTTTTTGAAATGCTATTGAAGTTAATTAATTAATGATAGTAAAGAATTACATAAAATTCTATTTATATTTAATTCTAATGGTTTTTCTCTCTCTCACTTAAGAAATGATCATACTCCTGACCCTTTTTCAATCCAAATGAAGCTTTTCATAAGGCTTCTCCTTAATCCAAGATTAAGCTATGCTTGAGGCCAAATTAATGGCTTTTCCTTTGCCTTTAATTTATGTATATTGATGATTCAATCCATTATGGATTGATGATCCAGTTAGAGACCATTCTAATTATTTCCTTAATGATAAGCCTTATCCCTTAGAAAAAATTGAGATTTATCAGTCATAGTAGCGGAGCTGTGGCAAAATTTTTATAGAAATTACGCATAAAATAATTTCATTCAAAGCATAAAAAGAGGACTTCCTACCATATTCTAGGAACTATCATCCTAGATTAATTAAAAGAATATTATTATGCATGGAGATATGGATGTTTGCATGTAGATGTAGAGGTATGGATGTGAGTGTGAATGTGGAGGTGGATGTATGCATGGAGATGTGGATGTATGCATGTAGAAATAGATGTGTAGATGAGGATGTAAATGGAGATGTGGATGGATGCATGTAGATGTAGATGTATAGATGTAGATGTGAATGGAGATATGGATGTATGCATGTGGATGTAGATGTATAGATGTAGATGTGGATGTGGAGGTGGATGGATGCATGTAGATGTAGATGTATAGATGTAGATGTGAATGGAGATGTGGATGTATACATGTAGATGTAGATGTATAGAAGTAGATATGGATGTGGAGGTGGATGTATGCATGTAGATGTAGATGTAGATGTGGAGGTGGATGTATGCATGTAGATGTGGATGTAGATGTGGAGTTGGATGTATGCATGTAGATGTAGATGTATAGATGTATAGATGTAGATGTATAGATGTGGATGTGAATGTGGAGGTGAATGTATGCATGTAGATATAAATGTATGGATGTGAATGTGAATGTGGATGTGGATGTATGCATGGAGTTGTGGATGTATGCGTGTAGATATGACTGTATGTAGATGGGGATGTTTGGATATGAATGTGGAATAAGTAAGGTGGGTTGATGAGGGATAATGTGGAAAAATGAGAGTTAATATAGAAATTGTATTTGTAAACTGTTTGTAAATGCTGTTTGTAGATGATTGTTTTATGTCAAGAATGCTGGGGGGAGCATTTTGACCGTCTTGTGATTAAGGTCGTGATGATAAAGTTGCAACTGCTGACGGAGAGTCAATGAAGGACGTCTCGCGTAGCAAGGTCGGTCGAGGTCTTGACCAGCCTCGGTGCGATTAAAATGGTGAGCTTCCGGTACGGTGGATGAGGGGCCAAGGAAGCGGCCTATGAGTGAAGCGCTAGGTCACCTGCGAAGGATCCTAGAGGGTGCTGACCATACGGTGCTCGGGCTCTGGGTCGCCTAGGATACCCACGCGTGCGTCGAGGAAGATATTGGAACAAGAGTAGGAGTTGTTTTCTGAAATCGGGCATGGATCTGGTTGATTGACCTTGCTGGTCTTCAATGGATGAGTCCATGGCTCTTTATATGGATCTGTTGGTTGATCTTGCTGATCTTTAACAAGAGTCCATCTTGATAAGTGTTTATATTACTGAGTATTATGGGCTAGGAACTATCGAAACGGCCCATGCCAATTATGCCATAGATACTCTAATGAAGGAATGATGGGAAATTAAGAATCAATTGGATAAATTGGAAGATGGTGATCAATGATACTATGGTTTTATTAAAGGGTTGTTTTAAACTGGTTGAATCTGTGAAAAGGCAATTTCATATTGGGTGTGTGAGTGGTGTGACTAGTTTTATCTTTGCATGAACATCCGGCTAGGGGGCCTTGGAACTCTTTTCCTTGGTACCCGGGACAAAACCTACCCAAATTCTTAATTGGATCCCATCACTACAGTGGTTGGGCGGTTGGGTGGTTGGGTGGTTGGGTGGTTGGCTAACCCATGGGACTGGATGGGGTTAGGCTGGACTGATGGATCCGTGAATCGAGACTCAAACTTTTGTTTTTACGATAGATAAAATAAATCCCGGACAGCAACTGTTCTATGGATAGGAATCAACGGCTGTGCCTCTTGAATGGGAAAAAAAGCGTTGATCCCAATGATCCAAGTGCAAGTTTCTCCCTTGATCTGACCAAGTATCTTATAGATGTAATTGGATCAGCTCGATCAGAAATGATCTTGACTACGTTAGAGTAAAAAGTTATCCTGTGGTGGAATCGCCCGTGCTTTCCGGTAAAGGAAGTTTTTCCGGGTTCGGTTTTGGAACAACCGACGGATTAGTCTCTTATCCGGATATCCGTGCGTGAGGCCCCGAATGTGGGACCCCTGTCCCGCGCGAGAAGTGCCTTCCGCTGCTAGTATCCCGAATCTGTTGCTCGGTGGGAACAGGGATCTTACAGTTGGTATCAGAGCATTTGGTTAATAAAGATCAACTGAGAAGACAAATATGTCTAAAATTTATCAAGAAACACAAAAAGGTTATAATTGTGTGAGATAATTCATACAATTTGATATTCAAACTGAACCTCGTAATTTGGTAATTGGGTCTTCAGATGGAAGTACCGCAATTATATAGAATCCTTGACTTGCTTGAGGCCTAGACATGATAGTATTTACCTTATAATTCCAAGGGCCGTGACTACCCGTATATACCGAGAGTATATTGCAGCTCTTTACTGACAGTATATACGAGTAAATCTAAGACTTAAAATTATAAGCGTTAATGCTATCCAGATGATGATTTCGAATGTGATTGATATGATTTTTAATTCTGTTTGAGAATTGATGAATTGATTTGGATTTTGATTGAAAATGCTGATTGAAAAATGTTGATTTTTAAAAATTAGTTGAAATATAATGAAACCACAATGAGGGGGAATGGGACGAGTCCCTGTGATGATATTCATAACTAGAATGATGATAATGAATTCAGCAAATCACTATGAGGTTAGTGGGCTATGCTGTTAGATTGCTACTGTTAATACTTGACCGGTAGATCAAGTTAAGGGATGTCAAATTGAGAACTTGCTTGACTGAAGTTTCCGTGGAGGAATGTTCCGAAGGAAACTTTTCGGTCTAATAGACCATTATCATGTTAAAGATGTGAATGATATGACCTGAATGAATTGTTATTTAATGATGAGTTCTATATAAGGGATATTTATCCCAGTGTTCTGTTGGGTTGACCAGAATATAAGGAACCCCAGAATAAAATTGGATCTTAAGAAAAAGAGCTTTCCTCTACCTTGCGAGATGAGGACATCTCGCACTTTTTAAGTGGGGTAGAATGTAAGATTCTCCCCAGCCTTCGAGGTATACAGGAGTAAGAATCTCCCTTTCTGATCTTATAATTATTCCCTCTCTAAAGTAAAAGAAAGTTTCTGTTTAAAAAAGGAAGACCCTTTCCCTAGAATACTTCTCAGGAGTCCCACCTGTTTTAAGGATTCAGAACAATGAGTTCAGAAGTTAGAATCGGTGTTTTGGATACCAAGGTTTTGGTTTTCATTCGAGTACAGCCCAAAAGGAGTTCTTTATCTCTTGGGGAGTATAAGAAGTTATCCCCCAGATATTGTTACCCTTATATCTGAATTCAATAAAAATAGGTGACTTAGCCTACAAGCTTCTTTTATCTCCTCATCTCAAAGTTCTTAATACCTTCTATAGAAAAATGTGTCAAACACAAATCATGGAAAGACGCTAAAACTTCAGTGGCAAGTTACCGTTGGCTTCTAGGTTACGCTAGCTCCTTCCTTTATATAAGCCGTAACTTTTACTTGTCGCTCACAGTAATCTTACTCCCATCAATCTCCTTTCTTTCTTAATCTCCTTCATGGCTGAGCGCTCACTTTTTCCTCACCTAGGAACTTCTGTAGCTCAGACCAAATGGCGGACCTATCAAAACATAACTAGGGTAACACCCTGGGGTCAGCAGCACTTTCGTAACAATGTCCGCTTGGCCATGGTTATTGAAGCTTTGGGTTTGGGTTCCCGATACTACTGCGTCATGAGATCAAGGCATCTTGGGTTTTCTGAGCGGGTCTTCTTACTGGCGTGTTTTCTTCCTCATGAGAAGATATGCCTTTACCCCGTTTTTTGCTTGCCTCTCAGAGGTCCATTTGTTAGATCACCTCATACCATTGCGATAGGTGCGGCAATAACCAACAGAATTATTCCCATAGATGAGTTACCTTATCCTTGTGCAGCTTGTGAGTGCTGCTTTTGTGACCATATGATGGACGGGCTTATGGAAGTGTAAAGAGTTCTTCTATCTTTACTGTATAAGTTTCGAGAATGAATAAAGTTTAAATCTTGTTCTTATCTTGCTCTCTTTCAGACTTTTCTTGGTGGTTAATCTTGATTAAAATTTTTCTCTAAGTCTCATATTCGTGCATCTTGCAAAATTACCCTAGTTTGCGAGATGAGGACATCTCGCGTTTTTTAAGTGGGGTAGAATGTAAGATTCCTCCCCCACCCCCTTTTTGATGTCTAGTATCTTCCCCTGTAATCAATCCCTCTTCAGAAATATAAAGACCTTGTTTCTAACTATTTTAGCCTAGAGAGAGAAAATTATTCTAGAGAGAGAATATTCAGATTATGAATATTTTTGGATAGAAAAATAACTCATCTTATTAAAATAAGTTCCCCTGAAACAGAAATTCAAAAAGAATTTTCCAATGTGCAATTGGAATTAATTGGAAATAGGTATAAAGAACCTTAGTCTAAGGGTCTAGATTTTCATAAATTTTTTGATTATGGTCCAATTAAGGTTCCTATGGGCCAATAGCATCAATCCATGTGTAGGAAGGAGATAAATCCAAATTGTAAAAGAAGATACCCAAAAATGAGTAAATGCTCACATAAGATGAAGAGTTGAAAATGTACAAATTTTATTAGTAAAAAACTATGAGCAATAAAATTTTGACACATATGTAAGGAAGGAGAGTTCTTTAAAGAAGGTGCATATTTCACATAAGATGAAGAGTTGAAAATGTACAAGGTTTATTAGTAAAAAACTATGAGCAATAGAATTTTGACACATATGTAAGGAAGGGGAGTTCTTTAAAGGAGGTGCATATTTTACATAAGATGAAGAGTTGAAAATGCTTAAGGTTTATTAGTAAAAAACTATGAGCAATAGAATTTTGACACATATGTAAGGAAGGGGAGTTCTTTAAAGGATGTGCATATTTCACATGCTTGAATGAGTTTTAAACTCAAAAATAATGTGATATTTTTATCTCTCATATCTCTTGAACCAAACCAAATCAAAATGGAACCAAATCGAATAAAAAAGTAACCAAACTAGGTCCAAATCTAGTCCAAATTCAACCAAACTGACTTGGAAAATTCTAGAATCAGTTTGTTTGGTTAGGAGCTCAATTTTTCCTATAAATAGAAGCCTTCCCTTGTTGAAAAAGATATAATGTCTTATGCATTGTTACTCTACTCTACCTAAGCCAAGAACTGTGAATTCTTTAATAATTCACTAGTTTTTGATACTTCTCTCTTTCTTCAATCCCCATTGGTGGCTCCATCAACATACTAAACCAATTGATTGGTTAGGGGCCTCTACCGTGATCAAAGAATCAAGCAAATTATAAGATAAGTATAGTGAATTTTGATCTTTTTTATAATTTCTCAATGATTCTCTCTTCTCAACTCCTCTCAAGCTTGAGAAGCTTAATTGGTATGGTTTTTGAAATGCTATTGAAGTTAATTAATTAATGATAGTAAAGAATTATATAAAATTCTATTTATATTTAATTCTAATGGTTTTTCTCTCTCTCACTTAAGAAATGATCATACTCCTCACCCTTTTTCAATCCAAATTGTGAGGTCCCTGTTCCCACCGAGCAACGGATTCGGGGTACTAGCAGCGGAAGTAGCACTTCTCGCGCGGGCTAGGGGTCCCACACTCGGGGCCTCGCCCACGGATATCCGGACAAGAGACTAATCCGTCGGTTTGTCCAAAACCAAAATCGAAAAAACTTCCTTTACCCGAAAAGCACGGGCGATTCCACCAGGATAACTCTTTACTCTAACGTAGTCAAGATCATTACTGATCAAACTGATCTGACTGCACCTTTAACGGTACTTGGTCAAATCAAGGAAGAACTTGCACTTGGATCATTGGGATCAACGCTTTTTTCCCCATCAAGAGGCACAGCCGTTGATTCCTATCCATAGAACAATTTCTATCCGGGATTTACTTCATCTATCGTAATAATAGAAATTAAATCTCGATTTACGGATCCATCAGTCCAGCCTAACCCCATCCGATCCCATGGGTTAGCCAACCGCCCAACCACTGTAGTGATGGGATCCAATTTGGAATTTGGTTAGGTTTTGTCCCGGGTACCAAGGAAAAGAGTTCCAAGGCCCCCTAGCCGGAAGTTCATGCAAACATAAAACTAGTCATACCACTTACACACCCAATATGAAATTGCCTTTTTCTTAGCATCAACTAGCTTTAAAACAATCCTTTAATAAAACCATTATGTCACTGATGACAATCCTCAAAGTCTCTAGTTGAATCCTTATTTCCAGTCATTCTTTCATCGGTATACTTATGGCATCATTGGCAACCAGAACGCTCACCACCTGTTCTCTCAGGGGCCTTTTCCATAGTTCCTAGCTCATAGTAACCGGCAATATATTCATATAATAGAATGGAGTCTCCGTGGAAGATCAGCAAGATCAACCCACAGATCCATATAAAAGAGCCATGGACTCATCCGTTGAGGACCAGCAAGGCCAATCAACCAGATCCATGCCCGGTTTCAGAAAACAACTCTTTCTCCTTGTTCCAATATCTTCCACGACGCACGTGTGGGTATCTTCGGCGACCCAGAGCCCGAGCACCGTATGGTCAGCACCCTCTAGGATCCTTCGCAGGTGACCTAGCGCTTCACTCATAGGCCGCTTCCTTGGTCCCTCATCCACCGTACCGGAAGCTCACCATTTAAATCGAACCGAGGCTGGTCAAGACCTCGATCGACCTTGCTACGCGAGACGTCCTCCATTGACTCTCCGTCAGCAGTTGCAACTTTATCAGTTCAATCTTCATGACCTTAATCCTCAAGACGGTCAAAATGCTTCTCCTGCATTCTTGACATAAAACAGTCATTTACAAACAGTCACAAAATACAGTTTCTATAACGAACTCTTGTCTTTCCATATTATCCACTCTCGGACCACATTACTTGTTCCACATTCCATTCAGTGTGTACTCGTTCTCATCCATTCACTCATATAGACTACATTATCTCACATACATCTTCATATTCATTATTCTACATACATATCCGTGTTCGTACGTCCACATCATACATCCAATTTCACATTCATACATACGCATCTACATGCATACATCCACATCTACATTCATACATCCATACCTCCATTTCCACATCCACACATCCACATTCATATTCATACATCCACATTCACATGCATACATCCATTTTCACATCCTCATTCATACATCCACATTCACATACATACATCCACATCCGTATCTACATCCATACATCCACATCCACCTCTTCATTCACAATCACATCCATACATCCACATCTACATACATACATCCATATCTACATACATACATCCATACATCCACATCTTCATACATACATCCATTTTCACATCCTTATTCATACATACACATCCACATACATACATACACATCCGTATCTATATCCATACATCCACATCCACATCAACATTCACATTCATACATATACATCTACATGTATACATCCACATCACATTCATACAACCATATTATATCCATTCTCGTCCTAACACATCCCATATACGTCTTAACACATCCTAACTCATCTTAACACATTCTATCACATCTCATACACATCTTATCACATCTTTTTACATCTCATACACCTCTTATCACATCCTATCACTTTCCATACGCATCTTATCAAATCTTATCACATCTCATACACATCTTATCACATCTTTTTACATCTCATACACCTCTTATCACATCCTATCACTTTCCATACGCATCTTATCAATTCTTATCACATCTCATACACCTCTTATCACATCCTATCACTTTCCATACGCATCTTATCAATTCTTATCACATCTCATACACCTCTTATCACATCTTATCACATTTCATATCTTTTTTTTTAAAAGAGAATTCTTATATTCGATATAAGATTTCTCTACACATTTATTTATACATAAATTCCATTTAAGGAGACTAACACTTTCGAAATTAAAATCAATCTTTTATGCATCTTCTTATGCATAAATTCAATTTGGTAGGAAATTACACTTTTAGAATAAAAGATTTCTCTTATGCATCTAAGTTAAGCATAAAATCCATTTATGAGGAAAATCACACTTTTAGTATAAAAAGAATATCTTTTATGCATACCTATATGCATGAAATCCAATATGATAAAAGTAACACTTTTGATATAAAATTTTTTCCTTTATGCATACTTCTATGCATGAAAATTAAAAATGATAAAAGTAACACTTTTGATATAAAAATTTTCTTTTATGTATAATTCTATGCATGAAAATTAAAAATGATAAAAGTAACACTTTTGATATAAAAATTTTTCTTTTATGCATACTTCTATGCATGAAAATTAAAAATGATAAAAGTAACACTTTTGATATAAAAATTTTCTTTTATGCATACTTCTATGCATGAAAATTAAAAATGATAAAAGTAACACTTTTGATATAAAATTTTTTCCTTTATGCATACTTCTATGCATGAAAATTAAAAATGATAAAAGTAACACTTTTGATATAAAAAATTTTCCATTATGCATACTTCTATGCATGAAAATTAAAAATGATAAAAGTAACACTTTTGATTTAAAAAAATTTCTTTTATGCATACTTCTATGCATGAAAATTAAAAATGATAAAAGTAACACTTTTGATATAAAAAATTTTCTTTTATGCATACTTCTATGCATAAAAATTAAAAATGATAAAAGTAACACTTTTGATATAAAAATTTTTCCTTTATGCATACTTCTATGCATGAAAATTAAAAATGATAGCATGATATTAAAATTCAATTTCTCCATGATTGTAATGAAATTCTTTCAATTAATCTAGGATGATAATTCCTAGAATATGGTAAGAAGTCCTCTTTTTATGCTTTGAATAAGATTATTTTATGCATAATTTTTATAAAAATTTTGCCATAGCTCCGCTGCTATGACTGATAAATTTCAATTTTTCTAAGGGATAATGCTTATCATTAAGGAAATAAATAAAATGATCTCTAATTGGATTATCAATCCATAATGGATTGAATCATCAATATACATAAACTAAAAGCATAGAAAAAAGCCATTAATTTGGCCTCAAGCATAGCTTAATCTTGGGTTAAGGAAAAGCTTTATGAAAAGCTTGATTTGGATTGAGAATGGGTCATGAGTATGACCATTTCTTGAGTGAGAGAGAGAAATTACATAAAAACTATTAGAATTTAAACATAAATGGAAATTAACTTCAATAGCATTTATTAAATTATGTAACTCTTCACTACTAATCACCAATTAACTTCAATAGCATTTTAAAAACCATACCAATTAAGCTTCTCAAGCTTGAGAGGGGTTGAGAAGAGAGAAACATTGAGAAATTATAGAAAGATCAATATTCACTAATTACCTTACAACTTGCTTGATTCTTTGTTCACGGTAGAGGCCCCCAACCAATCAATTGGTTAAGTATGTTGATGGAGCCACTAATGGGGATTGAAGAAAGAGGGAAGCTCCAAAAACTAGTGAATTATTAAATGAATTCACAGTTCTTGGCTTAGGTGGAGTAGAGTAACGATGCATAAACACTATCTATTTTTCAACAAGGGGGAGGCTTCTATTTATAGGAAAAACTGAGCTCCTAACCAAACAAACTGATTCTAGAATTTTCTAAATCAGTTTGGTCAATATTTGACCATTTTTAGGTCAGTTAAGCTAACTTTTTGGAACTAGACTTGAATGAGGAGAGAGGAGAGATGAAATATCTCAATTTTTATGAGTTTAAAACTCATTCAAGCATGTGAAATATGCACCTCCTTTAAAGAACTCCCCTTCCTTACATATGTGTCATAATGGAATTATTTTAATATTGCTCATAGTTTTTTTACTAATAAACCTTGTACATTTTCAACTCTTCATCTTATGTGAAATATGCACCTCCTTTAAAGAATTCCCCTTCCTTACATATGTGTCATAATGGAATCATTTTAATATTGCTCACTGTTTTTTACTAATAAACCTTGTACATTTTCAACTCTTCATCTTATGTGAAATATGCACCTCCTTTAAAGAATTTCCCTTCCTTACATATGTGTCATAATGGAATCATTTTAATATTGCTCATAGTTTTTTTACTAATAAACCTTGTACATTTTCAACTCTTCATCTTATGTGAGCATTTACTCATTTTTGGATACCCAAAATATCTCATATTTTTAATATTGCTCATAGTTTTTTACTAATAAACCTTGTACATTTTCAACTCTTCACCTTATGTGAGCATTTACTCATTTTTGGGTATCTTCTTTTTACAAATTTGGATTTATCTCTTCCCTACACATGGATTGATGCTATTGGCCCATAGGAACCTTAATTGGACCATAGTCTAAAGATTTCTGAAAATCTAGACCCTTAGACTAAGGTTCTTTATACCTATTTCCAATTAATTCCAATTGCACATTGGAAAATTCTTTTTGAATTTCTGTTTCAGGGGAACTCATCTGAATTATAAGAGATATTTTTCTATCCAAAAATATTCAAAATCTGAATATTCTCTCTCTAGAATAATTTTTCTCTCTCTAGGCTAAAATAGTTAGCAACAGGGTCTTTATATTTCTGAAGAGGGTTGATTATAGGGGAAGATACTAGACATCAAAAAGGGGGTTGGGGGAGGAATCTTACATTCTACCCCACTTAAAAAACGCGAGATGTCCTCATCTCGCAACTTGTGATAATTTTGCAAGATTCACGAATATGAGACAGAGAAAAATTTTAATCAAGATTAACCACCAAGATAAGTCTTAAAGAGAGCAAGATTCAAAATACGAACAAGATTTAAACTTTATTCATTCTCGGAACTTATACAGTAAAGATAGAGGAACTCTTTACACTTCCATAAGCCCGTCCATCATATGGTCACAAAAGCAGTCCTCACAAGCTGCACAAGTATAAGGTAACTCATCTATGGGAATGATTCTGTGGGTTATTGCTGCGCCTATCTCAGTGGTATGAGGTGTTCTAACAAAAAGACCTCTGAGAGGCAAGCCAAAAACGGGATAAAGGCATATCTTCTGATGAGGAAGAAAACACGCCAGTAAGAAGACCCGCTCAGAAAACCCAGGATGCCTTGATCTCATGACGCAGTAGTATCGGGGACCCAAACCCAAAGCTTCAATAACCATGGCCAAGCGGACATTGTTACGAAAGTGCTGCTGACTCCAGGGTGTTACCCTAGTTATGTCTTGATAGGTCCGCCATTTTGTCTGCGCTACAGAAGTTCCCAAGTGAGGGAAAAGTGAGCGCTCATACTGCTCTATAAAATCTTTCTTCACAGACTCCCTTGCGTCTTGAAGGTGAGAAATCATCATGGATAAAACTAATTCTTGTTGCCAAGCCATGAAGAAGATTAAGAAAGAAAGAAGATCGATGGAAGTAAGATTACTGTGAACGACAAGTAAAAGTTACGACTTATATAAAGGAAGGAGCTAGCGTAACTTAGAAGCCAACGGTAACTTGCCACTGAAGTTTTATCGTCTTTCATGATTTGGGTTTGGCACATTTTTCTATAGAAGGTATTCAGAACTTTGAGATGAGGAGATAAAAGAAGTTCGTAAGCTAAATCACCTACTTTCTTTGGTCCACAATATCTGGGAGATAACTTCTTATACTTCCCAAGAGATAAAGAACTTCTTTTGGGCCGTACTCGAGACCAAAACCTTGATATCCAAAACATCGATTCTCACTTTTGAACTCGTTGTTCTGAATCCTTAAAACAGGTGGGACTCTTGAGAAGTATTCAGGAAAAAGGTTCTTCCTTTTTTAGACAGAATCTTTCTTTTATTTTAGAGAGAGAATAATTATAAGATCAGAAAGGGAGATTCTTACTCCTGTATACCTCGAAGGCTGGGGGAGGAATCTTACATTCTACCCCACTTAAAAGGTGCAAGATGTCCTCATCTCGCAAGTAGAGGACAACTCTTTTGCTTAAGATCCAATTTATTCTGGGGTTCCTTATATTCCGGTCAACCCAACAGAATATGGGGATAAATATCCCTTATATAGAACTCATCATTAAATAACAATTCATTCAGATCATATCATTCATATCTTTAACACGATAATGGTCCATTAGACCGAAAAATTTCCTTCTGAACATTCCTCCACGGAATTTAAGTTAAGCAAGTTCTCAATTTGTCATCCCTTAACTTGATCTACCGTCTCAAGTATTAACAAGAGCAATTTGACAGCACAATCCACTAATCTCATAGTGACTTGCTGAATCATTTTCATCATTTATCATTACAGGGACTCATCCCAATCATCCACATTGTGGTTTCGCTCAGCTTATTACATTTCAACCCATTTTCAAGGATCATCATTTTTCAATCAGAATCCAAATCAATTCATCAGTTCCCAAACAGAATTAAAAATCATATCAACCACATTCAAAATCATCATCTGGATAGCATTAACGCTTATAATTTCAAGTCTTAGATTTACTCGTATATACTGTCGGTAAAGAGCTGCAGTTATACCCTCGGTATATACGGATAGTCATGATACTCGAAACTATAAGGTAAATACCATCATGTCTAGGTCTCAAGCAAGTCAGGGTTCCATACAATTGCGGTACTTCCAATTGAAGACCCAATTACTAATTTACGAATTCCAATTTGAATTAACAATTTGTATGAATTATATCAAACAATTACAACCTTTTTGTGCGTCTTGATAAACTTTTGACATAATTTGCTCCTCAGTTGATCTTATTGGAGATCTATGACTTAAGTCTGATAAATAGATTTTTCTTTATCAGCAGATCGTCCGCCGTAAACAATCATTTATACAACAGAAAATTTTTCTCCGGAAAACATTTTGTTATTTATATAAAAGTTGCATTATGTACATAGAGCAGTTCGGCTCCAGAACTCAAAATCTCCTCGGGAAACGCATATGACGACGGTATTGGGCCATAGCCATGCCCTGATACAAACGTCCACTTACTGACAAGGGAGCTATTATATTCCATTTAGGAATAAAACAACTAAGAAGTCTGTAGACTTGGCATGCAAGCCTGAAATTTCGAGGTGTTGAATGATATAAAATGACGCCACGTACGATTTTCAGCTTTAACAAAATCATAGCCAATGAAAGGTTCTCCCACAGCATTGCACGGTGGTCGCAAGAGGCGTGGACATATTGCCCTGCAAACCACTTATGCTGAATTCTATCCGCTGGGTTAGGAAAATATAAATCCTCGAAATGGCGTGCGAGTCTTCTTCGGCTTATTCGAGTTGAAGCGGAAGAGATGAGATGCTCGAAGGCAAATGCAATCATATCTTGAGACTGGGTGAGGTCGGGAATACCAGATAAATGGGGAACTTCCATCTATAAAAACAAATTTTTTTTTTGATTAAAATTTCTTCATTAAAGAAGCTTACGGAATGAAAATACATTATGAAAATTCTGTTTCTGAATTCTTTTTATAATTTCAAATAAGAATTTAATTATCTTTATTAGCTTTCAATTTCGCTCTGATACCAACTGTGAGGTCCCTGTTCCCACCGAGCAACGGATTCGGGGTACTAGCAACGGAAGTAGCACTTCTCGCGCGGGACAGGGGTCCCACACTCGGGGCCTCGCCCACGGATATCCGGACAAGAGACTAATCCGTCGGTTTGTCCAAAACCGAAATCGAAAAAACTTCCTTTACCCGAAAAGCACGGGCGATTCCACCAGGATAACTCTTTACTCTAACGTAGTCAAGATCATTACTGATCAAACTGATCTGACTGCACCTTTAACGGTACTTGGTCAAATCAAGGAAGAACTTGCACTTGGATCATTGGGATCAACGCTTTTTTCCCCATCAAGAGGCACAGCCGTTGATTCCTATCCATAGAACAATTTCTATCCGGGATTTACTTCATCTATCGTAATAATAGAAATTAAATCTCGATTTACGGATCCATCAGTCCAGCCTAACCCCATCCGATCCCATGGGTTAGCCAACCGCCCAACCACTGTAGTGATGGGATCCAATTTGGAATTTGGTTAGGTTTTGTCCCGGGTACCAAGGAAAAGAGTTCCAAGGCCCCCTAGCCGGAAGTTCATGCAAACATAAAACTAGTCATACCACTTACACACCCAATATGAAATTGCCTTTTTCTTAGCATCAACTAGCTTTAAAACAATCCTTTAATAAAACCATTATGTCACTGATGACAATCCTCAAAGTCTCTAGTTGAATCCTTATTTCCAGTCATTCTTTCATCGGTATACTTATGGCATCATTGGCAACCAGAACGCTCACCACCTGTTCTCTCAGGGGCCTTTTCCATAGTTCCTAGCTCATAGTAACCGGCAATATATTCATATAATAGAATGGAGTCTCCGTGGAAGATCAGCAAGATCAACCCACAGATCCATATAAAAGAGCCATGGACTCATCCGTTGAGGACCAGCAAGGCCAATCAACCAGATCCATGCCCGGTTTCAGAAAACAACTCTTTCTCCTTGTTCCAATATCTTCCACGATGCACGTGTGGGTATCTTCGGCGACCCAGAGCCCGAGCACCGTATGGTCAGCACCCTCTAGGATCCTTCGCAGGTGACCTAGCGCTTCACTCATAGGCCGCTTCCTTGGTCCCTCATCCACCGTACTGGAAGCTCACCATTTAAATCGAACCGAGGCTGGTCAAGACCTCGATCGACCTTGCTACGCGAGACGTCCTCCATTGACTCTCCGTCAGCAGTTGCAACTTTATCAGTTCAATCTTCATGACCTTAATCCTCAAGACGGTCAAAATGCTTCTCCAGCATTCTTGACATAAAACAGTCATTTACAAACAATCACAAAATACAGTTTCTATAACGAACTCTTGTCTTTCCATATTATCCACTCTCGGACCACATTACTTGTTCCACATTCCATTCAGTGTGTACTCGTTCTCATCCATTCACTCATATAGACTACATTATCTCACATACATCTTCATATTCATTATTCTACATACATATCCGTGTTCGTACGTCCACATCATACATCCAATTTCACATTCATACATACGCATCTACATGCATACATCCACATCTACATTCATACATCCATACCTCCATTTCCACATCCACACATCCACATTCATATTCATACATCCACATTCACATGCATACATCCATTTTCACATCCTCATTCATACATCCACATTCACATACATACATCCACATCCGTATCTACATCCATACATCCACATCCACCTCTTCATTCACAATCACATCCATACATCCACATCTACATACATACATCCATATCTACATACATACATCCATACATCCACATCTTCATACATACATCCATTTTCACATCCTCATTCATACATACACATCCACATACATACATACACATCCGTATCTATATCCATACATCCACATCCACATCAACATTCACATTCATACATATACATCTACATGTATATATCCACATCACATTCATACAACCATATTATATCCATTCTCGTCCTAACACATCCCATATACGTCTTAACACATCCTAACTCATCTTAACACATTCTATCACATCTCATACACATCTTATCACATCTTTTTACATCTCATACACCTCTTATCACATCCTATCACTTTCCATACGCATCTTATCACATCTCATACACATCTTATCACATCTTTTTACATCTCATACACCTCTTATCACATCCTATCACTTTCCATACGCATCTTATCAATTCTTATCACATCTCATACACCTCTTATCACATCCTATCACTTTCTATACGCATCTTATCAATTCTTATCACATCTCATACACCTCTTATCACATCTTATCACATTTTATATCTTTTTTTTAAAAAAGAGAATTCTTATATTTGATATAAGATTTCTCTACACATTTATTTATACATAAATTCCATTTAAGGAGACTAACACTTTCGAAATTAAAATCAATCTTTTATGCATCTTCTTATGCATAAATTCAATTTGGTAGGAAATTACACTTTTAGAATAAAAGATTTCTCTTATGCATCTAAGTTAAGCATAAAATCCATTTATGAGGAAAATCACACTTTTAGTATAAAAAGAATATCTTTTATGCATACCTATATGCATGAAATCCAATATGATAAAAGTAACACTTTTGATATAAAATTTTTTCCTTTATGCATACTTCTATGCGTGAAAATTAAAAATGATAAAAGTAACACTTTTTATATAAAAAATTTTCCTTTATGCATACTTCTATGCATGAAAATTAAAAATGATAAAAGTAACACTTTTGATATAAAAATTTTCTTTTATGCATAATTCTATGCATGAAAATTAAAAATGATAAAAGTAACACTTTTGATATAAAAATTTTTCTTTTATGCATACTTCTATGCATGAAAATTAAAAATGATAAAAGTAACACTTTTGATATAAAAATTTTCTTTTATGCATACTTCTATGCATGAAAATTAAAAATGATAAAAGTAACACTTTTGATATAAAATTTTTTCCTTTATGCATACTTCTATGCATGAAAATTAAAAATGATAAAAGTAACACTTTTGATATAAAAAATTTTCCTTTATGCATACTTCTATGCATGAAAATTAAAAATGATAAAAGTAACACTTTTGATTTAAAAATTTTTCTTTTATGCATACTTCTATGCATGAAAATTAAAAATGATAAAAGTAACACTTTTGATATAAAAAATTTTCTTTTATGCATACTTCTATGCATGAAAATTAAAAATGATAAAAGTAACACTTTTGATATAAAAATTTTTCCTTTATGCATACTTCTATGCATGAAAATTAAAAATGATAAAAATAACACTTTTGATATAAAAATTTATCCATTATGCATACTTCTATGCATGAAATAAAAATGGTAAAAATAACACTTTTGATATAAAAATTTATCCATTATGCATACTTCTATGCATGAAATAAAAATGGTAAAAATAACACTTTTGATATAAAAATTTATCCATTATGCATACTTCTATGCATGAAATAAAAATGGTAAAAATAACACTTTTGATATAAAAACTTATCCTTTATGCATGATATTAAAATTCAATTTCTCCATGATTGTAATGAAATTCTTTCAATTAATCTAGGATGATAATTCCTAGAATATGGTAGGAAGTCCTCTTTTTATGCTTTGAATAAGATTATTTTATGCATAATTTTTATAAAAATTTTGCCATAGCTCCGCTGCTATGACTGATAAATTTCAATTTTTCTAAGGGATAATGCTTATCATTAAGGAAATAATTAAAATGATCTCTAATTGGATTATTAATCCATAATGGATTGAATCATCAATATACATAAACTAAAAGCATAGAAAAAAGCCATTAATTTGGCCTCAAGCATAGCTTAATCTTGGGTTAAGGAAAAGCTTTATGAAAAGCTTGATTTGGATTGAGAATGGGTCATGAGTATGACCATTTCTTGAGTGAGAGAGAGAAATTACATAAAAACTATTAGAATTTAAACATAAATGGAAATTAACTTCAATAGCATTTATTAAATTATGTAACTCTTCACTACTAATCACCAATTAACTTCAATAGCATTTAAAAAACCATACCAATTAAGCTTCTCAAGCTTGAGAGGGGTTGAGAAGAGAGAAACATTGAGAAATTATAGAAAGATCAATATTCACTAATTACCTTACAACTTGCTTGATTCTTTGTTCACGGTAGAGGCCCCCAACCAATCAATTGGTTAAGTATGTTGATGGAGCCACTAATGGGGATTGAAGAAAGAGGGAAGCTCCAAAAACTAGTGAATTATTAAATGAATTCACAGTTCTTGGCTTAGGTGGAGTAGAGTAACGATGCATAAACACTATCTATTTTTCAACAAGGGGGAGGCTTCTATTTATAGGAAAAATTGAGCTCCTAACCAAACAAACTGATTCTAGAATTTTCTAAATCAGTTTGGTCAATATTTGACCATTTTTAGGTCAGTTAAGCTAACTTTTTGGAACTAGACTTGAATGAGGAGAGAGGAGAGATGAAATATCTCAATTTTTATGAGTTTAAAACTCATTCAAGCATGTGAAATATGCACCTCCTTTAAAGAACTCCCCTTCCTTACATATGTGTCATAATGGAATCATTTTAATATTGCTCATAGTTTTTTTACTAATAAACCTTGTACATTTTCAACTCTTCATCTTATGTGAAATATGCACCTCCTTTAAAAAATTCCCCTTCCTTACATATGTGTCATAATGGAATCATTTTAATATTGCTCACTGTTTTTTACTAATAAACCTTGTACATTTTCAACTCTTCATCTTATGTGAAATATGCACCTCCTTTAAAGAATTCCCCTTCCTTACATATGTGTCATAATGGAATCATTTTAATATTGCTCACAGTTTTTTACTAATAAACCTTGTACATTTTCAACTCTTCATCTTATGTGAAATATGCACCTCCTTTAAAGAATTCCCCTTCCTTACATATGTGTCATAATGGAATCATTTTAATATTGCTCATAGTTTTTTACTAATAAACCTTGTACATTTTCAACTCTTCATCTTATGTGAGCATTTACTCATTTTTGGATACCCAAAATATCTCATATTTTTAATATTGCTCATAGTTTTTTACTAATAAACCTTGTACATTTTCAACTCTTCACCTTATGTGAGCATTTACTCATTTTTGGGTATCTTCTTTTTACAAATTTGGATTTATCTCTTCCCTACACATGGATTGATGCTATTGGCCCATAGGAACCTTAATTGGACCATAGTCTAAAGATTTCTGAAAATCTAGACCCTTAGACTAAGGTTCTTTATACCTATTTCCAATTAATTCCAATTGCACATTGGAAAATTCTTTTTGAATTTCTGTTTCAGGGGAACTCATCTGAATTATAAGAGATATTTTTCTATCCAAAAATATTCAAAATCTGAATATTCTCTCTCTAGAATAATTTTTCTCTCTCTAGGCTAAAATAGTTAGCAACAGGGTCTTTATATTTCTGAAGAGGGTTGATTACAGGGGAAGATACTAGACATCAAAAAGGGGGTTGGGGGAGGAATCTTACACAAATGAAGCTTTTCATAAGGCTTCTCCTTAATCCAAGATTAAGCTATGCTTGAGGCCAAATTAATGGCTTTTTCTATGCTTTTAATTTATGTATATTGATGATTCAATCCATTATGGATTGATGATCCAATTAGAGACCATTCTAATTATTTTCTTAATGATAAGCCTTATCCCTTAGAAAAAATTGAGATTTATCAGTCATAGTAGCGGAGCTATGGCAAAATTTTTATAGAAATTACGCATAAAATAATTTCATTCAAAGCATAAAAAGAGGACTTCCTACCATATTCTAGGAACTATCATCCTAGATTAATTAAAAGAATATTATTATGCATGGAGATATGGATGTTTGCATGTAGATGTAGAGGTATGGATGTGAGTGTGAATGTGGAGGTGGATGTATGCATGGAGATGTGGATGTATGCATGTAGAAATAGATGTGTAGATGAGGATGTAAATGGAGATGTGGATGGATGCATGTAGATGTAGATGTATAGATGTAGATGTGAATGGAGATATGGATGTATGCATGTGGATGTAGATGTATAGATGTAGATGTGGATGTGGAGGTGGATGGATGCATGTAGATGTAGATGTATAGATGTAGATGTGAATGGAGATGTGGATGTATGCATGTAGATGTAGATGTATAGAAGTAGATGTGGATGTGGAGGTGGATGTATGCATGTAGATGTAGATGTGGATGTAGATGTGGAGGTGGATGTATGCATGTAGATGTGGATGTAGATGTGGAGTTGGATGTATGCATGTAGATGTAGATGTATAGATGTGGATGTGAATGTGGAGGTGGATGTATGCATGTAGATATAAATGTATGGATGTGAATATGGATGTGGATGTGGATGTATGCATGGAGTTGTGGATGTATGCGTGTAGATATGAATGTATGTAGATGGGGATGTTTGGATGTGAATGTGGATATGGAATGTGGAATAAGTAAGGTGGGTTGATGAGGGATAATGTGGAAAAATGAGAGTTAATATAGAAATTGTATTTTTAAACTGTTTGTAAATGCTGTTTGTAGATGATTGTTTTATGTCAAGAATGCTGGGGGGAGCATTTTGACCGTCTTGTGATTAAGGTCGTGATGATAAAGTTGCAACTGCTGACGGAGAGTCAATGAAGGACGTCTCGCGTAGCAAGGTCCGTTGACCAGCCTCGGTGCGATTAAAATGGTGAGCTTCCGGTACGGTGGATGAGGGACCAAGGAAGTGGCCTATAAGTGAAGGGCTAGGTCACCTGCGAAAGGATCCTAGAGGGTGCTCACCATACGGTGCTTGGGCTCTGGGTCACCTAGGATACCCACGCGTGCGTCGAGGAAGATATTGGAACAAGAGTAGGAGTTGTTTTCTGAAATCGGGCATGGATCTGGTTGATTGACCTTGCTGGTCTTCAATGGATGAGTCCATGGCTCTTTATATGGATCTGTTGGTTGATCTTGCTGATCTTCAACGAGAGTCCATCTTGATAAGTGTTTATATTGCCGAGTATTATGGGCTAGGAACTATCGAAATGGCCCCTGCCAATGATGCCATAGATACTCTGATGAAGGAATGATGGGAAATTAAGAATCAATTGGATAAATTGGAAGATGGTGATCAATGATACTATGGTTTTATTAAAGGATTGTTTTAAACTGGTTGAATTTGTGAAAAGGCAATTTCATATTGGGTGTGTGAGTGGTGTGACTAGTTTTATCTTTGCATGAATATCTGGCTAGGGGGCCTTGGAACTCTTTTCCTTGGTACCCAGGACAAAACCTAACCAAATTCTTAATTGGATCCCATCACTACAGTGGTTGGGCGGTTGGCTAACCCATGGGACTGGATGGGGTTAGGCTGGACTGATGGATCCGTGAATCGAGACTCAAACCTTTGTTTTTACGATAGATAAAATAAATCCCGGACAGTAACTGTTCTATGGAAAGGAATCAACGGTTGTGCCTCTTGAATGGGGAAAAAAGCATTGATCCCAATGATCCAAGTGCAAGTTTCTCCCTTGATCTGACCAAGTATCTTATAGATGTAATTGGATCAGCTCGATCAGAAATGATCTTGACTACGTTAGAGTAAAAAGTTATCCTGGTGGAATCGCCCGTGCTTTTCGGTAAAGGAAGTTTTTTCGGGTTCGGTTTTGGAACAACCGACGGATTAGTCTCTTATCCGGATATCCGTGGGTGAGGCCCCGAATGTGGGACCCCTGTCCCGCGCGAGAAGTGCTACTTCCGCTGCTAGTATCCCGAATCTGTTGCTCGGTGGGAACAGGGATCTTACAGTATTGGAAAATTCTAGAATCAGTTTGTTTGGTTAGGAGCTCAATTTTTCCTATAAATAGAAGCCTTCCCTTGTTGAAAAAGATATAGTGTCTTATGCATTGTTACTCTACTCCACGTAAGCCAAGAACTGTGAATTCTTTAATAATTCACTAGTTTTTGATACTTCTCTCTTTCTTCAATCCCCATTGGTGGCTCCATCAACATACTAAACCAATTGATTGGTTGGGGGCCTCTACCGTGATCAAAGAATCAAGCAAATTATAAGATAAGTATAGTGAATTTTGATCTTTTCTATAATTTCTCAATGATTCTGTCTTCTCAACCCCTCTCAAGCTTGAGAAGCTTAATTGATATGGTTTTTGAAATGCTATTGACGTTAATTAATTAATGATAGTAAAGAATTACATAAAATTTTATTTATATTTAATTCTAATGGTCTTTCTCTCTCTCACTTAAGAAATGGTCATACTCATGACCCTTTTCAATCCAAATGAAGCTTTTCATAAGGCTTTTCCTTAATCCAAGATTAAGCTATGCTTGAGGCCAAATTAATGGCTTTTTTCTATTATGTATATCGATGATTCAATCCATTATGGATTGATGATCCAATTAGAGACCATTCTAATTATTTCCTTAATGATAAGCCTTATCCCTTAGAAAAAATTGAGATTTATCAGTCATAGTAGCGGAGCTATGGCAAAATTTTTATAGAAATTACGCATATCATTAGGAAGTGAATGGGGTCTTCTTGGGCCCTTTAATTTGCCCAAGCCTAATCAAGGTGATTAAGGAATAGCCAAATGGGGGGTTGCCATGTGGACTGAAATGTTGGGTTTGTAAGAGAGGTGTAAGAGTGGTCAAAGGGTGCACTTTTTTCCCCAAAAAGGGGGGGAGGCAATTTTACAATTTTCTGATCTCCATAACTTCTACATACAAGCTCCAATTTGAGCGGAGATTATAGATCCGTGATCTACGCATCAAGAGCTTTCCATAGATATGTTACATGATATGGTTTTGTCCGCTAGATTTTAAATTCCATTTTCCCTCCAAAATTCAAATTCAAATAAAGTAGCCGTTTTGAAGCTTCTAATTAGAAAACGTTTCTTCTTAAGAGAAAAGGTTTGACTCCTTAAACTGCCAAATAAAAGGGCCCAAGAAGCCTTCCATTGAGGTCCTAATGAATAATTTCATTCAAAGCATAAAAAGAGGACTTCCTACCATATTCTAGGAACTATCATCCTAGATTAATTAAAAGAATTTTATTATGCATGGAGATGTGGATGTTTGCATGTAGATGTAGATGTATGGATGTGAGTGTGAATGTGGAGGTGGATGTGATGTGGATGTATGCATGTAGAAGTAGATGTATAGATGAGGATGTAAATGGAGATGTGGATGGATGCATGTAGATGTAGATGTGAATGGAGATGTGGATGTATGCATGTAGATGTAAATGTATAGATGTGGATGTGGATGGATGCATGTAGATGTAGATGTATAGATGTAGATGTGAATGGAGATGTGGATGTATGCATGTAGATGTAGATGTATAGATGTAGATGTGGATGTGGAGGTGGATGTATGCATGTAGATGTCGATGTATAGATGTGGATGTGAATGTGGAGGTGGATGTATGCATGGAGATGTGGATGTATGCATGTAGAAGTAGATGTATAGATGAGGATGTAAATGGAGATGTGGATGGATGCATGTAGATGTAGATGTATAGATGTAGATGTGAATGGAGATGTGGATGTATGCATGTAGATGTAGATGTATAGATGTAGATGTGGATGTGGAGGTGGATGGATGCATGTAGATGTAGATGTATAGATGTAGATGTGAATGGAGATGTGAATGTATGCATGTAGATGTAGATGTATAGATGTAGATGTGGATGTGGAGGTGGATGTATGCATGTAGATGTAGATGTGGATGTAGATGTGGAGGTGGATGTATGCATGTAGATGTAGATGTATAGATGTGGATGTGAATGTGGAGGTGGATGTATGCATGCAGATGTAGATGTAGATGTATGGAGGTGAATGTGAATGTGGATGTGGATGTATGCATAGAGATGTGGATGTATGCATGTAGATGTGAATGTACGCATATAGATGTGGATGTATGGATGTGAATGTGCATGTAGATGCAGATGTATAGATGTGGATGCATGAATGTGCATGTAGATGTGGATGTGAAAATAGATGTATGGATGTAGATGTGGATGTATGGATGTGAATATATGATATGTGATGTGAAGGAATCTGAAGTGATGAGATGGAAAATGATGTGATGGGATGAGTATACATATAAATGGAACATGGAATAAGTAATGTAGATCAATTGATGAGGGATAATGTGGAAAAATGAAAGTTAAAATAGAAATTGTATTGTAAACTGTTTGTAGATGCTGTTTGTAAATGACTGTTTTATGTCAAGAATGCTGGGGGAGCATTTTGACCATCTTGTGATTAACCTAATTGATAAAGTTGCAACGGAGAGTCAATGAAGGACGTCTCCCGTAGCAAGGTCCACCGAGGTCTTGACCAGCCTCGGTGCGATTAAAATGGTGAGCTTCCGGTACGGTGGATGAGGGGCCAAGGAAGCGGCCTATGAGTGAAGCGCTAGGTCACCTGCGAAGGATCCTAGAGGGTGCTGACCATACGGTGCTCGGGCTCTGGGTCGCCTAGGATACCCACGCATGCGTCGAGGAAGATATTGGAACAAGAGTAGGAGTTGTTTTCTGAAATCGGGCATGGATCTGGTTGATTGACCTTGCTGGTCTTCAATGGATGAGTCCATGGCTCTTTATATGGATCTGTTGGTTGATCTTGCAGATCTTCAACAAGAGTCCATCTTGATAAGAGATTATATTGCCGAGTATTATGGGCTAGGGATTAGGAAACGGCCCCTGTGTGGACAGGTGGTGAGCGTCCTAGTTGCCAATGATGTCATAGATACTCTGATGAAGGAATGATGGGAAAATTAAGAATCAACCGGATAAATTGGAAGATTGTGATCAGTGATACTATGGTTTTATTAAAGGATTGTTTTAAACTGGTTGAATCTGTGAAAAGGCAATTTCATATTGGGTGTGTGAGTGGTGTGACTAGTTTTATTTTTGCATGAACATCCGGCTAGGGGGCCTTGGAACTCTTTTCCTTGGTACCCGGGACAAAACCTAACCAAATTCTTAATTGGATCCCATCACTACAGTGGTTGGGCGGTTGGCTAACCCATGGGACTGGATGGGGTTAGGCGAGACTGATGGATACGTAAATCGAGACTCAAACTTTTGTTTTTACGATAGATAAAATAAATCCCGGACAGTAACTGTTCTGTGGATAGGAATCAACGGCTGTGTCTCTTGAATGGGGAAAAGAGCGTTGATCCCAATGATCCAAGTGCAAGTTTCTCCCTTGATCTGACCAAGTATCTTATAGATGTAATTGGATCAGGTCGATCAGAAATGATCTTGACTACGTTAGAGTAAAAAGTTATCCTGGTGGAATCGCTCGTGCTTTTCAGTAAAGGAAGTTTTTCCGGGTTCGGTTCGAACTGATCCAATTACATCTATAAGATACTTGGTCAGATCAAGGAAGAAACTTGCACTTGGATCATTGGGATAAACGCTTTTTTCCCCATTCAAGAGGCATAGCCGTTGATTCCTATCCATAGAACAGTTACTGTTCGGGATTTATTTTATCTATCGTAAAAACAAAAGTTTGAGTCTCGATTTACGGATCCATCAGTCCAGCCTAACCCCATCCAATCCCATGGGTTAGCCAACTGCCCAACCACTGTAATGATGGGATCCAATTAAGAATTTGGTTAGGTTTTGTCCCGGGTACCAAGGAAAAGAGTTCCAAGGCCCCCTAGCCAGATGTTCATGCAAAAATAAAACTAGTCATACCACTCACACACCCAATATGAAATTGTCTTTTCACAGATTCAACCAGTTTAAAACAATCCTTTAATAAAACCATAGTATCACTGATCACCATCTTCCAATTTATCCAGTTGATTCTTAATTTTTCCCATCATTCCTTCATCAGAGTATCTATGGCATCATTGGCAACTAGGACGCTCACCACCCGTCCACTCAGGGGCCGTTTCCTAGTTCCTAGCCCATAATACTCGGCAATATAATCACTTATCAAGATGGACTCTCGTTGAAGATCAGCAAGATCAACCAACAGATCCATATAAAGAGCCATGGACTCATCCATTGAAAATCAGCAAGGTCAATCAACCAGATCCATGCCCGATTTCAGAAAACAACTCCTACTCTTGTTCCAATATCTTCCTCGACGCACGTGTGGGTATCCTAGGCGACCCAGAGCCCGAGCACCGTATGGTCAGCACCCTCTAGGATCCTTCGCAGGTGACCTAGCACTTCACTCATAGGCCGCTTCCTTGGCCCCTCATCCACCGTACCGGAAGCTCACCATTTTAATCGCACCGAGGCTGGTCAAGACCTCGGCTGACCTTGCTACGCGAGACGTCCTTCATTGACTCTCCGTCAGCAGTTGCAACTTTATCATCACGACCTTAATCACAAGACGGCCAAAATGCTTCCCCAGCATTCATGACATAAAACAATCATTTACAAACAGTTTACAAATACAGTTTGTATATTAACTCTCATTTTTCCACATTATTCCTCATCAACCCACATTACTTATTCCACATTCCATTTATATGTGTACTCATCCAATCACATCGTTTTCCATCTCCTCACTTTAGAGTCCACATCACATATCATATATTCACATCCATACATATATCCACATCTATATCCACATTCACATCGATACATCCACCTCTATATGCATACATTCCTATCTACATGCATACATCCACAACTCAATGCATACATCCACATCCACATTAACATTCACATCCATACATCTACATCTACATGCATACATCCACATCTCCATGCATACTTCCACATCCACATTCACATTCACATCCATACATCTACATCTACATGCATACATCCACCTCCACATCTATACATCTACATCTACGTGCATACATCCACATCTCCATTCACATCCACATCTATACATCTACATCTACATGCATACATCCACATCTCCATTCACATCCACATCTATACATCTACATCTACATGCATACATCCACATCTCCATTCACATCCCCATCTATACATCTACATCTACATGCATACATCCACATCTCCATTCACATCCACATCTATACATCTACATCTACATGCATACATCTACATCTCCATTCACATCCATATCTATACATCTACATCTACATGCATACCTCCACACCTCCATGATTACAATAAAATTCTTTTAATTAATCTAGGATGATACTTCCTAGAATATGGTAGGAAGTCCTCTTTTCATGCTTTGAATGAAATTATTTTATGTGTAAATTTTTATAAAAATTTGCCATAGCTTCGCTACTATAACTGATAAATCTCAATTATTTTAAAGATAAGGCTTATCTTTAAGGAAATAATTAGAATGATCCCTAATTGGATCATTAACCCTTAATGGATTAAATCAAAATAGTCATAAACTAAAAGCATAGATAAAAAAAACTATTAATTTGTTCTCAAGCATAGATTAATCTTGGATTAAGGAAAAGCTTTATGAAAAGCTTCATTTGGATTGAGAATGGTTCATGAGTATGACCATTTCTTAAGTGAGAGAGAGAAAAACCATTAGAATTAAATATAAATAGAATTTTATGTAATTCTTTACTATCATTAATTAATTAACTTCAATAGCATTTCAAAAACCATACCAATTAAGCTTCTCAGGCTTGAGAGGGGTTGAGAAGAGAGAATCATTGAGAAATTATAGAAAAGATCAAAATTCACTATACTTATCTTATAATTTGCTTGATTCTTTGTTCACGGTAGAGGCCCCCAACCAATCAATTGGTTTAGTATGTTGATGGAGCCACCAATGGGGATTAAAGAAAGGGAGAAGTATCAAAAACTAGTGAATTATTAAAGAATTCACAGTTCTTGGCTTAGGTGGAGTAGAGTAACAATGCATAAGACACTATATTTTTTTCAACAAGGAAAGGCTTCTATTTATAGGAAAAATTGAGCTCCTAACCAAACAACTAATTCTAGAATTTTCCAAGTCAGTTTAGTTGAATTTGGACTAGATTTGGACCTAGTTTGGTTACTTTTTGATTCGATTTGGTTCCATTTTGATTTGGTTTGGTTCAAGAGAGATGAGAGATAAAAATATTACATTATTTTTTAGTTTAAAACTCATTCAAGCATGTGAAATATGCACCTCCTTTAAAGAACTCCCCTTCCTTACATATGTGTCAAAATTTTATTGCTCATAGTTTTTTTACTAATAAACCTTGTACATTTTCAACTCCATCTTATGTGAAATATGCACCTTCTTTAAAGAACTCCCCTTCCTTACATATGTGTCAAAATTTTATTGCTCATAGTTTTTTACTAATAAACCTTGTACATTTTCAACTCTTCATCTTATGTGAAATATGCATCTTCTTTAAAGAACTCCCTTTCCTTACATATGTGTCAAAATTTTATTGCTCATAGTTTTTTACTAATAAACCTTGTACATTTTCAACTCTTCACCTTATGTGAGCATTTACTCATTTTTGGGTATCTTCTTTTACAAATTAGATTTATCTCCTCCCTACACATGGATTGATGCTATTGGCCCATAGGAACCTTAATTGGACCATAATCCAAAAATTTCTGAAAATCTAGACCCTTAGACTAAGGTCCTTTATACCCATTTCCAATTAATTCCAATTGCACATTGGAAAATTATTTTTGAATTTCTATTTCAGGGGAACTTATTTTAATAAGATGAGTTATTTTTCTATCCAAAAATATTCATAATTTGAATATTCTCTCTCTAGAATAATTTTCTCTCTCTAGGCTAAGACAGTTAGAAACAAGGTCTTTATATTTTTGAAGAGGGATTGATTACAGGGGAAGATACTAGACATCAAAAAGGGGGTCGGGGGAGGAATCTTACATTTGGTATCAGAGCATTTGGTTAATAAAGATCAACTGAGAAGACAAATATGTCAAAAATTTATCAAGAAACACAAAAAGGTTATAATTGTGTGATATAATTCATACAATTTGATATTCAAACTGAAATTCGTAATTTGGTAATTGGGTCTTCAGATGGAAGTACCGCAATTATATAGAATCCCTGACTTGCTTGAGGCCTAGACATGATAGTATTTACCTTATAATTCCAAGGGCCGTGACTACCCGTATATACCGAGAGTATACTGCAGCTCTTTACTGACAGTATATACGAGTAAATCTAAGACTTGAAATTATAAGCGTTAATGCTATCCAGATGATGATTTCGAATGTGATTGATATGATTTTTAATTCTGTTTGAGAATTGATGAATTGATTTGGATTCTGATTGAAAATTGTGATTGAAAAATGATGATTTTTGAAATTAGTTGAAATATAATAATCTGAACAAAACCACAATAAGGATTAATGGGACGAGTCCCTGTGATGATATTCATAACTAGAATGATGAAAATGATTTCAGCAAATCACTATGAGATTAGTGGGTTGTGTTGTCAAATTGTTACTGTTAACACTTGACCGGTAGATCAAGTTAAGGGATGACAAATTGAGAACTTACTTGACTGAAATTTCCATGGAGGAATGTTCAGAAGGAAATTTTTCGGTCTAATGGACCATTATCATGTTAAAGATATGAATGATATGATCTGAATGAATTGTTATTTAATGATGAGTTCTATATAAGGGATATTTATCCCAGTATTCTGTTGGGTTGACCAGAATATAAGGAACCCCAGAATAAAATTGAATCTTAAGAAAAAGAGTTATCCTCTACCTTACGAGATGAGGACATCTCGCACTTTTCAAGTGGGGTAGAATGTAAGATTCTTCCCCCAGCCTTCGAGGTATACAGGAGTAAGAACCTCCCTTTCTGATCTTATAATTATTCCCTCTCTAAAATAAAAGAAAGATTCTGTTTAAAAAAGGAAGACCCTCTCCCTAGAATACTTCTCAGGAGTCACGCCTGTTTTAAGGATTCATAACAATGAGTTCAGAAGTAAAAATCGGTGTTTTGGATACCAAGGTTTTGGTTTTCATTCGAGTACAACCCAAAAGAAGTTCTTTATTCTCTTGGGGAGTATAAGAAGTTATCCCCCAGATATTGTGGACCTTATATCTGAATTCAATGAAAGTAGGTGACTTAGCCTACAAGCTTCTTTTACTTCCTCATCTCAAAGCTCTTAATGTATTTCATAGAAATATGTGCCAAACCCAAATCATGGAAAGACGGTAAAACTTCAGTGGTAAGTTACCGTTGGCTTCTAAGTTACGCTAGCTCCTTCCTTTATATAAGTCGTAACTTTTACCTGTCGCTCACAGTAATCTTACTTCCATCGATCTCCCTTCTTCTTAATCTCCTTCATGGCTTGGCAACAGGAATTAGTTTTATCCATGATGATTTCTCACCTTCAAGACGCAAGAGAATCTGTGAAGATAGATTTTATAGAACAGTATGAGCGCTCACTTTTTCCTCACCTAGGAACTTCTGTAGCTCAGACCAAATGGCGGACCTATCAAAACATAACTAGGGTAACACCCTGGGGTCAGTAGCACTTTCGTAACAATGTCCGCTTGGCCATGGTTAATGAAGCTTTGGGTTTGGGTCCCCGATACTACTACGTCATGAGATCAAGGCATCTTGGGTTTTCTGAGCGGGTCTTCTTATTACTGGCGTGTTTTCTTCCTCATGAGAAGATATGCCTTTACCCCGTTTTTGGCTTGCCTCTCAGAGGTCCTTTTGTTAGATCACCTCATACCACTGAGATAGGTGCGTCAATAACCAGCAGAATCATTCCCATAGATGAGTTACCCTATACTTGTGCAGCTTGTGAGTGCTGCTTTTGTGACCATATGATGGACGGGCTTATGGAAGTGTAAAGAGTTCTTCTATCTTTACTGTATAAGTTCTGAGAATGAATAAAGTTTAAATCTTGTTCTTATTTTGAATCTTGCTCTCTTTAATACTTTTCTTGGTGGTTAATCTTGATTAAAATTTTTCTCTAAGTCTCATATTCGTGCATCTTGCAAAATTATCCCAGTTTGCGAGATGAGGACATCTCGCATTTTTTAAGTGGGATAGAATGTAAGATTCCTCCCCCAACCCCCTTTTTGATGTCTAGTATCTTCCCCTGTTTAATCAATCCCTCTTCAATTCACCCCATGTGCGGACGACGGCTTCAATGAAGCTTTTCACCTTTGCTTGAAATTGTTTTACAATTTTCGTCTATTGTGCTGCTTTGACTCATCAACCGCACTACCTTATTGAAATTTTCCCACACTTGCTCACGCAAAACAACAATGTTTGCATCCAAGCAGCCTGAAGTAGTACAAGCACAAAGGTCTTTCCACAGCTCCCATCTCTTCGCCTCCCAGGAACATTTTCACCCTCCTCAACATGTTTCATGTCTCCATTTCTGTGAACCTTGTCCCACTTGTTTGCAAGGCTTCTGGAAAAACCTTCTCGCCTTGCCTCCACTCATTGAAACCTTCTCTCCTTGCTCAAAGTTCCATACTCTTCCAACACCTGCACATGCAAATCCACCTTGTGTCAATTCAATGGCACATCACTGTTAGTGATTTCACACAATGTCATGCTTAGAAGGAGTTGATAGTGGAAAAGAAGAGGAAGGCCCTAAGATCACAATAAATATATATATAGAGAGAGAGAGAGAAAGAGAGAGAGAGGGAGACGGATAGGAGTTGAGATTAGAGAGAGGGAGGAGGCAGTCACATAAGGTAGAGAGAGAGAGAGAGAGAGAGAAAGAGAGAGAGAAAGAGAGAGAGAGGGAGACGGATAGGAGTTGAGATTATGGTTGGGGACCTCTACCGTGATCAAAGAATCAAGCAAATTATAAGCTAAGTATAGTGAATTTTTATCTTTTCTATAATTTCTCAATGATTCTCTCTTCTCAACCCCTCTCAAGCTTGAGAAGCTTAATTGGTATGGTTTTTGAAATGCTATTGAAGTTAATTAATTAATGATAGTAAAGAATTACATAAAATTCTATTTATATTTAATTCTAATGGTTTTTCTCTCTCTCACTTAAGAAATGATCATACTCATGACCCTTTTTCAATCCAAATGAAGCCTTTCATAAGGCTTCTCCTTAATCCAAGATTAAGCTATGCTTGAGGCCAAATTAATGGCTTTTTCTATGCTTTTAATTTATGTATATTGATGATTCAATCCATTATGGATTGATGATCCAATTAGAGACCATTCTAATTATTTCCTTAATGATAAGCCTTATCCCTTAGAAAAAATTGAGATTTATCAGTCATAGTAGCGGAGCTATGGCAAAATTTTTATAGCTCATAGTTTTTTACTAATAAACCTTTTACATTTTCAACTCTTCATCTTATGTGAGCATTTACTCATTTTTGGGTATCTTCTTTTACAATTTAGATTTATCTCCTCCCTACACATGGATTGATGCTATTGGCCCATAGGAACCTTAATTGGACCATAATCCAAAAATTTCTGAAAATCTAGACCCTTACAGTTGGTATCAGAGCATTTGGTTAATAAAGATCAACTGAGAAGACAAAAATAAAGTTCAGAAGTAAAAATCTGTGTTTTGGATACCAAGGTTTTGGTTTTCATTCGAGTACAACCCAAAAGAAGTTCTTTATTCTCTTGGGGAGTATAAGAAGTTATCCCCCAGATATTGTGGACCTTATATCTGAATTCAATGAAAGTAGGTAACTTAGCCTACAAGCTTCTTTTACTTCCTCATCTCAAAGTTCTTAATGTATTTCATAGAAATATGTGCCAAATCCAAATCATGGAAAGACGGTAAAACTTCAGTGGTAAGTTACCGTTGGCTTCTAAGTTATGCTAGCTCCTTCCTTTATATAAGTCGTAACTTTTACCTGTCGCTCACAGTAATCTTACTTCCATCGATCTCCCTTCTTCTTAATCTCCTTCATGGCTTGGCAACAGGAATTAGTTTTATCCATGATGATTTCTCACCTTCAAGACGCAAGAGAGTCTGTGAAGAAAGATTTTATAGAACAGTATGAGCGCTCACTTTTTCCTCACCTACTAGGAACTTCTGTAGCTCAGACCAAATGGCGGACCTATCAAAACATAACTAGGGTAACACCCTGGGGTCAGCAGCACTTTCGTAACAATGTCCGCTTGGCCATGGTTATTGAAGCTTTGGGTTGGGTCCCCGATACTACTGCGTCATGAGATCAAGGCATCTTGGGTTTTCTGAGCGGGTCTTCTTACTGGCGTGTTTTCTTCTTTATGAGAAGATATGTCTTTACCCCGTTTTTGGCTTGCCTCTCAGAGGTTCTTTTGTTACATCACCTCATACCACTGAGATAGGTGCGTTAATAACCAGCAGAATCATTCCCATAGATGTGTTACCCTATACTTGTGCAGCTTGTGAGTGCTGCTTTTGTGACCATATGATGGACGGGCTTATGGAAGTGTAAAGAGTTCTTCTATCTTTACTGTATAAGTTCTGAGAACGAATAAAGTTTAAATCTTGTTCTTATTTTGAATCTTGCTCTCTTTAAGACTTTTCTTGGTGGTTAATCTTGATTAAAATTTTTCTCTAAGTCTCATATTCGTGCATCTTGCAAAATTATCCCAGTTTGCGAGATGAGGACATCTCGCATTTTTTAAGTGGGGTAGAATGTAAGATTCCTCCCCCAACCCCCTTTTTGATGTCTACTATCTTCCCCTGTTTAATCAATCCCTCTTCAGAAATATAAAGACCTTGTTTCTAACTGTTTTAGCCTAGAGAGAGAAAATTATTCTAGAGAGAGAATATTCAAATTATGAATATTTTTGGATAGAAAAAGAACTCATCTTATTAAAATAAGTTCCCTTGAAACAGAAATTCAAAAATAATTTTCCAATGTGCAATTGGAATTAATTGGAAATGGGTATAAAGGACCTTAGTCTAAGGGTCTAGATTTTCAGAAATTTTTGGATTATGGTCCAATTAAGGTTCCTATGGGCCAATAGCATCAATCCATGTGTAGGGAGGAGATAAATCTAATTTGTAAAAGAAGATACCCAAAAATGAGTAAATGCTCACATAAGGTGAAGAGTTGAAAATGTACAAGGTTTATTAGTAAAAAACTATGAGCAATAAAATTTTGACACATATGTAAGGAAAGGGAGTTCTTTAAAGAAGATGCATATTTCACATAAGATGAAGAGTTGAAAATGTACAAGGTTTATTAGTAAAAAACTATGAGCAATAAAATTTTGACACATATGTAAGGAAGGGGAGTTCTTTAAAGAAGGTGCATATTTCACATAAGATGAAGAGTTGAAAATGTACAAGGTTTATTAGTAACAAAACTATGAGTAATAAAATTTTGACACATATGTAAGGAAGGGGAGTTCTTTAAAGGAGGTGCATATTTCACATGCTTGAATGAGTTTTAAACTAAAAAATAATGTAATATTTTTATCTCTCATCTCTCTTGAACCAAACCAAATCAAAATGGAACCAAATCGAATCAAAAAGTAACCAAACTAGGTCCAAATCTAGTCCAAATTCAACCAAACTGACTTGGAAAATTCTAGAATTAGTTGTTTGGTTAGGAGCTCAATTTTTCCTATAAATAGAAGCCTTCCCTTGTTGAAAAAAATATAGTGTCTTATGCATTGTTACTCTACTCTACCTAAGCTAAGAACTGTGAATTCTTTAATAATTCACTAGTTTTTGATACTTCTCCCTTTCTTTAATCCCCATTGGTGGCTCCATCAACATACTAAACCAATTGATTGGTTGGGGGCCTCTACCGTGAACAAAGAATCAAGCAAATTATAAGAAAAGTATAGTGAATTTTGATCTTTTCTATAATTTCTCAATGATTCTCTCTTCTCAACCCCTCTCAAGCTTGAGAAGCTTAATTGGTATGGTTTTTGAAATGCTATTGAAGTTAATTAATTAATGATAGTAAAGAATTACATAAAATTCTATTTATATTTAATTCTAATGGTTTTTCTCTCTCTCACTTAAGAAATGGTCATACTCATGAACCATTCTCAATCCAAATGAAGCTTTTCATAAAGCTTTTCCTTAATCCAAGATTAATCTATGCTTAAGAACAAATTAATAGTTTTTTTTATCTATGCTTTTAGTTTATGACTATTTTGATTTAATCCATTAAGGGTTAATGATCTAATTAGGGATCATTCTAATCATTCCCTTAAAGATAAGCCTTATCTTTAAAATAATTGAGATTTATCAGTTATAGTAGCGAAGCTATGGCAAAATTTTATAAAAATTTACACATAAAATAATTTCATTCAAAGCATGAAAAGAGGACTTCCTACGATATTCTAGGAAGTATCATCCTAGATTAATTAAAAGAATTTTATTGTAATCATGGAGGTGTGGAGGTATGCATGTAGATGTAGATGTATAGATATGGATGTGAATGGAGATGTAGATGTATGCATGTAGATGTAGATGTATAGATGTGGATGTGAATGGAGATGTGGATGTATGCATGTAGATGTAGATGTCTAGATGTGGATGTGAATGGAGATGTGGATGTATGCATGTAGATGTAGATGTATAGATGGGGATGTGAATGGAGATGTGGATGTATGCATGTAGATGTAGATGTATAGATGTGGATGTATGCACGTAGATGTAGATGTATAGATGTGGATGTGAATGTGGAGGTGGATGTATGCATGTAGATGTAGATGTATGGATGTGAATGTGAATGTGGATGTGAAAGTATGCATGGAGATGTGGATGTATGCATGTAGATGTAGATGTATGGATGTGAATGTGAATGTGGATGTGGATGTATGTGAGGTCCCTGTTCCCACCGAGCAACGGATTCGGGGTACTAGCAGCGGAAGTAGCACTTCTCGCGCGGGACAGGGGTCTCACACTCGGGGCCTCGCCCACGGATATCCGGACAAGAGACTAATCCGTCGGTTTGTCCAAAACCGAAACTGGAAAAACTTCCTTTACTCGGAAAGCATGGGCGATTCCACCAGGATAACTCTTTACTCTAACGTAGTCAAGATCATTACGGATCAACTGATCTGACTGCACCTTTAACGGTACTTGGTCAATTCAAGGTAGAAACTTGCACTTGGATCATTGGGATCAACGCTTTTTTCCCCATCAAGAGGCACAGCCGTTGATTCCTATCCATAGAACAATTTCTATCCGGGATTTACTTTATCTATCGTAAAAACAAAGTTGAGTCTCGATTTATGGATCCATCAGTCCAGCCTAACCCCATCCGATCCCATGGGTTAGCCAACCGCCCAACCACTGTAGTGATGGGATCCAATTTGGAATTTGGTTAGGTTTTGTCCCGGGTACCAAGGAAAAGAGTTCCAAGGCCCCCTAGCCGGAATTTCATGCAAACATAAAACTAGCCACACCACTTACACACCCAATATGAAAATTGCCTTTTTCTTAGCATCAGCTAACTTTAAAACAATCCTTTAATGAAACCATAGTACCACTGATCATAATCTCCCAATTTATCCAGTTGATTCATAATTTCCCATCATTCCTTCATCAGAGTATCTATGGCATCATTGGCAACTAGAACGCTCACCACCTGTCCACACAGAGGCCGTTTCCATAGTTCCTAGCCCATAATACTCGGCAATATAATCACTTATCAAGATGGACTCTCGTTGAAGATCAGCAAGATCAACCAACAGATCCATATAAAAGAGCCATGGACTCATCCGTTGAGGACCAGCAAGGTCAGTCAACCAGATCCATGCCCGGTTTCACAAAACAACTCTTACTCCTTGTTCCAATATCTTCCTCGACGCACGCGTGGGTATCCTAGGCGACCCAGAGCCCGAGCACCGTATGGTCAGCACCCTCTAGGATCCTTCGCAGGTGACCTAGCGCTTCACTCATAGGCCGCTTCCTTGGTCCCTCATCCACCGTACCGGAAGCTCACCATTTTAATCGAACCGAGGCTGGTCAAGACCTCGGTCGACCTTGCTACGCGAGACGTCCTCCATTGACTCTCCGTCAGCAGTTGCAACTTTATCAGTTAGGTCTCCACGACCTTAATCACAAGACGGTCAAAATGCTTCCCCAGCATTCTTGACATAAAACAGCCATTTACAAACAGCATTTACAAACAGTTTACAAATGCAGTTTCTATATTAATTCTCATTTTTCCACATTATCCCTCATTAATCCACATTACTTATTCCACATTCCATGTATATGTGTACTCATCCAATCACCTCCTTTTCCATCTCTTCACTTCAGATTCCTTCACATCACATATCATATATTCACATCCATATCCACATCCATACATCCACATCCACATCCACATTCACATCCATACATCCACATCTACATGCTTATCTCCATTTTCACATCCTCATTTAATACATCCACATCCCATATCCACATTCATACATACACATCCATATATCCACATCTACATCCACATACATACATACATCCACATCCACATTCCACATTCACATCTATACATCCACATCTACATTCACATTCACATACATCCACATCCACATTCCCATACATCCACATCTATACATCCACATTCCACATTCACATCTACATTCACATTCACATACATGCATCCACATCTACATGCTTACCTCCATTTTCACATCCTCATTTATACATCCACATCCCATATCCACATTCATACATACACATCCATACATCCACATCCACATCCATATACATACATACATCCACATCCACATTCCACATTCACATCTATACATCCACATCTACATTCACATTCACATACATCCACATCCACATTCCCATACATCCACATCTATACATCCACATTCCACATTCACATCTACATTCACATTCACATACATGCACATCCACATCTATACATCCACATCTACATCCACATTTACATCTATGCATATACATCTTCATGCATATATCCATTTTCATGTTCATACATCCACACTCCCATCTCCATATCCACACATCCACATACATACATCCATTTTCACATTCCCATTTATATAACCCCATATACTTTCACATCTAATCTTTTACATCACATCCATTCTCGCCCTATCACAACCCATATACATCTTATCCTATCACATACACTTCTTACCTCATCCCCCCATACACATCTTAATTCATCTTATCACATCCTAACTTATTTCATAAGCATCTTATCACCTCTTATCACACCTCTTATCACATCCTATCACTTTCCATACGCATCTTATCAATTCTTATCACATCTCATACACCTCTTATCACATCTTATCACATTTCATATCTTTAAAAAAAAAAAAAAAGAGAATTGTTTTATTTGATATAAGATCTCTCTACACATTTATTTATACATAAATTCCATTTAAGGAGACTAACACTTTCGAAATTAAAATCAATCTTTTATGCATCTTCTTATGCATGATTTCAATTTGGTAGGGAATTATACTTTTAGAATAAAAGAATTTCTCTTATGCATCTAAGTTAAGCATAAAATCCATTTATGAGGAAAATCATACTTTTAGTATAAAAAGAATATCTTTTATGCATATCTATATGCATGAAATCCAATATGATAAAAGTAACACTTTTGATATAAAAAATTTTCCTTTATGCATACTTCTATGCATGAAAATTAAAAATGATAAAAGTAACACTTTTGATATAAAAATTTATCCATTATGCATACTTCTATGCATGAAAATAAAAATGGTAAAAATAACACTTTTGATATAAAAATTTATCCTTTATGCATAATATTAAAATTCAATTTCTCCATGATTATAAGGAAATTCTTTCAATTAATCTAGGATGATGATTCCTAGAATATGGTAGGAAGTCCTCTTTTTATGCTTTGAATGAAAATTTTTTATGCATAATTTTTATAAAAATTTTGCCATAGCTCCGCTGCTATGACTGATAAATCTCAATTTTTCTAAGAGATAAAGCTTATCATTAAGGAAATAATTAAAATGATTCTCTAATTGGATCCTTAATCCATAATGGATTGAATCATCAATATACATAAACTAAAAGCATAAGAAAAAGCCATTAATTTGGCTTCAAGCATAGCTTTATCTTGGGTTAAGGAAAAGCTTTATGAAAAGCTTGATTTGGATTGAGAATGGGTCATGAGTATGACCATTTCTTGAGTGAGAGAGAGAATTTACATAAGAATCATTAGAATTTAAACATAAATGAAAATTAACTTCAATAGCATTTATTAAATTATGTAACTCTTCACTACTATTCAAACTTCAATAGCATTTAAAAAAAACCATACCAATTAAACTTCTCAAGCTTGAGAGGGGTTGAGAAGAGAGAAACATTGAGAAATTATAGAAAGATGAATATTCACTAATTACCTTACAACTTGCTTGATTCTTTGTTCACGGTAGAGGCTCCCAACCAATCAATTGGTTAAGTATGTTGATGGAGCCACTAATGGGGATTGAAGAAAGAGGGAAGCTCCAAAAACTAGTGAATTATTAAATGAATTCACAGTTCTTGGCTTAGGTGGAGTAGAGTAACGATGCATAAACACTATCTATTTTTCAACAAGGGTGAGGCTTCTATTTATAGGAAAAATTGAGCTCCTAACCAAACAAACTGATTCTAGAATTTTCTAAATCAGTTTGGTCAATATTTGACCATTTTTAGGTCAGTTAAGCTAACTTTTTGGAACTAGACTTGAATGAGGAGAGAGGAGAGATGAAATATCTCAATTTTTATGAGTTTAAAACTCATTCAAGCATGTGAAATATGCACCTCCTTTAAAGAACTCCCCTTCCTTACATATGTCATATTTTTAATATTGCTCATAGTTTTTTTTTTTTTTTACTAATAAACCTTGTACATTTTCAACTCTTCATCTTATGTGAAATATGCACCTCCTTTAAAGAACTCCCCTTCCTTACATATGTCATACTTTTAATATTGCTCATAATTTTTTATTAATAAACCTTGTACATTTTCAACTCTTCATCTTATGTGAAATATGCACCTCCTTTAAAGAACTCCTCTTCCTTACATATGTCATACTTTTAATATTGCTCATAATTTTTTACTAATAAACCTTGTACATTTTCAACTCTTCATCTTATGTGAGCATTTACTCATTTTTGGGTATTTTCTTTTTACAAGTTGGATTTATCTCCTCCCTACACATGGATTGATGCTATTGGTCCATAGGAACCTTAATTGGACCATAGTCTAAAGATTTCTGAAAATCTAGACCCTTAGGCTAAGGTTCTTTATAGCTATTTTCAATTAATTCCAATTGCACATTGGAAAATTCTTTTTGAATTTCTGTTTCAGGGGAACTCATCTGAATTAGAAGAGATATTTTTCTATCCAAAAATATTCAAAATTTGAATATTCTCTCTCTAGAATATTTTTCTCTCTCTAGGCTAAAACAGATAGAAACAAGGTCTTTATATTTCTGAAGAGGGATTGATTACAGGGAAAGATACTAGACATCAAAAAGGGGGTGGGGGAGGAATCTTACATTCTACCCCACTTAAAAAAATGCGAGATGTCCTCATCTCGCAAACTGGGATAATTTCGCAAGATGCACGAATATGAGACTTAGAGAAAAATTTTAATCAAGATTAACCACCAAGATAAGTCTTAAAGAGAGCAAGATTCAAAATACGAACAAGATTTAAACTTTATTCATTCTCGGAACTTATACAGTAAAGATAGAGCAACTCTTTACACTTCCATAAGCCCGTCCATCATATGGTCACAAAAGCAGTCCTCACAAGCTGCACAAGTATAAGGTAACTCATCTATGGGAATGATTCTGTGGGTTATTGCTGCGCCTATCTCAGTGGTATGAGGTGTTCTAAGAAAAGGACCTCTGAGAGGCAAGCCAAAAACGGGGTAAAGGCATATCTTATCATGAGGAAGAAAACACGCCAGTAAGAAGACCCGCTCAGAAAACCCAGGATGCCTTGATCTCATGACGCAGTAGTATCGGGGACCCAAACCCAAAGCTTCAATAACCATGGCCAAGCGGACATTGTTACGAAAGTGCTGCTGACCCCAGGGTGTTACCCTAGTTATGTCTTGATAGGTCCGCCATTTTGTCTGCGCTACAGAAGTTCCCAAGTGAGGGAAAAGTGAGCGCTCATACTGCTCTATAAAATCTTTCTTCACAGACTCCCTTGCGTCTTGAAGGTGAGAAATCATCATGGATAAAACTAATTCTTGTTGCCAAGCCATGAAGGAGATTAAGAAAGAAAGGAGATCGATGGAAGTAAGATTACTGTGAACGACAAGTAAAAGTTACGACTTATATAAAGGAAGGAGCTAGCGTAAATTAGAAGCCAACGGTAACTTGCCACTGAAGTTTTTCCGTCTTTCCATGATTTGGGTTTGGTACATTTTTCTATAGAAGGTATTCAGAACTTTGAGATGAGGAGATAAAAGAAGTTCGTAAGCTAAATCACCTACGTTCTTTAGTCCACAATATCTGGGAGATAACTTCTTATACTTCCCAAGAGATAAAGAACTTCTTTTGGGCCGTACTCGAGACTAAAACCTTGATATCCAAAACATCGATTCTCACTTTTGAACTCGTTGTTCTGAATCCTTAAAACAGGTGGGACTCTTGAGAAGTATTCAAGATAAAGGTTCTTCCTTTTTTAGACAGAATCTTTCTTTTATTTTAGAGAGAGAATAATTATAAGATCAGAAAGGGATATTCTTACTCCTGTATACCTCTAAGGCTGGGGGAGGAATCTTACATTCTACCCCACTTAAAAGGTGCAAGATGTCCTCATCTCGCAAGTAGAGGACAACTCTTTTGCTTAAGATCCAATTTATTCTAGGGTTCCTTATATTCCGGTCAACCCAACAGAATATGGGGATAAATATCCCTTATATAGAACTCATCATTAAATAACAATTCATTCAGATCATATCATTCATATCTTTAACACGATAATGGTCCATTAGACCAAAAAATTTTCTTCTGAACATTCCTCCACAGGAATTTTAGTCAAGCAAGTTCTCAATTTGTCATCCCTTAACTTGATCCACCAAGTCAAGTATTAATAGTAGCAATCTGACAGCACAATCCACTAATCTCATAGTGATTTGCTGAAATCATTATCATCATTCCAGTCATGAATATCATCACTGGGACTCGTCCCATTCATCCTCATTGTGGTTTCGCTCAGCTTATTACATTTCAACTAAATTTCGAAAATCGTCATTTTTCAATCAGAATCCAATTCAATTCATCAATTCTCAAACAGAATTAAAAATCATATCAACCACATTCGAAATCATCATCTGGATAGCATTAACGCTTATAATTTCAATTCTTAGATTTACTCGTATATACTATCGGTAAAGAGCTGCAGTTATACCCTCGGTATATACGGATAGTCATGATACTCGAAACTATAAGGTAAATACCATCATGTCTAGGTCTCAAGCAAGTCAGGGTTCCATACAATTGCGGTACTTCCAATTGAAGACCCAATTACTAATTTACGAATTTCAATTTGAATTAACAATTTGTATGAATTATATCAAACAATTACAACCTTTTTGTGCGTCTTGATAAACTTTTGACATAATTTTCTCCTCAGTTGATCTTATTGGAGATCTATGACTTAAGTCTGATAAATAGATTTTTCTTTATCCGATCGTCCGTAAAAAAAAACATTTGTATATTTATATACAAGTTGCAATAATTACATAGAGTGGTTCGGCTCCAAAATTCAAAATCTCTTCGAGAGACGTATAAGACGACGGTACTGGGCCATAGTCATGCCCTGTTACATAAGTTCTCTAACTTCGAAGGAAATTATTATTTTCTCCTTAGGGATAAATCGACTAAGGAGTCTATAAATTTGACAGGAAAGTCTGAAATTTCGAGGTGTCGAATGATATAGAATGACACCACGCACCATTTTTAGCTTTAACAGGATCATAGTCAATGAGAGATTCTGCCACAGCATTGTACGGCGGTTGCAATGAGCGTGGACATATTGCCCTGCAACCCACTTATGTTGTATTCTCTCCACTGGGGTAGGAAAATATAAATCCTTGAAATGGCGTGCAAGTCTTACTCGGCTTGTTTGAGTTGAAGCGGAAGAGATGAGATGCTCGAAGGCAAATGCAATCATATCTTGAGACTGGGTGAGGTCGGGAATACCAGATAAATGTGGAACTTCCATCTATAAAAACAATTTCTTTGATTAAAATTTCTTCATTAAAGAAGCTTACGGGATGAAAATACATTATGAAAATGCTGTTTCTGAATTCCTATTACCAATTTCAGATAAGAATTTAATTATCTTTATTAGCTTTCAAAAGCGGCTCTGATACCAACTATGAGGTCCCTGTTCCCACCGAGCAACGGATTCGGGGTACTAGCAGCGGAAGTAGCACTTCTCGCGCGGGACAGGGGTCTCACACTCGGGGCCTCGCCCACGGATATCCGGACAAGAGACTAATCCGTCGGTTTGTCCAAAACCGAAACTGGAAAAACTTCCTTTACTCGGAAAGCATGGGCGATTCCACCAGGATAACTCTTTACTCTAACGTAGTCAAGATCATTACGGATCAACTGATCTGACTGCACCTTTAACGGTACTTGGTCAATTCAAGGTAGAAACTTGCACTTGGATCATTGGGATCAACGCTTTTTTCCCCATCAAGAGGCACAGCCGTTGATTCCTATCCATAGAACAATTTCTATCCGGGATTTACTTTATCTATCGTAAAAACAAAGTTGAGTCTCGATTTATGGATCCATCAGTCCAGCCTAACCCCATCCGCCGATCCCATGGGTTAGCCAACCGCCCAACCACTGTAGTGATGGGATCCAATTTGGAATTTGGTTAGGTTTTGTCCCGGGTACCAAGGAAAAGAGTTCCAAGGCCCCCTAGCCGGAATTTCATGCAAACATAAAACTAGCCACACCACTTACACACCCAATATGAAAATTGCCTTTTTCTTAGCATCAGCTAACTTTAAAACAATCCTTTAATGAAACCATAGTACCACTGATCATAATCTCCCAATTTATCCAGTTGATTCATAATTTCCCATCATTCCTTCATCAGAGTATCTATGGCATCATTGGCAACTAGAACGCTCACCACCTGTCCACACAGAGGCCGTTTCCATAGTTCCTAGCCCATAATACTCGGCAATATAATCACTTATCAAGATGGACTCTCGTTGAAGATCAGCAAGATCAACCAACAGATCCATATAAAAGAGCCATGGACTCATCCGTTGAGGACCAGCAAGGTCAGTCAACCAGATCCATGCCCGGTTTCACAAAACAACTCTTACTCCTTGTTCCAATATCTTCCTCGACGCACGCGTGGGTATCCTAGGCGACCCAGAGCCCGAGCACCGTATGGTCAGCACCCTTTAGGATCCTTCGCAGGTGACCTAGCGCTTCACTCATAGGCCGCTTCCTTGGTCCCTCATCCACCGTACCGGAAGCTCACCATTTTAATCGAACCGAGGCTGGTCAAGACCTCGGTCGACCTTGCTACGCGAGACGTCCTCCATTGACTCTCCGTCAGCAGTTGCAACTTTATCAGTTAGGTCTCCACGACCTTAATCACAAGACGGTCAAAATGCTTCCCCAGCATTCTTGACATAAAACAGCCATTTACAAACAGCATTTACAAACAGTTTACAAATGCAGTTTCTATATTAATTCTCATTTTTCCACATTATCCCTCATTAATCCACATTACTTATTCCACATTCCATGTATATGTGTACTCATCCAATCACCTCCTTTTCCATCTCTTCACTTCAGATTCCTTCACATCACATATCATATATTCACATCCATATCCACATCCATACATCCACATCCACATCCACATTCACATCCATACATCCACATCTACATGCTTATCTCCATTTTCACATCCTCATTTAATACATCCACATCCCATATCCACATTCATACATACACATCCATATATCCACATCTACATCCACATACATACATACATCCACATCCACATTCCACATTCACATCTATACATCCACATCTACATTCACATTCACATACATCCACATCCACATTCCCATACATCCACATCTATACATCCACATTCCACATTCACATCTACATTCACATTCACATACATGCATCCACATCTACATGCTTACCTCCATTTTCACATCCTCATTTATACATCCACATCCCATATCCACATTCATACATACACATCCATACATCCACATCTACATCCACATACATACATACATCCACATCCACATTCCACATTCACATCTATACATCCACATCTACATTCACATTCACATACATCCACATCCACATTCCCATACATCCACATCTATACATCCACATTCCACATTCACATCTACATTCACATTCACATACATGCACATCCACATTTCCATTCACATCTATACATCCACATCTACATCCACATTTACATCTATGCATATACATCTTCATGCATATATCCATTTTCATGTTCATACATCCACACTCCCATCTCCATATCCACACATCCACATACATACATCCATTTTCACATTCCCATTTATATAACCCCATATACTTTCACATCTAATCTTTTACATCACATCCATTCTCGCCCTATCACAACCCATATTCATCTTATCCTATCACATACACTTCTTACCTCATCCCCCCATACACATCTTAATTCATCTTATCACATCCTAACTTATTTCATAAGCATCTTATCACCTCTTATCACACCTCTTATCACATCCTATCACTTTCCATACGCATCTTATCAATTCTTATCACATCTCATACACCTCTTATCACATCTTATCACATTTCATATCTTTAAAAAAAAAAAAAAAAGAGAATTGTTTTATTTGATATAAGATCTCTCTACACATTTATTTATACATAAATTCCATTTAAGGAGACTAACACTTTCGAAATTAAAATCAATCTTTTATGCATCTTCTTATGCATGATTTCAATTTGGTAGGGAATTATACTTTTAGAATAAAAGAATTTCTCTTATGCATCTAAGTTAAGCATAAAATCCATTTATGAGGAAAATCATACTTTTAGTATAAAAAGAATATCTTTTATGCATACCTATATGCATGAAATCCAATATGATAAAAGTAACACTTTTGATATAAAAATTTTTCCTTTATGCATACTTCTATGCATGAAAATTAAAAATGATAAAAGTAACACTTTTGATATAAAAATTTATCCATTATGCATACTTCTATGCATGAAAATAAAAATGGTAAAAATAACACTTTTGATATAAAAATTTATCCTTTATGCATAATATTAAAATTCAATTTCTCCATGATTATAAGGAAATTCTTTCAATTAATCTAGGATGATGATTCCTAGAATATGGTAGGAAGTCCTCTTTTTATGCTTTGAATGAAAATTTTTTATGCATAATTTTTATAAAAATTTTGCCATAGCTCCGCTGCTATGACTGATAAATCTCAATTTTTCTAAGGGATAAAGCTTATCATTAAGGAAATAATTAAAATGATTCTCTAATTGGATCCTTAATCCATAATGGATTGAATCATCAATATACATAAACTAAAAGCATAAGAAAAAGCCATTAATTTGGCTTCAAGCATAGCTTTATCTTGGGTTAAGGAAAAGCTTTATGAAAAGCTTGATTTGGATTGAGAATGGGTCATGAGTATGACCATTTCTTGAGTGAGAGAGAGAATTTACATAAGAATCATTAGAATTTAAACATAAATGAAAATTAACTTCAATAGCATTTATTAAATTATGTAACTCTTCACTACTATTCAAACTTCAATAGCATTTAAAAAAAACCATACCAATTAAACTTCTCAAGCTTGAGAGGGGTTGAGAAGAGAGAAACATTGAGAAATTATAGAAAGATGAATATTCACTAATTACCTTACAACTTGCTTGATTCTTTGTTCACGGTAGAGGCCCCCAACCAATCAATTGGTTAAGTATGTTGATGGAGCCACTAATGGGGATTGAAGAAAGAGGGAAGCTCCAAAAACTAGTGAATTATTAAATGAATTCACAGTTCTTGGCTTAGGTGGAGTAGAGTAACGATGCATAAACACTATCTATTTTTCAACAAGGGTGAGGCTTCTATTTATAGGAAAAATTGAGCTCCTAACCAAACAAACTGATTCTAGAATTTTCTAAATCAGTTTGGTCAATATTTGACCATTTTTAGGTCAGTTAACCTAACTTTTTGGAACTAGACTTGAATGAGGAGAGAGGAGAGATGAAATATCTCAATTTTTATGAGTTTAAAACTCATTCAAGCATGTGAAATATGCACCTCCTTTAAAGAACTCCCCTTCCTTACATATGTCATATTTTTAATATTGCTCATAGTTTTTTTTTTAAAAACTAATAAACCTTGTACATTTTCAACTCTTCATCTTATGTGAAATATGCACCTCCTTTAAAGAACTCCCCTTCCTTACATATGTCATACTTTTAATATTGCTCATAATTTTTTATTAATAAACCTTGTACATTTTCAACTCTTCATCTTATGTGAAATATGCACCTCCTTTAAAGAACTCCTCTTCCTTACATATGTCATACTTTTAATATTGCTCATAATTTTTTACTAATAAACCTTGTACATTTTCAACTCTTCATCTTATGTGAGCATTTACTCATTTTTGGGTATTTTCTTTTTACAAGTTGGATTTATCTCCTCCCTACACATGGATTGATGCTATTGGTCCATAGGAACCTTAATTGGACCATAGTCTAAAGATTTCTGAAAATCTAGACCCTTAGGCTAAGGTTCTTTATAGCTATTTTCAATTAATTCCAATTGCACATTGAAAAATTCTTTTTGAATTTCTGTTTCAGGGGAACTCATTTGAATTAGAAGAGATATTTTTCTATCCAAAAATATTCAAAATTTGAATATTCTCTCTCTAGAATATTTTTCTCTCTCTAGGCTAAAACAGATAGAAACAAGGTCTTTATATTTCTGAAGAGGGATTGATTACAGGGAAAGATACTAGACATCAAAAAGGGGGTGGGGGAGGAATCTTACATTCTACCCCACTTAAAAAAATGCGAGATGTTCTCATCTCGCAAACTGGGATAATTTCGCAAGATGCACGAATATGAGACTTAGAGAAAAATTTTAATCAAGATTAACCACCAAGATAAGTCTTAAAGAGAGCAAGATTCAAAATACGAACAAGATTTAAACTTTATTCATTCTCGGAACTTATACAGTAAAGATAGAGGAACTCTTTACACTTCCATAAGCCCGTCCATCATATGGTCACAAAAGCAGTCCTCACAAGCTGCACAAGTATAAGGTAACTCATCTATGGAAATGATTCTGTGGGTTATTGCTGCGCCTATCTCAGTGGTATGAGGTGTTCTAAGAAAAGGACCTCTGAGAGGCAAGCCAAAAACGGGGTAAAGGCATATCTTCTCATGAGGAAGAAAACACGCCAGTAAGAAGACCCGCTCAGAAAACCCAGGATGCCTTGATCTCATGACGCAGTAGTATCGGGGACCCAAACCCAAAGCTTCAATAACCATGGCCAAGCGGACATTGTTACGAAAGTGCTGCGGACCCCAGGGTGTTACCCTAGTTATGTCTTGATAGGTCCGCCATTTTGTCTGCGCTATAGAAGTTCCCAAGTGAGGGAAAAGTGAGCGCTCATACTGCTCTATAAAATCTTTCTTCACAGACTCCCTTGCGTCTTGAAGGTGAGAAATCATCATGGATAAAACTAATTCTTGTTGCCAAGCCATGAAGGAGATTAAGAAAGAAAGGAGATCGATGGAAGTAAGATTACTGTGAACGACAAGTAAAAGTTACGACTTATATAAAGGAAGGAGCTAGCGTAACTTAGAAGCCAACGGTAACTTGCCACTGAAGTTTTTCCGTCTTTCCATGATTTGGGTTTGGCACATTTTTCTATAGAAAGTATTCAGAACTTTGAGATGAGGAGATAAAAGAAGTTCGTAAGCTAAATCACCTACGTTCTTTAGTCCACAATATCTGGGAGATAACTTCTTATACTTCCCAAGAGATAAAGAACTTCTTTTGGGCCGTACTCGAGACTAAAACCTTGATATCCAAAACATCGATTCTCACTTTTGAACTCGTTGTTCTGAATCCTTAAAACAGGTGGGACTCTTGAGAAGTATTCAAGATAAAGGTTCTTCCTTTTTTAGACAGAATCTTTCTTTTATTTTAGAGAGAGAATAATTATAAGATCAGAAAGGGATATTCTTACTCCTGTATACCTCTAAGGCTGGGGGAGGAATCTTACATTCTACCCCACTTAAAAGGTGCAAGATGTCCTCATCTCGCAAGTAGAGGACAACTCTTTTGCTTAAGATCCAATTTATTCTAGGGTTCCTTATATTCCGGTCAACCCAACAGAATATGGGGATAAATATCCCTTATATAGAACTCATCATTAAATAACAATTCATTCAGATCATATCATTCATATCTTTAACACGATAATGGTCCATTAGACCAAAAAATTTTCTTCTGAACATTCCTCCACAGGAATTTTAGTCAAGCAAGTTCTCAATTTGTCATCCCTTAACTTGATCCACCAAGTCAAGTATTAATAGTAGCAATCTGACAGCACAATCCACTAATCTCATAGTGATTTGCTGAAATCATTATCATCATTCCAGTCATGAATATCATCACTGGGACTCGTCCCATTCATCCTCATTGTGGTTTCGCTCAGCTTATTACATTTCAACTAAATTTCGAAAATCGTCATTTTTCAATCAGAATCCAATCCAATTCATCAATTCTCAAACAGAATTAAAAATCATATCAACCACATTCGAAATCATCATCTGGATAGCATTAACGCTTATAATTTCAAGTCTTAGATTTACTCGTATATACTATCGGTAAAGAGCTGCAGTTATACCCTCGGTATATACGGATAGTCATGATACTCGAAACTATAAGGTAAATACCATCATGTCTAGGTCTCAAGCAAGTCAGGGTTCCATACAATTGCGGTACTTCCAATTGAAGACCCAATTACTAATTTACGAATTTCAATTTGAATTAACAATTTGTATGAATTATATCAAACAATTACAACCTTTTTGTGCGTCTTGATAAACTTTTGACATAATTTTCTCCTCAGTTGATCTTATTGGAGATCTATGACTTAAGTCTGATAAATAGATTTTTCTTTATCCGATCGTCCGTAAAAAAAAACATTTGTATATTTATATACAAGGTACAATAATTACATAGAGTGGTTCGGCTCCAAAATTCAAAATCTCTTCGAGAGACGTATAAGACGACGGTACTGGGCCATAGTCATGCCCTGTTACATAAGTTCTCTAACTGCGAAGGAAATTATTATTTTCTCCTTAGGGATAAATCGACTAAGGAGTCTATAAATTTGACAGGAAAGTCTGAAATTTCGAGGTGTCGAATGATATAGAATGACACCACGCACCATTTTTAGCTTTAACAGGATCATAGTCAATGAGAGATTCTGCCACAGCATTGTACGGCGGTTGCAATGAGCGTGGACATATTGCCCTGCAACCCACTTATGTTGTATTCTCTCCACTGGGGTAGGAAAATTTAAATCCTTGAAATGGCGTGCAAGTCTTACTCGGCTTGTTTGAGTTGAAGCGGAAGAGATGAGATGCTCGAAGGCAAATGCAATCATATCTTGAGACTGGGTGAGGTCGGGAATACCAGATAAATGTGGAACTTCCATCTATAAAAACAATTTCTTTGATTAAAATTTCTTCATTAAAGAAGCTTACGGGATGAAAATACATTATGAAAATGCTGTTTCTGAATTCTTATTACCAATTTCAGATAAGAATTTAATTATCTTTATTAGCTTTCAAAAGCGGCTCTGATACCAACTGTGAGGTCCCTGTTCCCACCGAGCAACGGATTCGGGGTACTAGCAGCGGAAGTAGCACTTCTCGCGCGGGACAGGGGTCTCACACTCGGGGCCTCGCCCACGGATATCCGGACAAGAGACTAATCCGTCGGTTTGTCCAAAACCGAAACTGGAAAAACTTCCTTTACTCGGAAAGCATGGGCGATTCCACCAGGATAACTCTTTACTCTAACGTAGTCAAGATCATTACGGATCAACTGATCTGACTGCACCTTTAACGGTACTTGGTCAATTCAAGGTAGAAACTTGCACTTGGATCATTGGGATCAACGCTTTTTTCCCCATCAAGAGGCACAGCCGTTAATTCCTATCCATAGAACAATTTCTATCCGGGATTTACTTTATCTATCGTAAAAACAAAGTTGAGTCTCGATTTATGGATCCATCAGTCTAGCCTAACCCCATCCGATCCCATGGGTTAGCCAACCGCCCAACCACTGTAGTGATGGGATCCAATTTGGAATTTGGTTAGGTTTTGTCCCGGGTACCAAGGAAAAGAGTTCCAAGGCCCCCTAGCCGGAATTTCATGCAAACATAAAACTAGCCACACCACTTACACACCCAATATGAAAATTGCCTTTTTCTTAGCATCAGCTAACTTTAAAACAATCCTTTAATGAAACCATAGTACCACTGATCATAATCTCCCAATTTATCCAGTTGATTCATAATTTCCCATCATTCCTTCATCAGAGTATCTATGGCATCATTGGCAACTAGAACGCTCACCACCTGTCCACACAGAGGCCGTTTCCATAGTTCCTAGCCCATAATACTCGGCAATATAATCACTTATCAAGATGGACTCTCGTTGAAGATCAGCAAGATCAACCAACAGATCCATATAAAAGAGCCATGGACTCATCCGTTGAGGACCAGCAAGGTCAGTCAACCAGATCCATGCCCGGTTTCACAAAACAACTCTTACTCCTTGTTCCAATATCTTCCTCGACGCACGCGTGGGTATCCTAGGCGACCCAGAGCCCGAGCACCGTATGGTCAGCACCCTCTAGGATCCTTCGCAGGTGACCTAGCGCTTCACTCATAGGCCGCTTCCTTGGTCCCTCATCCACCGTACCGGAAGCTCACCATTTTAATCGAACCGAGGCTGGTCAAGACCTCGGTCGACCTTGCTACGCGAGACGTCCTCCATTGACTCTCCGTCAGCAGTTGCAACTTTATCAGTTAGGTCTCCACGACCTTAATCACAAGACGGTCAAAATGCTTCCCCAGCATTCTTGACATAAAACAGCCATTTACAAACAGCATTTACAAACAGTTTACAAATGCAGTTTCTATATTAATTCTCATTTTTCCACATTATCCCTCATTAATCCACATTACTTATTCCACATTCCATGTATATGTGTACTCATCCAATCACCTCCTTTTCCATCTCTTCACTTCAGATTCCTTCACATCACATATCATATATTCACATCCATATCCACATCCATACATCCACATCCACATCCACATTCACATCCATACATCCACATCTACATGCTTATCTCCATTTTCACATCCTCATTTAATACATCCACATCCCATATCCACATTCATACATACACATCCATATATCCACATCTACATCCACATACATACATACATCCACATCCACATTCCACATTCACATCTATACATCCACATCTACATTCACATTCACATACATCCACATCCACATTCCCATACATCCACATCTATACATCCACATTCCACATTCACATCTACATTCACATTCACATACATGCATCCACATCTACATGCTTACCTCCATTTTCACATCCTCATTTATACATCCACATCCCATATCCACATTCATACATACACATCCATACATCCATATCTACATCCACATACATACATACATCCACATCCACATTCCACATTCACATCTATACATCCACATCTACATTCACATTCACATACATCCACATCCACATTCCCATACATCCACATCTATACATCCACATTCCACATTCACATCTACATTCACATTCACATACATGCACATCCACATTTCCATTCACATCTATACATCCACATCTACATCCACATTTACATCTATGCATATACATCTTCATGTATATATCCATTTTCATGTTCATACATCCACACTCCCATCTCCATATCCACACATCCACATACATACATCCATTTTCACATTCCCATTTATATAACCCCATATACTTTCACATCTAATCTTTTACATCACATCCATTCTCGCCCTATCACAACCCATATACATCTTATCCTATCACATACACTTCTTACCTCATCCCCCCATACACATCTTAATTCATCTTATCACATCCTAACTTATTTCATAAGCATCTTATCACCTCTTATCACACCTCTTATCACATCCTATCACTTTCCATACGCATCTTATCAATTCTTATCACATCTCATACACCTCTTATCACATCTTATCACATTTCATATCTTTTTTAAAAAAAAAAAGAGAATTCTTTTATTTGATATAAGATTTCTCTACACATTTATTTATACATAAATTCCATTTAAGGAGACTAACACTTTCGAAATTAAAATCAATCTTTTATGCATCTTCTTATGCATGATTTCAATTTGGTAGGGAATTATACTTTTAGAATAAAAGAACTTCTCTTATGCATCTAAGTTAAGCATAAAATCCATTTATGAGGAAAATCATACTTTTAGTATAAAAAGAATATCTTTTATGCATACCTATATGCATGAAATCCAATATGATAAAAGTAACACTTTTGATATAAAAATTTTTCCTTTATGCATACTTCTATGCATGAAAATTAAAAATGATAAAAGTAACACTTTTGATATAAAAATTTATCCATTATGCATACTTCTATGCATGAAAATAAAAATGGTAAAAATAACACTTTTGATATAAAAATTTATCCTTTATGCATAATATTAAAATTCAATTTCTCCATGATTATAAGGAAATTCTTTCAATTAATCTAGGATGATGATTCCTAGAATATGGTAGGAAGTCCTCTTTTTATGCTTTGAATGAAAATTTTTTATGCATAATTTTTATAAAAATTTTGCCATAGCTCCGCTGCTATGATTGATAAATCTCAATTTTTCTAAGGGATAAAGCTTATCATTAAGGAAATAATTAAAATGATTCTCTAATTGGATCCTTAATCCATAATGGATTGAATCATCAATATACATAAACTAAAAGCATAAGAAAAAGCCATTAATTTGGCTTCAAGCATATCTTTATCTTGGGTTAAGGAAAAGCTTTATGAAAAGCTTGATTTGGATTGAGAATGGGTCATGAGTATGACCATTTCTTGAGTGAGAGAGAGAATTTACATAAGAATCATTAGAATTTAAACATAAATGAAAATTAACTTCAATAGCATTTATTAAATTATGTAACTCTTCACTACTATTCAAACTTCAATAGCATTTAAAAAAAACCATACCAATTAAACTTCTCAAGCTTGAGAGGGGTTGAGAAGAGAGAAACATTGAGAAATTATAGAAAGATGAATATTCACTAATTACCTTACAACTTGCTTGATTCTTTGTTCACGGTAGAGGCCCCCAACCAATCAATTGGTTAAGTATGTTGATGGAGCCACTAATGGGGATTGAAGAAAGAGGGAAGCTCCAAAAACTAGTGAATTATTAAATGAATTCACAGTTCTTGGCTTAGGTGGAGTAGAGTAACGATGCATAAACACTATCTATTTTTCAACAAGGGTGAGGCTTCTATTTATAGGAAAAATTGAGCTCCTAACCAAACAAACTGATTCTAGAATTTTCTAAATCAGTTTGGTCAATATTTGACCATTTTTAGGTCAGTTAACCTAACTTTTTGGAACTAGACTTGAATGAGGAGAGAGGAGAGATGAAATATCTCAATTTTTATGAGTTTAAAACTCATTCAAGCATGTGAAATATGCACCTCCTTTAAAGAACTCCCCTTCCTTACATATGCCATATTTTTAATATTGCTCATAGTTTTTTTTTAAAAAAAAACTAATAAACCTTGTACATTTTCAACTCTTCATCTTATGTGAAATATGCACCTCCTCTAAAGAACTCCCCTTCCTTACATATGTCATACTTTTAATATTGCTCATAATTTTTTATTAATAAACCTTGTACATTTTCAACTCTTCATCTTATGTGAAATATGCACCTCCTTTAAAGAACTCCTCTTCCTTACATATGTCATACTTTTAATATTGCTCATAATTTTTTACTAATAAACCTTGTACATTTTCAACTCTTCATCTTATGTGAGCATTTACTCATTTTTGGGTATTTTCTTTTTACAAGTTGGATTTATCTCCTCCCTACACATGGATTGATGCTATTGGTCCATAGGAACCTTAATTGGACCATAGTCTAAAGATTTCTGAAAATCTAGACCCTTAGGCTAAGGTTCTTTATAGCTATTTTCAATTAATTCCAATTGCACATTGGAAAATTCTTTTTGAATTTCTGTTTCAGGGGAACTCATCTGAATTAGAAGAGATATTTTTCTATCCAAAAATATTCAAAATTTGAATATTCTCTCTCTAGAATATTTTTCTCTCTCTAGGCTAAAACAGATAGAAACAAGGTCTTTATATTTTTGAAGAGGGATTGATTACAGGGACAGATACTAGACATCAAAAAGGGGGTGGGGGTGGAATCTTACAATGTATGCATGGAGTTGTGGATGTATGCATGTAGATAGGAATGTATGTATATAGAGGTGGATGTATCGATGTGAATGTGGATATAGATGTGGATATATGTATGGATGTGAATATATGATATGTGATGTGAAGGACTCTGAAGTGAGGAGATGGAAAATGATGTGATTGGATGAGTACACATATAAATGGAATGTGGAATAAGTAATGTGGGTTGATGAGGGATAATGTGGAAAAATGAGAGTTAATATAGAAACTGTATTTGCAAACTGTTTGGAAATGCTGTTTGTAAATGATTGTTTTATGTCATGAATGCTGGGGAAGCATTTTGGCCGTCTTGTGATTAAGGTCGTGATGATAAAGTTGCAACTACTGACGGAGAGTCAATGAAGGACGTCTCGCGTAGCAAGGTCAGCCGAGGTCTTGACCAGCCTCGGTGCGATTAAAATGGTGAGCTTCCGATACGGTGGATGAGGGGCCAAGGAAGCGGCCTATGAGTGAAGCGCTAGGTCACCTGCGAAGGATCCTAGAGGGTGCTGACCATACGGTGCTCGGGCTCTGGGTCGCCTAGGATACCCACGTGTGCGTCGAGGAAGATATTGGAACAAGAGTAGGAGTTGTTTTCTGAAATCGGGCATGGATCTGGTTGATTGACCTTGCTGGTCTTCAATGGATGAGTCCATGGCTCTTTATATGGATCTGTTGGTTGATCTTGTTGATCTTCAACGAGATTCCATCTTGATAAGTGATTATATTGCCGAGTTTTATGGGCTAGGAACTAGGAAACGACCCCTGAGTGGACAGGTGGTGAGCGTCCTAGTTGCCAATGATGCCATAGATACTCTGATGAAGGAATGATGGGAAAAATTAAGAATCAATTGGATAAATTGGAAGATGGTGATCAGTGATACTATGGTTTTATTAAAGGATTGTTTTAAACTGGTTGAATCTGTGAAAAGACAATTTCATATTGGGTGTGTGAGTGGTGTGACTAGTTTTATTTTTGCATGAACATCCGGCTAGGGGGCCTTGGAACTCTTTTCCTTGGTACCCGGGACAAAACCTAACCAAATTCTTAATTGGATCCCATCACTACAGTGGTTGGGCGGTTGGCTAACCCATGGGATTGGATGGGGTTAGGCTGGACTGATGGATCCGTAAATCGAGACTCAAACTTTTGTTTTTACCATAGATAAAATAAATCCCAGATAGTAACTGTTCTATGGATAGGAATCAACGGCTGTGCATCTTGAATGGGGAAAAAAGAGTTTATCCCAATGATCCAAGTGCAAGTTTCTTCCTTGATCTGACCAAGTATCTTATAGATGTAATTGGATCAGTTCGATCAGAAATGATCTTGACTACGTTAGAGTAAAAAGTTATCCTGGTGGAATTGCCCGTGCTTTCCGATAAAGGAAGTTTTTCTGGGTTCGGTTTTGGAACAACCGACGGATTAGTCTCTTATCCGGATATCCGTGGGCGAGGCCCCGAATGTGGGACCCCTGTCCTGCGCGAGAAGTGCTACTTCCGTTGCTAGTATCCCGAATCTGTTGCTCGGTGGGAACAGGGATCTTACAGTTTACCCTAGTTATGTTTTGATAGGTCCGCCATTTGTGTAAGATTCCTCCCCCAACCCCTTTTTGATGTCTAGTATCTTCCCCTGTAATCAACCCTCTTCATAAATATAAAGATCCTGTTGCTAACTATTTTAGCCTAGAGAGAGAAAAACTATTCTAGAAAGAGAATATTCAAATTTTGAATATTTTTGGATAGAAAAATATCTCTTATAATTCAGATGAGTTCCCCTGAAACAGAAATTCAAAAAGAATTTTCCAATGTGCAATTGGAATTAATTGGAAATAGGTATAAAGAACCTTAGTCTAAGGGTTTAGATTTTCAGAAATCTTTAGACTATGGTCCAATTAAGGTTCCTATGGGCCAATAGCATCAATCCATGTGTAGGGAAGAGATAAATCCAAATTTGTAAAAAGAAGATACCCAAAAATGAGTAAATGCTCACATAAGGTGAAGAGTTGAAAATGTACAAGGTTTATTAGTAAAAAACTATGAGCAATATTAAAAATATGAGATATTTTGGGTATCCAAAAATGAGTAAATGCTCACATAAGATGAAGAGTTGAAAATGTACAAGGTTTATTAGTAAAAAACTATGAGCAATATTAAAATGATTCCATTATGACACATATGTAAGGAAGGGGAATTCTTTAAAGGAGGTGCATATTTCACATAAGATGAAGAGTTGAAAATGTACAAGGTTTATTAGTAAAAAACTATGAGCAATATTAAAATGATTCCATTATGACACATATGTAAGGAAGGGGAATTCTTTAAAGGAGGTGCATATTTCACATAAGATGAAGAGTTGAAAATGTACAAGGTTTATTAGTAAAAAAACTATGAGCAATATTAAAATGATTCCATTATGACACATATGTAAGGAAGGGGAGTTCTTTAAAGGAGGTGCATATTTCACATGCTTGAATGAGTTTTAAACTCATAAAAATTGAGATATTTCATCTCTCCTCTCTCCTCATTCAAGTCTAGTTCCAAAAAGTTAGCTTAACTGACCTAAAAATGGTCAAATATTGACCAAACTGATTTAGAAAATTCTAGAATCAGTTTGTTTGGTTAGGAGCTCAATTTTTCCTATAAATAGAAGCCTCCCCCTTGTTGAAAAATAGATAGTGTTTATGCATCGTTACTCTACTCCACCTAAGCCAAGAACTATGAATTCATTTAATAATTCACTAGTTTTTGGAGCTTCCCTCTTTCTTCAATCCCCATTAGTGGCTCCATCAACATACTTAACCAATTGATTGGTTGGGGGGCCTCTACCGTGAACAAAGAATCAAGCAATTTGTAAGGTAATTAGTGAATATTGATCTTTCTATAATTTCTCAATGTTTCTCTCTTCTCAACCCCTCTCAAGCTTGAGAAGTTTAATTGGTATGGTTTTTTTTAAATGCTAATGAAGTTTGAATAGTAGTGAAGAGTTACATAATGCTATTGAAGTTAATTTTCATTTATGTTTAAATTCTAATGATTTTTATGTAAATTCCCTCTCTCACTCAAGAAATGGTCATACTCATGACCCATTCTCAATCCAAATCAAGCTTTTCATAAAGCTTTTCCTTAACCCAAGATTAAGCTATGCTTGAGGCCAAATTATTGGCTTTTTTCTATGCTTTTAGTTTATGTATATTAATGATTCAATCCATTATGGATTCATAATCCAATTAGAGATTATTTTAATTATTCCTTAATGATAAGCATTATCCCTTAGAAAAATTGAGATTTATCAGTCATAGCAGCGGAGCTATGGCAAAATTTTTATAAAAATTATGCATAAAATAATCTCATTCAAAGCATAAAAAGAGGACTTCCTACCATATTCTAGGAATTATCATCCTAGATTAAGTGAAAGAATTTCATTACAATCATGGAGAAATTGAATTTTAATATCATGCATAAAGGATAAATTTTTATATCAAAAGTGTTATTTTTACCATTTTTATTTCATGCATAGAAGTATGCATAATGGATAAATTTTTATATCAAAAGTGTTATTTTTATCATTTTTAATTTTCATGCATAGAAGTATGCATAAAGGAAAAATTTTTATGTCAAAAGTGTTACTTTTATCATTTTTAATTTTCATGCATAGAAGTATGCATAAAGGAAAAATTTTTATATCAAAAGTGTTACTTTTATCATTTTTAATTTTCATGTATAAAAGTATGCATAAAGAAAAATTTTTATATCAAAAGTGTTACTTTTATCATTTTTAATTTTCATGCATAGAAGTATGCATAAAGGAAAAAATTTTATATCAAAAGTGTTACTTTTATCATTTTTAATTTTCATGCATAGAAGTATGCATAAAGGAAAATTTTTTTATATCAAAAGTGTTACTTTTATCATTTTTAATTTTCATGCATAGAAGTATGCATAAAGGAAAAATTTTTATATCAAAAGTGTTACTTTTATCATATTGGATTTCATGCATATAGGTATGCATAAAAGATATTCGTTTTATACTAAAAGTGTGATTTTTCTCATAAATGGATTTTATGCTTAACTTAGTTGCATAAGAGAAATTCTTTTATTCTAAAAATGTAATTTCCTACCAAACTGAATTTATGCATAAGAAGATGCATAAAAGATTGATTTTAATTTCGAAAGTGTTAGTCTCCTTAAATGGAATTTTTGTATAAATAAATGTGTAGAGAAATCTTATATTAAATATAAGAATTCTCTTTTTAAAAAAAAGATATGAAATGTGATAAGATGTGATAAGAGGTGTATGAGATGTGATAAGAATTGATAAGATGCGTATGGAAAGTGATAGGATGTGATAAGATGTGTATGGGATGAGGTAAGAAGTGTATGTGATAGAATAGGATGTATATGGTTGTGATAGGGTGAGAATGGATGTGATGTAAAAGATTAGATGTGAAGACATATGGGGTTACATGAATGGGAATGTGGAAATGTATGTATGTATGTGGATGTGGATGTATGTATGTATGTGGATGTGGATGTATGAATGAGGACGTGATAATGGATGTATGCATGAAGATGTATATGCATAGATGTGAATGTGGATGTAGATGTGGATGTATAGATGTGAATGGAAATGTGGATGTGGATGTATATGAATGTGGATGTAGATGTGGATGTATAGATGTGAATGGGAATGTGGATGTGGATGTATGTATGTATGTGGATGTAGATGTGGATGTATAGATGTGAATGGGAATGTGGATGTGGATGTATGTATGTATGTGGATGTGGATGTATGTATGTATGTGGATGTGGATGTATGAATGAGGACGTGATAATGGATGTATGCATGTAGATGTGGATATATGGATGTGAATATGAATGTGGATGTGGATGTGGATGTATGGATGTGGATATGGATGTGTATGTATGAATGTAGGTAAGGGATGTGGATGTATAAATGAGGATGTGAAAATGGAGGTATGCATGTAGATGTGGATGTATGGATGTGAATATGGATGTGGATGTGGATGTATAAATGAGGATGTGAAAATGGATGTATCCATGTAAATGTGGATGTATGAATGTGAATGTGAATTAATGTGTCGTTGATATGAGGAAATGGATGAGAATGAGTACACATTGAATGGAATGTGGAATAAGTAATGTGGACTAAGGAGGGATAATGTGGAAAGACGAGAGTTTGATTTAGAAACTGTATTTTGTGACTGTTTGTAAATGACTGTTTTATGTCAAGAATGCTGGGGAAGCATTTTGACCATCTTGTGGATTAAGGTCATGAAGACCTAACTGTTAAAGTTGCAACTGCTGACGGAGAGTCAATGGAGGACGTCTCGCGTAGCAAGGTCGACCGAGGTCTTGACCAGCCTCGGTTCGATTTAAATGGTGAGCTTCCGGTACGGTGGATGAGGGACCAAGGAAGCGGCCTATGAGTGAAGCGCTAGGTCACCTGCGAAGGATCCTAGAGGGTGCTGACCATACGGTGCTCGGGCTCTGGGTCGCCCAGGATACCCACGCGTGCGTCGAGGAAGATATTGGAACAAGGAGTAAGAGTTGTTTTGTGAAACCGGGCATGGATCTGGTTGATTGACCTTGCTGGTCTTCAATGGATGAGTCCATGGCTCTTTATATGGATCTGTTGGTTGATCTTGCTGATCTTCAACGAGAGTCCATCTTGATTTTTATAAGTGATTATATTGCCGAGTATTATGGGCTAGGAACTATTGAAAAGGCCCCCTGTGTGGACAGGTGGTGAGCGTTCTAGTTGCCAATGATGCCATAGATACTCTGATGAAGGAATGATGGGAAATTATGAATCAACCGGATAAATTGGAAGATTATGATCAGTAGTACTATGGTTTCATTAAAGGATTGTTTTAAAGTTAGTTGATGCTAAGAAAAAGGCAATTTCATATTGGGTGTGTAAGCGGTGTGGCTAGTTCTATGTTTGCATGAACTTCCGGCTAGGGGGCCTTGGAACTCTTTTCCTTGGTACCCGGGACAAAACCTAACCAAATTCCAAAATTGGATCCCATCACTACAGTGGTTGGGCGGTTGGCTAACCCATGGGATCGGATGGGGTTAGGCTGGACTGATGGATCCGTAAATCGAGATTTAATTTCTATTATTACGATAGATGAAGTAAATCCCGGATAGAAATTGTTCTATGGATAGGAATCAACGGCTGTGCCTCTTGATGGGGAAAAAAGCGTTGATCCCAATGATCCAAGTGCAAGTTCTTCCTTGATTTGACCAAGTACCGTTAAAGGTGCAGTCAGATCAGTTTGATCAGTAATGATCTTGACTACGTTAGAGTAAAGAGTTATCCTGGTGGAATCGCCCGTGCTTTCCGGGTAAAGGAAGTTTTTCCGGTTTCAGTTTTGGACAAACCGACGGATTAGTCTCTTGTCCGGATATCCGTGGGCGAGGCCCCGAGTGTTGGACCCCTGTCCCGCGCGAGAAGTGCTACTTCCGCTGCTAGTACCCCGAATCCGTTGCTCGGTGGGAATAGGGATCTTACAGTTGGTATCAGAGCGAAATTGAAAGCTAATAAAGATAATTAAATTCTTATCTGAAATTGGTAAAAAGAATTCAGAAATAGCATTTTCATAATGTATTTTCATTCCGTAAGCTTCTTTAATGAAGAAATTTTAATCAAAAAGAAAATTTATTTTTATAGATGGAAGTTCCCCATTTATCTGGTATTCCCGACCTCACCCAGTCTCAAGATATGATTGCGTTTGCCTTCGAGCATCTCATCTCTTCCGCTTCAACTCAAACAAGCCGAGCAAGACTCGCACGCCATTTCGCAGATTTATGTTTTCCTACCCCAGCGGAGAGAATACAACATAAGTGGTTTGCAGGGCAATATGTCCACGCCCATTGCAACCGCCATACAATGCTGTGGCAGAATCTTTCATTGACTATGATCCTGTTAAAGCTAAAAATGGTGCGTGGTGTCATTCTATATCATTCGACACCTCGAAATTTCAGACTTTCATGTCGAATTTATAGACTCCTTAGTCGATTTATCCCTAAGGAGAAAATAATAACTCCCTTCGCAGTTAGAGAACTTATGTAACAGGGCATGACTATGGCCCAGTACCGTCGTCTTATGCGTCTCTCGAAGAGATTTTGAATTTTGGAGCCGAGCCACTCTATGTAATTATTGCAACTTGTATATAAATATACAAATGTTTTTTTTCGGACGATCGGATAAAGAAAAATCTATTTATCAGACTTAAGTCATAGATCTCCAATAAGATCAACTGAGGAGCCAATTATGTCAAAAATTTATCAAGACGCACAAAAAGGTTGTAATTGTTTGATATAATTCATATAAATTGTTAATTCAAATTGAAATTCGTAAATTAGTAATTGGGTCTTCAATTGGAAGTACCGCAATTGTATGGAACCCTGACTTGCTTGAGACCTAGACATGATGGTATTTACCTTATAGTTTCGAGTATCATGACTATCCGTATATACCGAGGGTATAACTGCAGCTCTTTACCGACAGTATATACGAGTAAATCTAAGACTTGAAATTATAAGCGTTAATGCTATCCAGATGATGATTTTGAATGTGGTTGATATGATTTTTAATTCTGTTTGGGAACTGATGAATTGATTTGGATTCTGATTGAAAAATGATGATCCTTGAAAATGGGTTGAAATGTAATAAGCTGAGCGAAACCACAATGTGGATGATTGGGACGAGTCCGTGTAATGATAAATGATGAAAATGATTCAGCAAATCACTATGAGATTAGTGGATTATGTTGTCAAATTGCTACTGTTAATACTTGAGACGGTAGATCAAGTTAAGGGATGACAAATTGAGAACTTGCTTAACTTAAATTCCGTGGAGGAATGTTCAGAAGGAAATTTTCGGTCTAATGGACCATTATCGTGTTAAAGATATGAATGATATGATCTGAATGAATTGTTATTTAATGATGAATTCTATATAAGGGATATTTATCCCCATATTCTGTTGGGTTGACCGGAATATAAGGAACCCCAGAATAAATTGGATATTAAGAAAAAAAGTTGTCATCTACTTGCGAGATGAGGACATCTTGCACCTTTTAAGTGGGGTAGAATGTAAGATTCCTCCCCCAGCCTTAGAGGTATACAGGAGTAAGAATCTCCCTTTCTGATCTCATAATTATTCTCTCTCTAAAATAAAAGAAAGATTCTGTTTAAAAAAGGAAGAACCTTTTCCTGAATACTTCTCAAGAGTCCCACTTGTTTTAAGGATTCAGAACAACGAGTTCAGAAGGGAGAATCGATGTTTTGGATATCAAGGTTTTGGTCTCGAGTACGGCCCAAAAGAAGTTCTTTATCTCTTGGAGAGTATAAGAAGTTATCTCCTAGATATTGTGGACCAAAGAAAGTAGGTGCTTTAGCTTACGAACTTCTTTTATCTCCTCATCTCAAAGTTCTGAATGCCTTCTATAGAAAAATGTGCCAAACCCAAATCATAGAAAGACGGTAAAACTTCAGTGGCAAGTTACCGTTGGCTTCTAAGTTACGCTAGCTCCTTCCTTTATATAAATGGTAACTTTTACTTGTCGTTCACAGTAATCTTACTTCCATTGATCTTCTTTCTTTCTTAATCTCCTTCATGGCTTGGCAACAAGAATTAGTTTTATCCATAATGATTCCTCACCTTCAAGACGCAAGTGAGTCTGTGAAGAAGGATTTTATAGAACAGTATGAGCGCTCACTTTTCCCTCACTTGGGAACTTCTGTAGCGCAAACAAAATGGCGGACCTATCAAGACATAACTAGGGTAACACCCTGGGGACAGCAGCACTTTCGTAACAATGTCCGCTTGGCCATGGTTATTGAAGCTTTGGGTTTGGGTCCCCGATACTACTGCGTCATGAGATCAAGGCATCCTGGGTTTTCTGAGCGGGTCTTCTTACTGGCGTGTTTTCTTCCTCATGAGAAGATATGCCTTTACCCCGTTTTTGGCTTACCTCTCAGAGGTCCTTTCGTTAGAACACCTCATACCACTGAGATAGGCGCAGCAATAACCCACAGAATCATTCCCATAGATGAGTTACCTTATACTTGTGCAGCTTGTGAGGACTGCTTTTGTGACCATATGATGGACGGGCTTATGGAAGTGTAAAGAGTTCCTCTATCTTTACTGTATAAGTTCCGAGAATGAATAAAGTTTAAATCTTGTTCGTATTTTGAATCTTGCTCTCTTTAAGACTTATCTTGGTGGTTAATCTTGATTAAAATTTTTCTCTAAGTCTCATATTCGTGAATCTTGCGAAATTATCACAAGTTGCGAGATGAGGACATCTCGCGTTTTTTAAGTGGGGTAGAATGTAAGATTCCTCCCCCAACCCCTTTTTGATGTCTAGTATCTTCCCCTGTAATCAACCCTCTTCATAAATATAAAGATCCTGTTGCTAACTATTTTAGCCTAGAGAGAGAAAAATTATTCTAGAAAGAGAATATTCAGATTTTGAATATTTTTGGATAGAAAAATATCTCTTATAATTCAGATGAGTTCCCCTGAAACAGAAATTCAAAAAGAATTTTCCAATGTGCAATTGGAATTAATTGGAAATAGGTATAAAGAACCTTAGTCTAAGGGTTTAGATTTTCAGAAATCTTTAGACTATGGTCCAATTAAGGTTCCTATGGGCCAATAGCATCAATCCATGTGTAGGGAAGAGATAAATCCAAATTTGTAAAAAGAAGATACCCAAAAATGAGTAAATGCTCACATAAGGTGAAGAGTTGAAAATGTACAAGGTTTATTAGTAAAAAACTATGAGCAATATTAAAAATATGAGATATTTTGGGTATCCAAAAATGAGTAAATGCTCACATAAGATGAAGAGTTGAAAATGTACAAGGTTTATTAGTAAAAAACTATGATCAATATTAAAATGATTCCATTATGACACATATGTAAGGAAGGGGAATTCTTTAAAGGAGGTGCATATTTCACATAAGATGAAGAGTTGAAAATGTACAAGGTTTATTAGTAAAAAACTATGAGCAATATTAAAATGATTCCATTATGACACATATGTAAGGAAGGGGAATTCTTTAAAGGAGGTGCATATTTCACATAAGATGAAGAGTTGAAAATGTACAAGGTTTATTAGTAAAAAAACTATGAGCAATATTAAAATGATTCCATTATGACACATATGTAAGGAAGGGGAGTTCTTTAAAGGAGGTGCATATTTCACATGCTTGAATGAGTTTTAAACTCATAAAAATTGAGATATTTCATCTCTCCTCTCTCCTCATTCAAGTCTAGTTCCAAAAAGTTAGCTTAACTGACCTAAAAATGGTCAAATATTGACCAAACTGATTTAGAAAATTCTAGAATCAGTTTGTTTGGTTAGGAGCTCAATTTTTCCTATAAATAGAAGCCTCCCCCTTGTTGAAAAATAGATAGTGTTTATGCATCGTTACTCTACTCCACCTAAGCCAAGAACTATGAATTCATTTAATAATTCACTAGTTTTTGGAGCTTCCCTCTTTCTTCAATCCCCATTAGTGGCTCCATCAACATACTTAACCAATTGATTGGTTGGGGGGCCTCTACCGTGAACAAAGAATCAAGCAATTTGTAAGGTAATTAGTGAATATTGATCTTTCTATAATTTCTCAATGTTTCTCTCTTCTCAACCCCTCTCAAGCTTGAGAAGTTTAATTGGTATGGTTTTTTTTAAATGCTAATGAAGTTTGAATAGTAGTGAAGAGTTACATAATGCTATTGAAGTTAATTTTCATTTATGTTTAAATTCTAATGATTTTTATGAAAATTCCCTCTCTCACTCAAGAAATGGTCATACTCATGACCCATTCTCAATCCAAATCAAGCTTTTCATAAAGCTTTTCCTTAACCCAAGATTAAGCTATGCTTGAGGCCAAATTATTGGCTTTTTTCTATGCTTTTAGTTTATGTATATTAATGATTCAATCCATTATGGATTCATAATCCAATTAGAGATTATTTTAATTATTCCTTAATGATAAGCATTATCCCTTAGAAAAATTGAGATTTATCAGTCATAGCAGCGGAGCTATGGCAAAAATTTTATAAAAATTATGCATAAAATAATCTCATTCAAAGCATAAAAAGAGGACTTCCTACCATATTCTAGGAATTATCATCCTAGATTAAGTGAAAGAATTTCATTACAATCATGGAGAAATTGAATTTTAATATCATGCATAAAGGATAAATTTTTATATCAAAAGTGTTATTTTTACCATTTTTATTTCATGCATAGAAGTATGCATAATGGATAAATTTTTATATCAAAAGTGTTATTTTTATCATTTTTAATTTTCATGCATAGAAGTATGCATAAAGGAAAAATTTTTATGTCAAAAGTGTTACTTTTATCATTTTTAATTTTCATGCATAGAAGTATGCATAAAGGAAAAATTTTTATATCAAAAGTGTTACTTTTATCATTTTTAATTTTCATGTATAAAAGTATGCATAAAGAAAAAATTTTATATCAAAAGTGTTACTTTTATCATTTTTAATTTTCATGCATAGAAGTATGCATAAAGGAAAAAATTTTATATCAAAAGTGTTACTTTTATCATTTTTAATTTTCATGCATAGAAGTATGCATAAAGGAAAATTTTTTTATATCAAAAGTGTTACTTTTATCATTTTTAATTTTCATGCATAGAAGTATGCATAAAGGAAAAATTTTTATATCAAAAGTGTTACTTTTATCATATTGGATTTCATGCATATAGGTATGCATAAAAGATATTCTTTTTATACTAAAAGTGTGATTTTTCTCATAAATGGATTTTATGCTTAACTTAGTTGCATAAGAGAAATTCTTTTATTCTAAAAATGTAATTTCCTACCAAACTGAATTTATGCATAAGAAGATGCATAAAAGATTGATTTTAATTTCGAAAGTGTTAGTCTCCTTAAATGGAATTTTTGTATAAATAAATGTGTAGAGAAATCTTATATTAAATATAAGAATTCTCTTTTTAAAAAAAAGATATGAAATGTGATAAGATGTGATAAGAGGTGTATGAGATGTGATAAGAATTGATAAGATGCGTATGGAAAGTGATAGGATGTGATAAGATGTGTATGGGATGAGGTAAGAAGTGTATGTGATAGAATAGGATGTATATGGTTGTGATAGGGTGAGAATGGATGTGATGTAAAAGATTAGATGTGAAGACATATGGGGTTACATGAATGGGAATGTGGAAATGTATGTATGTATGTGGATGTGGATGTATGTATGTATGTGGATGTGGATGTATGAATGAGGACGTGATAATGGATGTATGCATGAAGATGTATATGCATAGATGTGAATGTGGATGTAGATGTGGATGTATAGATGTGAATGGGAATGTGGATGTGGATGTATATGAATGTGGATGTAGATGTGGATGTATAGATGTGAATGGGAATGTGGATGTGGAATGTATGTATGTATGTGGATGTAGATGTGGATGTATAGATGTGAATGGGAATGTGGATGTGGATGTATGTATGTATGTGGATGTGGATGTATGTATGTATGTGGATGTGGATGTATGAATGAGGACGTGATAATGGATGTATGCATGTAGATGTGGATATATGGATGTGAATATGAATGTGGATGTGGATGTGGATGTATGGATGTGGATATGGATGTGTATGTATGAATGTAGGTAAGGGATGTGGATGTATAAATGAGGATGTGAAAATGGAGGTATGCATGTAGATGTGGATGTATGGATGTGAATATGGATGTGGATGTGGATGTATAAATGAGGATGTGAAAATGGATGTATCCATGTAAATGTGGATGTATGAATGTGAATGTGAATTAATGTGTCGTCGATATGAGGAAATGGATGAGAATGAGTACACATTGAATGGAATGTGGAATAAGTAATGTGGACTAAGGAGGGATAATGTGGAAAGACGAGAGTTTGATTTAGAAACTGTATTTTGTGACTGTTTGTAAATGACTGTTTTATGTCAAGAATGCTGGGGAAGCATTTTGACCATCTTGTGGATTAAGGTCATGAAGACCTAACTGTTAAAGTTGCAACTGCTGACGGAGAGTCAATGGAGGACGTCTCGCGTAGCAAGGTCGACCGAGGTCTTGACCAGCCTCGGTTCGATTTAAATGGTGAGCTTCCGGTACGGTGGATGAGGGACCAAGGAAGCGGCCTATGAGTGAAGCGCTAGGTCACCTGCGAAGGATCCTAGAGGGTGCTGACCATACGGTGCTCGGGCTCTGGGTCGCCCAGGATACCCACGCGTGCGTCGAGGAAGATATTGGAACAAGGAGTAAGAGTTGTTTTGTGAAACCGGGCATGGATCTGGTTGATTGACCTTGCTGGTCTTCAATGGATGAGTCCATGGCTCTTTATATGGATCTGTTGGTTGATCTTGCTGATCTTCAACGAGAGTCCATCTTGATTTTTATAAGTGATTATATTGCCGAGTATTATGGGCTAGGAACTATTGAAAAGGCCCCCTGTGTGGACAGGTGGTGAGCGTTCTAGTTGCCAATGATGCCATAGATACTCTGATGAAGGAATGATGGGAAATTATGAATCAACCGGATAAATTGGAAGATTATGATCAGTAGTACTATGGTTTCATTAAAGGATTGTTTTAAAGTTAGTTGATGCTAAGAAAAAGGCAATTTCATATTGGGTGTGTAAGTGGTGTGGCTAGTTCTATGTTTGCATGAACTTCCGGCTAGGGGGCCTTGGAACTCTTTTCCTTGGTACCCGGGACAAAACCTAACCAAATTCCAAAATTGGATCCCATCACTACAGTGGTTGGGCGGTTGGCTAACCCATGGGATCGGATGGGGTTAGGCTGGACTGATGGATCCGTAAATCGAGATTTAATTTCTATTATTACGATAGATGAAGTAAATCCCGGATAGAAATTGTTCTATGGATAGGAATCAACGGCTGTGCCTCTTGATGGGGAAAAAAGCGTTGATCCCAATGATCCAAGTGCAAGTTCTTCCTTGATTTGACCAAGTACCGTTAAAGGTGCAGTCAGATCAGTTTGATCAGTAATGATCTTGACTACGTTAGAGTAAAGAGTTATCCTGGTGGAATCGCCCGTGCTTTCCGGGTAAAGGAAGTTTTTCCGGTTTCGGTTTTGGACAAACCGACGGATTAGTCTCTTGTCCGGATATCCGTGGGCGAGGCCCCGAGTGTTGGACCCCTGTCCCGCGCGAGAAGTGCTACTTCCGCTGCTAGTACCCCGAATCCGTTGCTCGGTGGGAATAGGGATCTTACAGTTAAAAAGGGGTTGGGGGAGGAATCTTACATTCTACCCCACTTAAAAAACGCGAGATGTCCTCATCTCGCAACTTGTGATAATTTCGCAAGATGCACGAATATGAGACTTAGAGAAAAATTTTAATCAAGATTAACCACCAAGATAAGTCTTAAAGAGAGCAAGATTCAAAATACGAACAAGATTTAAACTTTATTCATTCTCGGAACTTATACAGTAAAGATAGAGGAACTCTTTACACTTCCATAAGCCCGTCCATCATATGGTCACAAAAGCAGTCCTCACAAGCTGCACATGTATAAGGTAACTCATCTATGGGAATGATTCTGTGGGTTATTGCTGCGCCTATCTCAGTGGTATGAGGTGTTCTAACGAAAGGACCTCTGAGAGGTAAGCCAAAAACGGGGTAAAGGCATATCTTCTCATGAGGAAGAAAACACGCCAGTAAGAAGACCCGCTCAGAAAACCCAGGATGCCTTGATCTCATGACGCAGTAGTATCGGGGACCCAAACCCAAAGCTTCAATAACCATGGCCAAGCGGACATTGTTACGAAAGTGCTGCTGTCCCCAGGGTGTTACCCTAGTTATGTCTTGATAGGTCCGCCATTTTGTTTGCGCTACAGAAGTTCCCAAGTGAGGGAAAAGTGAGCGCTCATACTGTTCTATAAAATCCTTCTTCACAGACTCACTTGCGTCTTGAAGGTGAGGAATCATTATGGATAAAACTAATTCTTGTTGCCAAGCCATGAAGGAGATTAAGAAAGAAAGAAGATCAATGGAAGTAAGATTACTGTGAACGACAAGTAAAAGTTACCATTTATATAAAGGAAGGAGCTAGCGTAACTTAGAAGCCAACGGTAACTTGCCACTGAAGTTTTACCGTCTTTCTATGATTTGGGTTTGGCACATTTTTCTATAGAAGGCATTCAGAACTTTGAGATGAGGAGATAAAAGAAGTTCGTAAGCTAAATCACCTACTTTCTTTGGTCCACAATATCTAGGAGATAACTTCTTATACTCTCCAAGAGATAAAGAACTTCTTTTGGGCCGTACTCGAGACCAAAACCTTGATATCCAAAACATCGATTCTCCCTTCTGAACTCGTTGTTCTGAATCCTTAAAACAAGTGGGACTCTTGAGAAGTATTCAGGAAAAGGTTCTTCCTTTTTTAAACAGAATCTTTCTTTTATTTTAGAGAGAGAATAATTATGAGATCAGAAAGGGAGATTCTTACTCCTGTATACCTCTAAGGCTGGGGGAGGAATCTTACAATTTGGTCTGAGCTACAGAAGTTCCTAGGTGAGGAAAAAGTGAGCGCTCATACTGTTCTATAAAATCTTTCTTCACAGACTCTCTTGCGTCTTGAAGGTGAGAAATCATCATGGATAAAACTAATTCTTGTTGCCAAGCCATGAAGGAGATTAAGAAGAAGGGAGATCGATGGAAGTAAGATTACTGTGAGCGACAGGTAAAAGTTACGACTTATATAAAGGAAGGAGCTAGCGTAACTTAGAAGCGAACGGTAACTTACCACTGAAGTTTTACCGTCTTTCCATGATTTGGGTTTGGCACATATTTCTATGAAATACATTAAGAACTTTGAGATGAGGAAGTAAAAGAAGCTTGTAGGCTAAGTCAGCTACTTTCATTGAATTCAGATATAAGGCCCATAATATCTGGGGGATAACTTCTTATACTCCCCAAGAGAATAAAGAACTTCTTTTGGGTTGTACTCGAATGAAAACCAAAACCTTGGTATCCAAAACACCGATTTTTACTTCTGAACTCATTGTTCTGAATCCTTAAAACAGGCGTGACTCCTAAGAAGTATTCTAGGGAGAGGGTCTTCCTTTTTTAAACAGAATCTTTCTTTTATTTTAGAGAGGGAATAATTATAAGATCAGAAAGGGAGGTTCTTACTCCTGTATACCTCGAAGGCTGGGGGAAGAATCTTACATTCTACCCCACTTGAAAAGTGCGAGATGTCCTCATCTCGTAAGGTAGAGGACAACTCTTTTTCTTAAGATTCAATTTTATTCTGGGGTTCCTTATATTCTGGTCAACCCAACAGAATACTGGGATAAATATCCCTTATATAGAACTCATCATTAAATAACAATTCATTCAGATCATATCATTCATATCTTTAACATGATAATGGTCCATTAGACCGAAAAATTTCCTTCTGAACATTCCTCCACGGAAATTTCAGTCAAGTAAGTTCTCAATTTGTCATCCCTTAACTTGATCTACCGGTCAAGTGTTAACAGTAACAATTTGACAGCACAACCCACTAATCTCATAGTGATTTGCTGAAATCATTTTCATCATTCTAGTTATGAATATCATCACAGGGACTCATCCCATTAATCCTTATTGTGGTTTTGTTCAGATTATTATATTTCAACTAATTTCAGAAATCATCATTTTTCAATCAGAATCCAAATCAATTCATCAATTCTCAAATAGAATTAAAAATCATATTAATCACATTCGAAATCATCATCTGGATAGCATTAACCCTTATAATTTCAAGTCTTAGATTTACTCGTATATACTGTCAGTAAAGAGCTGCAGTATACTCTCGGTATATACGGGTAGTCACGGCCCTTGGAATTATAAGGTAAATACTATCATGTCTAGGCCTGAAGCAAGTCAGGGATTCTATATAATTGTGGTACTTCCATCTGAAGACCCAATTACCAAATTATGAATTTCAGTTTGAATATCAAATTGTATGAATTATATCACACAATTATAACCTTTTTGTGTTTCTTGATAAATTTTTGACATATTTGTCTTCTTAGTTGATCTTTATTAACCAAATGATCTGATACCAACTGTAAGATCCCTGTTCCCACCGAGTAACAGATTCGGGATACTAGCAGTGGAAGTAGCACTTCTCGCGCGGGACAGGGGTCCCACATTCGGGCCTCGCCCATGGATATCCGGATAAGAGACTAATCTGTCGGTTGTTCCAAAACTGAACCCAGAAAAACTTCCTTTACCGGAAAGCACGGGCGATTCCACCAGGATAACTTTTTACTCTAACGTAGTCAAGATCATTTCTGATCGAACTGATCCAATTACATCTATAAGATACTTGGTCATATCAAGGAAGAAACTTGCACTTGGATCATTGGGATAAACGCTTTTTTCCCCATTCAAGAGGCACAGCCGTTGATTCCTATCCATAGAACAGTTACTCTCCGGGATTTATTTTATCTATCGTAAAAACAAAAGTTTGAGTCTCGATTTACGGATCCATCAGTCCAGCCTAACCCCATCCAATCCCTTGGGTTAGCCAACCGCCCAACCCTTGTAGTAATGGGATCCAATTAAGAATTTGGTTAGGTTTTGTCCCGGGTACCAAGGAAAAGAGTTCCAAGGCCCCCTAGCCGGCTGTTCATGCAAAAATAAAACTAGTCACACCACTCACACACCCAATATGAAATTGTCTTTTCACAGATTCAACCAGTTTAAAACAATCCTTTAATAAAACCATAGTATCACTGATCACCATCTTCCAATTTATCCAGTTGATTCTTAATTTTTTCCATCATTCCTTCATCAGAGTATCTATGGCATCATTGGCAACTAGGACGCTCACCACCTGTCCACTCAGGGGCCGTTTCCTAGTTCCTAGCCCATAATACTCGGCAATATAATCACTTATCAAGATGAAGATGAGCAAGATCAACCAACAGATCCATATAAAGAGCCATACACTCATCCATTGAAGTCCAGCAAGGTCAATCAACCAGATCCATGCCCGATTTCAGAAAACAACTCCTACTCTTGTTCCAATATCTTCCTCGACGCACGCGTGGGTATCCTAGGCGACCCAGAGCCCGAGCACCGTATGGTCAGCACCCTCTACAATCCTTCGCAGGTGACCTAGCGCTTCACTCATAGGCCGCTTCCTTGGCCCCTCATTCACCGTACCGGAAGCTCACCATTTTAATCGCATGGAGGCTGGTCAAGACCTCGGCTGACCTTGCTACGCGAGACGTCCTTCATTGACTCTCCGTCAGCAGTTGCAACTTTATCATCACGACCTTAATCACAAGACGGCCAAAATGCTTCCCCAGCATTCATGACATAAAACAATCATTTACAAACAGCATTTACAAACAGTTTACAAATTCAGTTTGTATATTAACTCTCATTTTTCCACATTATCCCTCATCAACCCACATTACTTATTCCACATTCCATTTATATGTGTACTCATCCAATCACATCATTTTCCATCTCCTCACTTCAGAGTCCTTCACATCACATATCATATATTCACATCCATACATATATCCACATCTATATCCACATTCACATCGATACATCCACCTCTATATGCATACATTCCTATCTACATGCATACATCCACAACTCCATGCATACATCCACATCCACATTCACATTCACATCCATACATCTACATCTACATGCATACATCCACATCTCCATGCATACTTCCACATCCACATTCACATTCACATCCATACATCTACATCTACATGCATACATCCACCTCCACATTCACATCCACATCTATACATCTACATCTACGTGCATACATCCACATCTCCATTCACATCCACATCTATACATCTACATCTACATGCATATATCTACATCTCCATTCACATCCACATCTATACATCTACATCTACATGCATACATCCACATCTCCATTCACATCCACATCTCCACATCTCCATTCACATCCACATCTATACATCTACATCTACATGCATACTTCCACATCTCCATTCACATCCCCATCTATACATCTACATCTACATGCATACTTCCACATCTCCATTCACATCCCCATCTATACATCTACATCTACATGCATACATCCACATCTCCATTCACATCCACATCTATACATCTACATCTACATGCATACATCTACATCTCCATTCACATCCACATCTATACATCTACATCTACATGCATACCTCCACACCTCCATGATTACAATAAAATTCTTTTAATTAATCTAGGATGATACTTCCTAGAATATGGTAGGAAGTCCTCTTTTCATGCTTTGAATGAAATTATTTTATGTGTAAATTTTTATAAAATTTTGCCATAGCTTCGCTACTATAACTGATAAATCTCAATTATTTTAAAGATAAGGCTTATCTTTAAGGGAATGATTAGAATGATCCCTAATTGGATCATTAACCCTTAATGGATTAAATCAAAATAGTCATAAACTAAAAGCATAGATAAAAAAACTATTAATTTGTTCTCAAGCATAGATTAATCTTGGATTAAGGAAAAGCTTTATGAAAAGCTTCATTTGGATTGAGAATGGTTCATGAGTATGACCATTTCTTAAGTGAGAGAGAGAAAAACCATTAGAATTAAATATAAATAGAATTTTATGTAATTCTTTACTATCATTAATTAATTAACTTCAATAGCATTTCAAAAACCATACCAATTAAGCTTCTCAAGCTTGAGAGGGATTGAGAAGAGAGAATCATTGAGAAATTATAGAAAAGATCAAAATTCACTATACTTATCTTATAATTTGCTTGATTCTTTGTTCACGGTAGAGGCCCCCAACCAATCAATTGGTTTAGTATGTTGATGGAGCCACCAATGGGGATTAAAGAAAGGGAGAAGTATCAAAAACTAGTGAATTATTAAAGAATTCACAGTTCTTGGCTTAGGTGGAGTAGAGTAACAATGCATAAGACACTATATTTTTTTCAACAAGGGAAGGCTTCTATTTATAGGAAAAATTGAGCTCCTAACCAAGTCAGTTTGGTTGAATTTGGACTAGATTTGGATCTAGTTTGGCTACTTTTTGATTCGATTTGGTTCCATTTTGATTTGGTTTGGTTCAAGAGAGATGAGAGATAAAAATATTACATTATTTTTTAGTTTAAAACTCATTCAAGCATGTGAAATATGCACCTCCTTTAAAGAACTCCCCTTCCTTACATATGTGTCAAAATTTTATTGCTCATAGTTTTTTTACTAATAAACCTTGTACATTTTCAACTCTTCATCTTATGTGAAATATGCACCTTCTTTAAAGAACTCCCCTTCCTTACATATGTGTCAAAATTTTATTGCTCATAGTTTTTTACTAATAAACCTTGTACATTTTCAACTCTTCATCTTATGTGAAATATGCATCTTCTTTAAAGAACTCCCTTTCCTTACATATGTGTCAAAATTTTATTGCTCATAGTTTTTTACTAATAAACCTTGTACATTTTCAACTCTTCACCTTATGTGAGCATTTACTCATTTTTGGGTATCTTCTTTTACAAATTAGATTTATCTCCTCCCTACACATGGATTGATGCTATTGGCCCATAGGAACCTTAATTGGACCATAATCCAAAAATTTCTGAAAATCTAGACCCTTAGACTAAGGTCCTTTATACCCATTTCCAATTAATTCCAATTGCACATTGGAAAATTATTTTTGAATTTCTGTTTCAGGAAAACTTATTTTAATAAGATGAGTTATTTTTCTATCCAAAAATATTCATAATTTGAATATTCTCTCTCTAGAATAATTTTCTCTCTCTAGGCTAAAACGGTTAGAAACAAGGTCTTTATATTTCTGAAGAGGGATTGATTACAGGGGAAGATACTAGACATCAAAAAGGGGGTTGGGGGAGGAATCTTACATTCTACCCCACTTAAAAAATGCGAGATGTCCTCATCTCGCAAACTAGGATAATTTTGCAAGATGCACGAATATGAGACTTAGAGAAAAATTTTAATCAAGATTAACCACCAAGAAAAGTCTTAAAGAGAGCAAGATTCAAAATAAGAACAAGATTTAAACTTTATTCATTCTCAGAACTTATACAGTAAAGATAGAAGAACTCTTTACACTTCCATAAGCCCGTCCATCATATGGTCACAAAAGCAGCACTCACAAGCTGCACAAGTATAGGGTAACTCATCTATGGGAATGATTCTACTGGTTATTAACGCACGTATCTCAGTGGTATGAGGTGATGTAACAAAAGGACCTCTGAGAGGCAAGCCAAAAACGGGGTAAAGACATATCTTCTCATAAAGAAGAAAACACGCCAGTAAGAAGACCCGCTCAGAAAACCCAAGATGCCTTGATCTCATGACGCAGTAGTATCGGGGACCCAAACCCAAAGCTTCAATAACCATGGCCAAGCGGACATTGTTACGAAAGTGCTGCTGACCCCAGTGTGTTACCCTAGTTATGTTTTGATAGGTCCGCCATTTGGTCTGAGCTACAGAAGTTCCTAGTAGGTGAGGAAAAAGTGAGCGCTCATACTGTTCTATAAAATCTTTCTTCATAGACTCTCTTGCGTCTTGAAGGTGAGAAATCATCATGGATAAAACTAATTCCTGTTGCCAAGCCATGAAGGAGATTAAGAAGAAGGGAGATCGATGGAAGTAAGATTACTGTGAGCGACAGGTAAAAGTTACGACTTATATAAAGGAAGGAGCTAGCGTAACTTAGAAGCCAACGGTAACTTACCACTGAAGTTTTACCGTCTTTCCATGATTTGGATTTGGCACATATTTCTATGAAATACATTGTAAGATTCCTCCCCAGCCTCTCAAAATGTCCAGCATCTTCCCCTGTAATCAATCCCTCTTCAGAAATATAAAAGACTTGTTTCTAACCTAGAGAGAGAAAATATTCTAGAGAGAGAATATTCAAATTTTTAATATTTTTGGATAGAAAATTATCTCATCTTATTAAAATAAGTTCCCCTGAAACAGAAATTCAAAAAGAACTTTCCAATATGCAATTGGAATTAATTGGAAATGGGTATAAAGGACCTTAGCCTAAGGGTCTAGATTTTCAGAAATTTTTGGATTATGGTCCAATTAAGGTTCCTATGGGCCAATAGCATCAATCCATGTGTAGGGAGGAGATAAATCCAATTTGTAAAAGAAGATACCCAAAAATGAGTAAATGCTCACATAAGATGAAGAGTTGAAAATGTACAAGGTTTATTAGTAAAAAACTATGAGCAATATTAAAAATATGAGATATTTTGGGTATCCAAAAATGAGTAAATGCTCACATAAGATGAAGAGTTGAAAATGTACAAGGTTTATTAGTAAAAAACTATGAGCAATATTAAAATGATTCCATTATGACACATATGTAAGGAAGGGGAGTTCTTTAAAGGAGGTGCATATTTCACATAAGATGAAGAGTTGAAAATGTACAAGGTTTATTAGTAAAAAACTATGAGCAATATTAAAATGATTCCATTATGACACATATGTAAGGAAGGGGAGTTCTTTAAAGGAGGTGCATATTTCACATAAGATGAAGAGTTGAAAATGTACAAGGTTTATTAGTAAAAAACTATGAGCAATATTAAAATGATTCCATTATGACACATATGTAAGGAAGGGGAGTTCTTTAAAGGAGGTGCATATTTCACATAAGATGAAGAGTTAAAAATGTACAAGGTTTATTAGTAAAAAACTATGAGCAATATTAAAATGATTCCATTATGACACATATGTAAGGAAAGGGAGTTCTTTAAAGGAGGTGCATATTTCACATGCTTGAATGAGTTTTAAACTCATAAAAATTGAGATATTTCATCTCTCCTCTCTCCTCATTTAAGTCTAGTTCCAAAAAGTTAGCTTAACTGACCTAAAAATGGTCAAATATTGACCAAACTGATTTAGAAAATTCTAGAATCAGTTTGTTTGGTTAGGAGCTCAATTTTTCCTATAAATAGAAGCCTCCCCCTTGTTGAAAAATATATAGAGTTTATGCATCGTTACTCTACTCCACCTAAGCCAAGAACTGTGAATTCATTTAATAATTCACTAGTTTTTGGAGCTTCCCTCTTTCTTCAATCCCCATTAGTGGCTCCATCAACATACTTAACCAATTGATTGGTTGGGGGCCTCTACCGTGAACAAAGAATCAAGCAAGTTGTAAGGTAATTAGTGAATATTGATCTTTCTATAATTTATCAATGTTTCTCTCTTCTCAACCCTCTCAAGCTTGAGAAGTTTAATTGGTATGGTTTTTTTTAAATGCTATTGAAGTTTGAATAGTAGTGAAGAGTTACATAATTTAATAAATGCTATTGAAGTTAATTTTCATTTATGTTTAAATTCTAATGATTTTTATGTAAATTCTCTCTCTCACTCAAGAAATGGTCATACTCATGACCCGTTCTCAATCCAAATCAAGCTTTTCATAAAGCTTTTCCTTAACCCAAGATTAAGCTATGCTTGAGGTCAAATTAATGGCTTTTTTCTATGCTTTTAGTTTATGTATATTGATGATTCAATCCATTATGGATTAATAATCCAATTAGAGATCAATTTAATTATTTCCTTAATGATAAGCATTATCCCTTAGAAAAATTGAGATTTATCAGTCATAGCAGCGGAGCTATGGCAAAATTTTTATAAAAATTATGCATAAAATAATTTCATTCAAAGCATAAAAAGAGGACTTCCTACCATATTCTAGGAATTATCATCCTAGATTAATTGAAAGAATTTCATTACAATCATGGAGAAATTGAATTTTAATATCATGCATAAAGGATAAGTTTTTATATCAAAAGTGTTATTTTTACCATTTTTATTTCATGCATAGAAGTATGCATAATGGATAAATTTTTATATCAAAAGTGTTATTTTTATCATTTTTATTTCATGCATAGAAGTATGCGTAATGGATAAATTTTTATATCAAAAGTGTTATTTTTACCATTTTTATTTCATGCATAGAAGTATGCATAGTGGATAAATTTTTATATCAAAAGTGTTATTTTTATCATTTTTAATTTTCATGCATAGAAGTATGCATAAAGAAAATTTTTTTATATCAAAAGTGTTACTTTTATCATTTTTAATTTTCATGCATAGAAGTATGCATAAAGGAAAAAATTTTATATCAAAAGTGTTACTTTTATCATTTTTAATTTTCATGCATAGAAGTATGCATAAAAGAAAATTTTTATATCAAAAGTGTTACTTTTATCATTTTTAATTTTCATGCATAGAAGTATGCATAAAAGAAAATTTTTATATCAAAAGTGTTACTTTTATCATTTTTAATTTTCATGCATAGAAGTATGCATAAAAGAAAATTTTTTATATCAAAAGTGTTACTTTTATCATTTTTAATTTTCATGCATAGAAGTATACATAAAAGAAAATTTTTATATCAAAAGTGTTACTTTTATCATTTTTAATTTTCATGCATAGAAGTATGCATAAAGGAAAATTTTTTATATCAAAAGTGTTACTTTTATCATTTTTAATTTTCATGCATAGAAGTATGCATAAAGGAAAAATTTTTATATCAAAAGTGTTACTTTTATCATATTGGATTTCATGCATATAGTTATGCATAAAAGATATTCTTTTTATACTAAAAGTGTGATTTTCCTCATAAATGGATTTTATGCTTAACTTAGATGCATAAGAGAAATTCTTTTATTCTAAAAGTGTTACTTCCTACCAAATTGAATTTATGCATAAGAAGATGCATAAAAGATTGATTTTAATTTCGAAAGTGTTAGTCTCCTTAAATGGAATTTATGTATAAATAAATGTGTAGAGAAATCTTATATCAAATATAAGAATTCTCTTTTTAATTAAAAAAAAAGATATGAAATGTGATAAGATGTGATAAGAGGTGTATGAGATGTGATAAGAATTGATAAGATGCGTATGGAAAGTGATAGGATGTGATAAGAGGTGTATGAGATGTGATAAGAATTGATAAGATGCGTATGGAAAGTGATAGGATGTGATAAGAGGTGTATGAGATGTGATAAGAATTGATAAGATGCGTATGGAAAGTGATAGGATGTGATAAGAGGTGTATGAGATGTGATAAGAATTGATAAGATACGTATGGAAAGTGATAGGATGTGATGAGAGGTGTATGAGATGTGATAATAATTGATAAGATGCGTATGGAAAGTGATAGGATGTGATAAGAGGTGTATGAGATGTAAAAAGATGTGATAAGATGTGTATGAGATGTGATAAGATTTGATAAGATGCGTATGGAAAGTGATAGGATGTGATAAGAGGTGTATGAGATGTAAAAAGATGTGATAAGATGTGTATGAGATGTGATAGAATGTGTTAAGATGAGTTAGGATGTGTTAAGATGTATATGGGATGTGTTAGGATGAGAATGAATGTAATATGGTTGTATGAATGTAATGTGGATGTATACATGTAGATGTATATGTATGAATGTGAATGTTGATGTGGATGTGAATGTATGGATGTAGATACGGATGTGGATGTATGTATGTGAATGTGGATGTATGAATGAGGATGTGAAAATGGATGTATGCATGTGAATGTGGATGTATGAATATGAAGGTGGATGTGTGGATGTGGAAATGGAGGTATGGATGTATGAATGTAGATGTGGATGTATGCATGTAGATGCGTATGTATGAATGTGAAATTGGATGTATGATGTGGACGTACGAACATGGATATGTATGTAGAATAATGAATATGAAAATGTATGTGAGATAATGTAGTTTATATGAGTGAATGGATGAGAACGGGTACACACTGAATGGAATGTGGAATAAGTAATGTGGTCCGAGAGTGGATAATATGGAAAGACAAGAGTTCGTTATAGAAACTGTATTTGTGACTGTTTGTAAATGACTGTTTTATGTCAAGAATGCTGGAGAAGCATTTTGACCGTCTTGAGGATTAAGGTCATGAAGACTGAACTGATAAAGTTGCAACTGCTGACGGAGAGTCAATGGAGGACATCTCGCGTAGCAAGGTCGATCGAGGTCTTGACCAGCCTCGGCTCGATTTAAATGGTGAGCTTCCGGTACTGTGGATGAGGGACCAAGGAAGCGGCCTATGAGTGAAGCGCTAGGTCACCTGCGAAGGATCCTAGAGGGTGCTGACCATACGGTGCTCGGGCTCTGGGTCGCCGAAGATACCCACACGTGCGTCGTGGAAGATATTGGAACAAGGAGTAAGAGTTGTTTTCTGAAACCGGGCATGGATCTGGTTGATTGACCTTGCTGGTCCTCAACAGATGAGTCCATGGCTCTTTTATATGGATCTGTGGGTTGATCTTGCTGATCTTCCACGGAGATTCCATTCTATTATATGAATATATTGCCGGTTACTATGAGCTAGGAACTATGGAAAAGGCCCCTGAGAGAACAGGTGGTGAGCGTTCTGGTTGCCAATGATGCCATAAGTATACCGATGAAAGAATGACTGGAAATAAGGATTCAACTAGAGACTTTGAGGATTGTCATCAGTGACATAATGGTTTTATTAAAGGATTGTTTTAAAGCTAGTTGATGCTAAGAAAAAGGCAATTTCATATTGGGTGTGTAAGTGGTATGACTAGTTTTATGTTTGCATGAACTTCCGGCTAGGGGGCCTTGGAACTCTTTTCCTTGGTACCCGGGACAAAACCTAACCAAATTCCAAATTGGATCCCATCACTACAGTGGTTGGGCGGTTGGCTAACCCATGGGATCGGATGGGGTTAGGCTGGACTGATGGATCCGTAAATCGAGATTTAATTTCTATTATTACGATAGATGAAGTAAATCCCGGATAGAAATTGTTCTATGGATAGGAATCAACGGCTGTGCCTCTTGATGGGGAAAAAAGCGTTGATCCCAATGATCCAAGTGCAAGTTCTTCATTGATTTGACCAAGTACCGTTAAAGGTGCAGTCAGATCAGTTTGATCAGTAATGATCTTGACTACGTTAGAGTAAAGAGTTATCCTGGTGGAATCGCCCGTGCTTTCCGGGTAAAGGAAGTTTTTTTCGATTTCGGTTTTGGACAAACCGACGGATTAGTCTCTTGCCCGGATATCCGTGGGCGAGGCCCCGAGTGTGGGACCCCTATCCCGCGCGAGAAGTGCTACTTCCGCTGCTAGTACCCCGAATCCGTTGCTCGGTGGGAACAGGGACCTCACAGTTGGTATCAGAGCGGTTTTGAAAGCTAATAAAGATAATTAAATTCTTATCTGAAATTGGTAATAAGAATTCAGAAACAGCATTTTCATAATGTATTTTCATTCCGTAAGCTTCTTTAATGAAGAAATTTTAATCAAAGAAATTGTTTTTATAGATGGAAGTTCCACATTTATCTGGTATTTCCGACCTCACCCAGTCTCAAGATATGATTGCATTTGCCTTCGAGCATCTCATCTCTTCCGCTTCAACTCAAACAAGCCGAGCAAGACTCGCACGCCATTTCGCGGATTTATATTTTCCTACCCCAGTGGAGAGAATACAACATAAGTGGTTTGCAGGGCAATATGTCCACGCCCATTGCAACCGCCATACAATGCTGTGGCAGAATCTCTCATTGACTATGATCCTGTTAAAGCTGAAAATGGTGCGTGGTGTCATTCTATATCATTCGACACCTCGAAATTTCAGACTTTCATGTCGAATTTATAGACTCCTTAGTCGATTTATCCCTAAGGAGAAAATAATAACTCTCTTCGCAGTTAGAGAACTTATGTAACAGGGCATGACTATGGCCCAGTACCATCGTCTTATGCGTCTCTCGAAGAGATTTTGAATTTTGGAGACGAGCCACTCTATGTAATTATTGCAACTTGTATATAAATATACAAATGTTTTTTTTTTACGGACGATCGGATAAAGAAAAATCTATTTATCAGACTTAAGTCATAGATCTCCAATAAGATCATCTGAGGAGCAAATTATGTCAAAAGTTTATCAAGACGCACAAAAAGGTTGTAATTGTTTGATATAATTCATACAAATTGTTAATTCAAATTGAAATTTGTAAATTAGTAATTGGGTCTTCAATTGGAAGTACCGCAATTGTATGGAACCCTGACTTGCTTGAGACCTAGACATGATGGTATTTACCTTATAGTTTCGAGTATCATGACTATCCGTATATACCGAGGGTATAACTGCAGCTCTTTACTGACAGTATATACGAGTAAATCTAAGACTTGAAATTATAAGCGTTAATGCTATCCAGATGATAATTTTGAATGTGGTTGATATGATTTTTAATTCTGTTTGGGAACTGATGAATTGATTTGGATTCTGATTGAAAAATGATGATCCTTGAAAATGGGTTGAAATGTAATAAGCTGAGCGAAACCACAATGTGGATGATTGGGACGAGTCCCTGTAATGATAAATGATGAAAATGATTCAGCAAATCACTATGAGATTAGTGGATTATGTTGTCAAATTGCTACTGTTAATTCTTGAGACGGTAGATCAAGTTAAGGGATGACAAATTGAGAACTTGCTTAACTTAAATTCCGTGGAGGAATGTTCAGAAGGAAATTTTTGGTCTAATGGACCATTATCGTGTTAAAGATATGAATGATATGATCTGAATGAATTGTTATTTAATGATGAATTCTATATAAGGGATATTTATCCCCATATTCTGTTGGGTTGACCGGAATATAAGGAACCCCAGAATAAATTGGATATTAAGCAAAAAAGTTGTCCTCTACTTGCGAGATGAGGACATCTTGCACCTTTTAAGTGGGGTAGAATGTAAGATTCCTCCCCCAACCTTAGAGGTATACAGGAGTAAGAATCTCCCTTTCTGATCTTATAATTATTCTCTCTCTAAAATAAAAGAAAGATTCTGTTTAAAAAAGGAAGAACCTTTTTCCTGAATACTTCTCAAGAGTCCCACCTGTTTTAAGGATTCAGAACAACGAGTTCAGAAGTGAGAATCGATGTTTTGGATATCAAGGTTTTGGTCTCGAGTACGGCCCAAAAGAAGTTCTTTATCTCTTGGAAAGTATAAGAAGTTATCTCCCAAATATTGTGGACCAAAGAAAGTAGGTGATTTAGCTTACGAACTTCTTTTATCTCCTCATCTCAAAGTTCTGAATGCCTTCTATAGAAAAATGTGCTAAACCTAAATCATGGAAAGACGGTAAAACTTCAGTGGCAAGTTACCGTTGGCTTCTAAATTACGCTAGCTCCTTCCTTTATATAAATCGTAACTTTTACTTGTCGTTCACAGTAATCTTACTTCCATCGATCTTCTTTCTTTCTTAATCTCCTTCATGGCTTGGCAACAAGAATTAGTTTTATCCTTGATGATTTCTCACCTTCAAGACGCAAGGGAGTCTGTGAAGAAAGATTTTATAGAGCAGTATGAGCGCTCACTTTTCCCTCACTTGGGAACTTCTGTAGCGCAGACAAAATGGCGGACCTATCAAGACATAACTAGGGTAACACCCTGGGGTCAGCAGCACTTTCGTAACAATGTCCGCTTGGCCATGGTTATTGAAGCTTTGGGTTTGGGTCCCCGATACTACTGCGTCATGAGATCAAGGCATCCTGGGTTTTCTGAGCGGGTCTTCTTACTGGCGTGTTTTCTTCCTCATGAGAAGATATGCCTTTACCCCGTTTTTGGCTTGCCTCTCAGAGGTCCTTTTGTTAGATCACCTCATACCACTGAGATAGGTGCGGCAATAACCAACAGAATTATTCCCATAGATGAGTTACCTTATACTTGTGCAGCTTGTGAGTGCTGCTTTTGTGATCATATAATGGACGGGCTTATGGAAGTGTAAAGAGTTCTTCTATCTTTACTGTATAAGTTCCGAGAATGAATAAAGTTTAAATCTTGTTCTTATCTTGAATCTTGCTCTCTTGAGATTTTTTTAATTGGTGGTTAATCTTAATTAAAAAAATTTCTCTCAGTCTCATACTTCTGCATCTTACGAAATTACCCCCAGTTTGCGAGATGAGGACATCTCGCGTTTTTTAAGTGGGAGAGAATGTAAGATTCCTCCCCAGCCTCTCAAAATGTCCAGCATCTTCCCCTGTAATCAATCCCTCTTCAGAAATATAAAAGACTTGTTTCTAACCTAGAGAGAGAAAATATTCTAGAGAGAGAATATTCAAATTTTTAATATTTTTGGATAGAAAATTATCTCATCTTATTAAAATAAGTTCCCCTGAAACAGAAATTCAAAAAGAACTTTCCAATATGCAATTGGAATTAATTGGAAATGGGTATAAAGGACCTTAGCCTAAGGGTCTAGATTTTCAGAAATTTTTGGATTATGGTCCAATTAAGGTTCCTATGGGCCAATAGCATCAATCCATGTGTAGGGAGGAGATAAATCCAATTTGTAAAAGAAGATACCCAAAAATGAGTAAATGCTCACATAAGATGAAGAGTTGAAAATGTACAAGGTTTATTAGTAAAAAACTATGAGCAATATTAAAAATATGAGATATTTTGGGTATCCAAAAATGAGTAAATGCTCACATAAGATGAAGAGTTGAAAATGTACAAGGTTTATTAGTAAAAAACTATGAGCAATATTAAAATGATTCCATTATGACACATATGTAAGGAAGGGGAGTTCTTTAAAGGAGGTGCATATTTCACATAAGATGAAGAGTTGAAAATGTACAAGGTTTATTAGTAAAAAACTATGAGCAATATTAAAATGATTCCATTATGACACATATGTAAGGAAGGGGAGTTCTTTAAAGGAGGTGCATATTTCACATAAGATGAAGAGTTGAAAATGTACAAGGTTTATTAGTAAAAAACTATGAGCAATATTAAAATGATTCCATTATGACACATATGTAAGGAAGGGGAGTTCTTTAAAGGAGGTGCATATTTCACATAAGATGAAGAGTTGAAAATGTACAAGGTTTATTAGTAAAAAACTATGAGCAATATTAAAATGATTCCATTATGACACATATGTAAGGAAAGGGAGTTCTTTAAAGGAGGTGCATATTTCACATGCTTGAATGAGTTTTAAACTCATAAAAATTGAGATATTTCATCTCTCCTCTCTCCTCATTTAAGTCTAGTTCCAAAAAGTTAGCTTAACTGACCTAAAAATGGTCAAATATTGACCAAAGTGATTTAGAAAATTCTAGAATCAGTTTGTTTGGTTAGGAGCTCAATTTTTCCTATAAATAGAAGCCTCCCCCTTGTTGAAAAATATATAGTGTTTATGCATCGTTACTCTACTCCACCTAAGCCAAGAACTGTGAATTCATTTAATAATTCACTAGTTTTTGGAGCTTCCCTCTTTCTTCAATCCCCATTAGTGGCTCCATCAACATACTTAACCAATTGATTGGTTGGGGGCCTCTACCGTGAACAAAGAATCAAGCAAGTTGTAAGGTAATTAGTGAATATTGATCTTTCTATAATTTCTCAATGTTTCTCTCTTCTCAACCCTCTCAAGCTTGAGAAGTTTAATTGGTATGGTTTTTTTTAAATGCTATTGAAGTTTGAATAGTAGTGAAGAGTTACATAATTTAATAAATGCTATTGAAGTTAATTTTCATTTATGTTTAAATTCTAATGATTTTTATGTAAATTCTCTCTCTCACTCAAGAAATGGTCATACTCATGACCCGTTCTCAATCCAAATCAAGCTTTTCATAAAGCTTTTCCTTAACCCAAGATTAAGCTATGCTTGAGGTCAAATTAATGGCTTTTTTCTATGCTTTTAGTTTATGTATATTGATGATTCAATCCATTATGGATTAATAATCCAATTAGAGATCAATTTAATTATTTCCTTAATGATAAGCATTATCCCTTAGAAAAATTGAGATTTATCAGTCATAGCAGCGGAGCTATGGCAAAATTTTTATAAAAATTATGCATAAAATAATTTCATTCAAAGCATAAAAAGAGGACTTCCTACCATATTCTAGGAATTATCATCCTAGATTAATTGAAAGAATTTCATTACAATCATGGAGAAATTGAATTTTAATATCATGCATAAAGGATAAGTTTTTATATCAAAAGTGTTATTTTTACCATTTTTATTTCATGCATAGAAGTATGCATAATGGATAAATTTTTATATCAAAAGTGTTATTTTTATCATTTTTATTTCATGCATAGAAGTATGCATAAATGGATAAATTTTTATATCAAAAGTGTTATTTTTACCATTTTTATTTCATGCATAGAAGTATGCATAGTGGATAAATTTTTATATCAAAAGTGTTATTTTTATCATTTTTAATTTTCATGCATAGAAGTATGCATAAAGAAAATTTTTTTATATCAAAAGTGTTACTTTTATCATTTTTAATTTTCATGCATAGAAGTATGCATAAAGGAAAAAATTTTATATCAAAAGTGTTACTTTTATCATTTTTAATTTTCATGCATAGAAGTATGCATAAAAGAAAATTTTTATATCAAAAGTGTTACTTTTATCATTTTTAATTTTCATGCATAGAAGTATGCATAAAAGAAAATTTTTATATCAAAAGTGTTACTTTTATCATTTTTAATTTTCATGCATAGAAGTATGCATAAAAGAAAATTTTTTATATCAAAAGTGTTACTTTTATCATTTTTAATTTTCATGCATAGAAGTATACATAAAAGAAAATTTTTATATCAAAAGTGTTACTTTTATCATTTTTAATTTTCATGCATAGAAGTATGCATAAAGGAAAATTTTTTATATCAAAAGTGTTACTTTTATCATTTTTAATTTTCATGCATAGAAGTATGCATAAAGGAAAAATTTTTATATCAAAAGTGTTACTTTTATCATATTGGATTTCATACATATAGGTATGCATAAAAGATATTCTTTTTATACTAAAAGTGTGATTTTCCTCATAAATGGATTTTATGCTTAACTTAGATGCATAAGAGAAATTCTTTTATTCTAAAAGTGTTACTTCCTACCAAATTGAATTTATGCATAAGAAGATGCATAAAAGATTGATTTTAATTTCGAAAGTGTTAGTCTCCTTAAATGGAATTTATGTATAAATAAATGTGTAGAGAAATCTTATATCAAATATAAGAATTCTCTTTTTAATTAAAAAAAAAGATATGAAATGTGATAAGATGTGATAAGAGGTGTATGAGATGTGATAAGAATTGATAAGATGCGTATGGAAAGTGATAGGATGTGATAAGAGGTGTATGAGATGTGATAAGAATTGATAAGATGCGTATGGAAAGTGATAGGATGTGATAAGAGGTGTATGAGATGTGATAAGAATTGATAAGATGCGTATGGAAAGTGATAGGATGTGATAAGAGGTGTATGAGATGTGATAAGAATTGATAAGATACGTATGGAAAGTGATAGGATGTGATGAGAGGTGTATGAGATGTGATAATAATTGATAAGATGCGTATGGAAAGTGATAGGATGTGATAAGAGGTGTATGAGATGTAAAAAGATGTGATAAGATGTGTATGAGATGTGATAAGATTTGATAAGATGCGTATGGAAAGTGATAGGATGTGATAAGAGGTGTATGAGATGTAAAAAGATGTGATAAGATGTGTATGAGATGTGATAGAATGTGTTAAGATGAGTTAGGATGTGTTAAGATGTATATGGGATGTGTTAGGATGAGAATGAATGTAATATGGTTGTATGAATGTAATGTGGATGTATACATGTAGATGTATATGTATGAATGTGAATGTTGATGTGGATGTGAATGTATGGATGTAGATACGGATGTGGATGTATGTATGTGAATGTGGATGTATGAATGAGGATGTGAAAATGGATGTATGCATGTGAATGTGGATGTATGAATATGAAGGTGGATGTGTGGATGTGGAAATGGAGGTATGGATGTATGAATGTAGATGTGGATGTATGCATGTAGATGCGTATGTATGAATGTGAAATTGGATGTATGATGTGGACGTACGAACATGGATATGTATGTAGAATAATGAATATGAAAATGTATGTGAGATAATGTAGTTTATATGAGTGAATGGATGAGAACGGGTACACACTGAATGGAATGTGGAATAAGTAATGTGGTCCGAGAGTGGATAATATGGAAAGACAAGAGTTCGTTATAGAAACTGTATTTGTGACTGTTTGTAAATGACTGTTTTATGTCAAGAATGCTGGAGAAGCATTTTGACCGTCTTGAGGATTAAGGTCATGAAGACTGAACTGATAAAGTTGCAACTGCTGACGGAGAGTCAATGGAGGACATCTCGCGTAGCAAGGTCGATCGAGGTCTTGACCAGCCTCGGCTCGATTTAAATGGTGAGCTTCCGGTACTGTGGATGAGGGACCAAGGAAGCGGCCTATGAGTGAAGCGCTAGGTCACCTGCGAAGGATCCTAGAGGGTGCTGACCATACGGTGCTCGGGCTCTGGGTCGCCGAAGATACCCACACGTGCGTCGTGGAAGATATTGGAACAAGGAGTAAGAGTTGTTTTCTGAAACCGGGCATGGATCTGGTTGATTGACCTTGCTGGTCCTCAACAGATGAGTCCATGGCTCTTTTATATGGATCTGTGGGTTGATCTTGCTGATCTTCCACGGAGATTCCATTCTATTATATGAATATATTGCCGGTTACTATGAGCTAGGAACTATGGAAAAGGCCCCTGAGAGAACAGGTGGTGAGCGTTCTGGTTGCCAATGATGCCATAAGTATACCGATGAAAGAATGACTGGAAATAAGGATTCAACTAGAGACTTTGAGGATTGTCATCAGTGACATAATGGTTTTATTAAAGGATTGTTTTAAAGCTAGTTGATGCTAAGAAAAAGGCAATTTCATATTGGGTGTGTAAGTGGTATGACTAGTTTTATGTTTGCATGAACTTCCGGCTAGGGGGCCTTGGAACTCTTTTCCTTGGTACCCGGGACAAAACCTAACCAAATTCCAAATTGGATCCCATCACTACAGTGGTTGGGCGGTTGGCTAACCCATGGGATCGGATGGGGTTAGGCTGGACTGATGGATCCGTAAATCGAGATTTAATTTCTATTATTACGTTAGATGAAGTAAATCCCGGATAGAAATTGTTCTATGGATAGGAATCAACGGCTGTGCCTCTTGATGGGGAAAAAAGCGTTGATCCCAATGATCCAAGTGCAAGTTCTTCCTTGATTTGACCAAGTACCGTTAAAGGTGCAGTCAGATCAGTTTGATCAGTAATGATCTTGACTACGTTAGAGTAAAGAGTTATCCTGGTGGAATCGCCCGTGCTTTCCGGGTAAAGGAAGTTTTTTTCGATTTCGGTTTTGGACAAACCGACGGATTAGTCTCTTGTCCGGATATTCGTGGGCGAGGCCCCGAGTGTGGGACCCCTGTCCCGCGCGAGAAGTGCTACTTCCGCTGCTAGTACCCCGAATCCGTTGCTCGGTGGGAACAGGGACCTCACATACATTAAGAACTTTGAGATGAGGAAGTAAAAGAAGCTTGTAGGCTAAGTCACCTACTTTCATTGAATTCAGATATAAGGTCCACAATATCTGGGGGATAACTTCTTATACTCCCCAAGAGAATAAAGAACTTCTTTTGGGTTGTACTCGAATGAAAACCAAAACCTTGGTATCCAAAACACCGATTTTTACTTCTGAACTTTATTTTTGTCTTCTCAGTTGATCTTTATTAACCAAATGCTCTGATACCAACTGTAAGGGTCTAGATTTTCAGAAATTTTTGGATTATGGTCCAATTAAGGTTCCTATGGGCCAATAGCATCAATCCATGTGTAGGGAGGAGATAAATCTAAATTGTAAAAGAAGATACCCAAAAATGAGTAAATGCTCACATAAGATGAAGAGTTGAAAATGTAAAAGGTTTATTAGTAAAAAACTATGAGCTATAAAAATTTTGCCATAGCTCCGCTACTATGACTGATAAATCTCAATTTTTTCTAAGGGATAAGGCTTATCATTAAGGAAATAATTAGAATGGTCTCTAATTGGATCATCAATCCATAATGGATTGAATCATCAATATACATAAATTAAAAGCATAGAAAAAGCCATTAATTTGGCCTCAAGCATAGCTTAATCTTGGATTAAGGAGAAGCCTTATGAAAAGCTTCATTTGGATTGAAAAAGGGTCATGAGTATGATCATTTCTTAAGTGAGAGAGAGAAAAACCACTAGAATTAAATATAAATAGAATTTTATGTAATTCTTTACTATCATTAATTAATTAACTTCAATAGCATTTCAAAAACCATACCAATTAAGCTTCTCAAGCTTGAGAGGGGTTGAGAAGAGAGAATCATTGAGAAATTATAGAAAAGATCAAAATTCACTATACTTAGCTTATAATTTGCTTGATTCTTTGATCACGGTAGAGGTCCCCAACCATAATCTCAACTCCTATCCGTCTCCCTCTCTCTCTCTTTCTCTCTCTCTCTCTCTCTCTACCTCATGTGAGTGCCTCCTCCCTCTCTCTAATCTCAACTCCTATCCGTCTCCCTCTCTCTCTCTTTCTCTCTCTCTCTCTATATATATATTTATTGTGATCTTAGGGCCTTCCTCTTCTTTTCCACTATCAACTCCTTCTAAGCATGACATTGTGTGAAATCACTAACAGTGATGTGCCATTGAATTGACACAAGGTGGATTTGCATGTGCAGGTGTTGGAAGAGTATGGAACTTTGAGCAAGGAGAGAAGGTTTCAATGAGTGGAGGCAAGGCGAGAAGGTTTTTCCAGAAGCCTTGCAAACAAGTGGGACAAGGTTCACAGAAATGGAGACATGAAACATGTTGAGGAGGGTGAAAATGTTCCTGGGAGGCGAAGAGATGGGAGCTGTGGAAAGACCTTTGTGCTTGTACTACTTCAGGCTGCTTGGATGCAAACATTGTTGTTTTGCGTGAGCAAGTGTGGGAAAATTTCAATAAGGTAGTGCGGTTGATGAGTCAAAGCAGCACAATAGACGAAAATTGTAAAACAATTTCAAGCAAAGGTGAAAAGCTTCATTGAAGCCGTCGTCCGCACATGGGGTGAATTGAATATTTTGCATTACATGGTAATATAATGCTTTTTGAAAACAAATTTCTTCTTCTAATGCACTTTTCCTGAATGGTGGTTTTGTTTGGTATCTGCAGCACAACTTGTACGCTCATGCTGCATATTTCATGAACGCCTACAGCTTGCTTGACATGTGGAGCACCCAAGCAATGGAGAAAAGTCATTACTATGCACAGGGAGTCTTTCAAGAACACAAGACATGGAGGTGGAAGGACTTGATCAAACTATCTCAAAGAAATGTTTGATTAGTTCTTTCGTTATACCTTTGGAAGAAACCTTTCAAGGGAGAGGGCTCAAATGTCCAAATTGGCCCAAATTGCCAAAATGAAAAGTAAGGGTCAGAAAATAGCAAGGTGGAGGGCACAGACAAGACCTGCATGTCATGCGGCATGCAGGATTACACATGGGAGAGTTGGTAAAGTATGGAGCTCTTCTCACCATGGCCCGGACAAAGAAAACAGTAAAGAAGATGAGTGAAGAATGACATGCTCGATTGAGGGACAACACAAACAAGAATTTGGAGCATTACAATGGCAAACTGAATAAAAAATAGACAAAGAAAGCTAGCTCATCCTAGCCAAGCAAGCAGGTAAAGTTGGTGGATTATGGCATGGAAGATAGCAGCGCAACAAAAACTGACACTGACACCCGACACCGACTGCGGGGAGCATACATGGGCACACATGGAGATTCCCAACCACCCAGCCGTAGGGGAAAGACCTTGCCACACATTAACATGCAACATCAAGAGCAGCAAGGGGAGCAAGAAGAGAAGTAGGAGCAAGAGTAATAGCAAGAGCAAGAGAAAGAGCAACAACAAGAGTAGCAAGGGGAGAAAGAGAAACAAGCATTGCCCCCAAAAAGAAACAGAAGGAAGGCAACGTATTATAGGCCTCTACCCCTACAACCACATTGTCGTGACGTGGGCGGTGTCGCTGGGAAAGTGCGAGACTTCTGGCTGTGAGAGTAGCTTTCAAATCCCAGCAAGGAAACAAAACATATAACTCTTCAAGGGCACCAGCAGAAGCTGGAACCATAATATTTACATACCAAATCTCAGCAAGACATATGAGTTGTACCAAAAACCATCACAACCATCATGGCTCAAACCAAAATCCAAGGTTATAACTTTCTCGTCTGTCTGCAGAACCCAGGGCTTCACTCTCTCTTGCCTCTGTAGATTTACGGACCTTCCTTTATCCAAACTAAAGTAACCACTCACCATGTACACAAAAAAAGAGCACCTCCCCTTGTAAGGCAAGGGACCTAATACAACCCATAAGAGCATCAATGGAGCAGCTGCCAAACTATCGATACATATGTTTATTGGGTAGCATCATGCCTGATTAAGAACTTTAATCCATCAATGCATCATAGATCCTACTCATTAAGTCCCAACAAGTGATATCCTCAAGGATTGTCAATCTTCTCCTTTATACATTGATGTTATAGGTTATGTACATCCGAAGATAGAACAAATTTATTTTGTATTCGTATTCATGGATAAGGACGGTCTCCCAGCTAGCATGCATCAGCCTCCACAATATCCATAGCACCAGCACTTCTAAAGTAAATCTCCAAAACCATTCTAGAATTTTCTGATGTGCCTCTTATGGGCTATTTCTGCCGCCAAAATTGCTAAAGAAGTCTTTACCTCTTTGATATCACCAATAGCAACAAAATAAGGATGGCGAAAAACTGCAGCTTTCTGATAATCATCCTTTGCCAACTTCACGACCACCTTAGCTCCTCTGGTTGATGCAAGCGACTCCTCAGCTTCAGTCCACGCCAGCAGCTTATTATCATAAACGGCAACCTCAGCTTCTACACAATTACCCAGGCATCTCTCATGAATTTGGCAGCGGTTCCCTTCATTTTTCGAAAATTTCAGGAAGCGTATCACCAGATGCAGCTTGATTTCCTCTGTAATTCAAACTCCTACAAGACTTGAACAGAAGTTGTCTTCACAAAACAAGATATTCTGCAAAAATCCAAACTCTGGTTTTTCCTCTCCCCGTTTCTGCATAATAATTTCTCTCCTCTGCGTTTCTGGTTTTTTCCCCAATTCTTTCCCGCAAGAGAATCGGGCTCCTTCGCCTTTTGCAGCCCAAAAATCGCATTTTCCCAAATTAAAAATACGCTTGTGCCTCCTTATTATTCGGATATTCCCCTTTTTAAAAAAATCCATCGTGTTTTTTGCCACGCAAGCCACCACCTTGCGTATACGTCTGCTATTGTCATTTGGATTCTCACGCAAGGGGTATGGCTCACAACATAGTTGCTCACACTACCAAGAAGTGCTCTTTTCAGTGTTCCAAGGCCTCTACTCCGATCACAATGCAATCCAAGGGCAGATAAACTACGGCATCACATATCTTCTCCCTTGCATCACCCCAATAGATCTTAAAGACCACCAGTAGGCTGCTTTTATCGCGCCTCCTCCTGTAGCGAACAGAGAAGCTCACCATCCTGCAGAACCCCATACTTGCTTGCAATGCTAGGTGATGCGAAGTCCACGAGCGAAATCAAAGGAGATTCGGTGTCTTCCCACAGATGCATCTCGCCCATCTCATTCAGTTTCTTGTTGACAACCACAAACATGAGGTGATCCCCTTCCTTCACTATGTTCTTGAGAGCCCACTCCAAAACATACCTACTCCCAAGCGAGAAGTCCATGGCAACGCCCACCTGCCTTGCTGTCTGCCAGTTGCCCTCTGCTCAAGGCTCCAGTTGCCAAGCTAATTAGATCACCCTCTTGTCCACATACCCGGGTACTAGCCATAGCCTCTGTGCACAAAAACTCCATCAAGAAGCCATTCGTCCAAGGCGTGCAAAAGTTCTAGTTGCCATCCCCGTACTCAACACTTACAAAAAATCTAGTTCTTTCCTGCACATCATGAAAGGTGCCCCAGTTGGTGTGTCCATATCTCACCGCTCATGCACCCGATCACCAATCCAACTTCATGGCCTTGAATTCCATATGACCACCTATGTCGAGACACCTGGGTCTCACCACAGCATGCTCATCATGTGCACACAAAAGCCGCTTCAAACTAGCCATCTATCATCTGTAGCTATTTCGGATGAAAAGTACCCACCTTGGGTGCTAAAAAGATCTCAAACTGTAGCTCCTCTGCAAAAATTTCCTTCTAGGAAGTTGTTCGTAGCATGTCTGACCACAACTCTTCAGTTCATCACATACCCATCAGGCACTCAAGACCGTATTAGGTATTATGGGAAAAATCTCGCATTATGGGAATTTTGAAATTGAGAGGTTTCATGTATTATGGGAATTTCCCACTTAATGTGGGAATAGTTATTGTGGAATTTCTTAATATAGAATGGAGGAAGGTAGTGTTGAGATAATCACTGCTCGAACCAAAAAAGTGGTATAATTAGTATTTGTGCATAAACATATTTTGAAAGGAGTTTGATAATCATGTAGAAAGGTGGTGTTGATAAACACCATTAATAAGAAAGTGGTATTTGTTTCTTTGCAACAAGGACCTGCACCAATTGAGTTGTACACTGCACAAAATTTATGAAACAATTGAACAAATAAGATAGAAATATTATTATATCAAAAAAATGTAGGAGGCACAAAGAAAAATTTCATTCAATAAGTGAAAATAAAAAGTAATTTAAAAGATGATAGTACAAAAGTACATCTCATTTGGATATTAGAGTTATAACCTAAAAATCCACATTGTCAATATTGCATCTACAAATGCTACTCCTCATTGAAGGAACCATCAATATGAGCTTCATCCTCACAGGCCAAGCCTAAGCATGCTTTTGCTTTACGGGCTTCCTTTTCTGGTATCTTGATTCTTTTGTATGGTGGTGGATTCCTTGGTCTCCACGACCAAAGAATTGCATCAGCATTTTCCCATACTTGTTGTTTTGCCTCATTAATTTGCCAATATCCCTTCCAACAATCAGCATAAGCTTGAGTATCTGTCAAACCTTTCTTCCTTGCACAAGGTCCCCAATATTGAATCAAGAGTTTCTTGTAATTTGGTGATGTAGGCTCATCATCAATATCCGATTCAGCCATAGCAAGCCAAACTGGATAGATGTTTGTGTCATCTGGGTGCAGCATAACAAAGTGTCCTTGCTGAACATGTAGCATAGGGTTAAATGCCTCCCTTGGTTTATCCCGTGCAAGCCCACAATAATGATCATTATGTTCTTCAATACCTAAGAATCTTTGTGCCTGCAATTGTTCAACATTCATATCATCTAATTGATGGGACCCTTCAGATTTTGGCCAAAAATTTATGTACTTTCTTACCTCTAATTGTATTGGTTTTCCAAGCTCTTCGATTACATTACTCCAATAATCTATGACGGGCCTATAATATCTTGGCACAAATGAACCATTACTTAGATTCTGCCAAAATTTTATGTAACCCTTCAATCCTGATATTACTTCTGCATGCATCTTTATATGCTCGGCCATTGGTAGTAGAGGTGGATCTCCTTTTGGTAACCTTGGTTTACCTTCACTGTCTGTCTTCCAAAGACGGATACTTCCACTCCAATTACGAATAGCTACATGTGCCTTAAATTGCATTACCGGTGTGTCTCCTTCCATGAAGAACCTGAATAGAAGTGGTTTGGAGTGACCTATAAGTGCTTCTTGCCCATCACAAATGTAGCCATCACAATATGCCTTGAAGTCAGGGACCTCTGTAAGCAAGAAGGGAGCTGGAGAAGAAGTTGAGCTGGTTCTTAAAGCATCCATCAAATGTGGTAAAGTAAAGGTTTGTCCCACTCTTAATTTCTCTGAAAACCTGCTAAACATGGCATCTATATCCTCATGTGTATGTCCGACCATTAGAAATCCCAACTGTACAGTTTTGAAAGCACCCCGTGCAACAAGCAATGACAAATAGGCAAATAAGTACCGATTTTTATTTTCTCCAGCACAATTATCTAGTTGTAGCAACAAGTTTTCTGGCAACTTGCAAAACGAGGAAACCCAATTCATTGTGTCTCCCTGATTTATACATGGTTCAACAATGGGATCTTTACCATCACTCATATTGTGGTTGTCTAAAGCTGTCCTTGAATTTAAAGCATGTAGAAGTGAAACATTGCTCCTTGGAAGCCCATTTGTTACTAGATCACCAAGAGGATGCTTATCCATCCTCTCTAAGTTATGTAAACAACTTGCAATTGAGCCAATTGTTAGATTAGGATCAGATGGCCATAAACCATTCAAAATAAAGTGTCCATAATGACCTTCTGCATGGCCATGAGTGATCATACCAATCAATGCAATTGGTAAATTATATCCCGAATCCACACCCTTGGGAAGGACCCGTAGTCTGGGAATGGCTGTTTTCTTTTGATCCATCTTGTCATGGATGATGCATACATACTTTTGTGGTTGGGTTTCCGAAAATATGCGCCATGCATAGTATAAGCTCCTACAACTTTGTTGTTGTCGCATGTGAATATCTCTTTCACTGAGGAGCCTTGCTCTTTCTTCTAGACTAGGTTTGGCTTCTAGTTTTGCCTTGAGACCACTACACAAGGTGCACTTGGAGAACTCACTTGCCTTTGTTAGGGACACTTGTGGGTACTCTTTATTCCAAATTCTACTAAACGATGACTTTGATAGCCTCTTCTCATGTCCCAATTGCTCAAGTGTTGCGTTGATTTCATTTAAAATGTCAACTTGCTTGAATATTGATGGAATCGACAACCTGGTTTCCCTTGAGCCATCTAGCATTGTTCTACTTTTGTGTGGCGCAGGCTCGGAGTTCATGTTCACAAATTCATCAAGTAGTGCTCTTGCCTCACTAGCATGTTGTAGGCCTCTCCTCAATACCCCTGTGTTTCCATGCAGATATTGACACACACCGGACTCAAACTTTTCCCTGTAACGGTAAAAGGATGTCTTTGGTATACCATGCATCTCATACCATGCTCTGCAACAAACAATCACCCCATTTAACCTAAATTCATATTTAATTTTTTGAGCTGAATCACGATGCCAAGCTGTAGAAAGCACATCATATACATAATTTGTACGAGACTCCTGAGATTGTCCCCAAAAGTCTTGTCGTATCCTCATTAGTACATCACGATCGATTAGCTGACAACATTTTTTTGCACAACAATCAATGGATGAAATCCTTTGAACTGATTCACGTGACATATATAATGCAGAAGCTGGTTGTGGTTTCTGCTTTGGAATCCTGTTTATGAAAGTGTAGCGTCTTTTTGCAGAGGTTTGGGCAACAATAGCCTCATTAGTTACATCTCCATCATTATCCTCATTACATACATCAGCATGTTCAACATGCATGCCATTAAGTGGAACATAGCGTTGCAATGGGCTCCCATCCAGCATTGTCAGCTGTTTAATAGGCCATTTAACTAGGGTGATACTATCCACTTGCGGCATAGTTTGAAATACATTCGCACTTTCAATAGCCACACCCACACAATCATCACCAAGTTGTTGAAAGTTGACACATTCAAATGGAAACACATATAAGATAGTCCCTTGATTGATAGTTTGCACCATGCTCTCATCCTTTAGAAGAACCATCTCATTCTTCCAAGATTGTCGGATTTGCATGTCAAGTTCTGGAGATGTTATCGGTATTGCATCTATAATTGGAGGTTCCACAGACTCTTCTTGATCTGCATCACTACATCTTTCACTCCACTCTCCAAATTCCAGCTCCCTTGTGAAAGGCCTTAAAAGCATTTTTGGCCAACGAACATTACTCCATAATGCATTTTTTAGATAAATGGTATCCATAGTAGGGAATGGTAGTTCCACATCCTTCAAGCATTCCTCCACAAGTAATGACACATTTCCTTGACCAATCTTTGTTCCACTACAAGTGGAATTTGGATCAATTCTACACACGCAGCCAATACCAACAGAATCATTGTTCAACATCATGTAGACCCTCCCTCCAGATTGGAAATCCATCCTGCACATAATCATGTTGGACTTGTTAAACTAGTAATCAAATCTAGCAAGCAATTTTTTTTAGATTGAAACGTACATCAGACTCTACCATGAAGTATAGCTCTACCATGTGGTCGAGCTAGAACTAGAGCTAGAACTAGCTCTATCATATGGTAGAGATAGAACCCATTAAAGACTATCTCTACTATGTGGTGGAGTTAGACTTCAAAGCATTCTAGCGATACCATGGTGTCTAAATAGATTATATGATATAGCTCTACCTGTAAGATTCCTCCCCCAACCCCCTTTTTGATGTCTAGTATCTTCCCCTGTAATCAATTCCTTTTCTAAAATATAAGAGATCTTGTTTGTGGCTGTTTTAACCTAGAGAGAGAAAATATTCTAGAGAAAGAATATTTAGATTTTGAATATTTTTGGATAGAAAAATATCTCTTATAATTCAGATGAGTTTCCCTGAAACAGAAATTTAAAAAGAATTTTCCAATGTGCAATTGGAATTAATTGAAAATAGGTATAAAGAACCTTAGCCTAAGGATCTAGATTTTCAGAAATCTTTAGACTATGGTCCAATTAAGGTTTCTATGGGCCAATAGCATCAATCCATGTGTAGGGAGGAGATAAATCCAAATTGTAAAAAGAAAATACCCAAAAATGAGTAAATGCTCATATGAGGTGAAGAGTTGAAAATGTACAAGGTTTATTAGTAAATAAACACATATGTAAGGAAGGGGAGTTCTTTAAAGGAGGTGCATATTTCACATAAGATGAAGAGTTGAAAATGTACAAGGTTTATTAGTAAATAAACACATATGTAAGGAAGGGGAGTTCTTTAAAGAAGGTGCATATTTCACATAAGATGAAGAGTTGAAAATGTACAAGGCTTATTAGTAAAAAACTATGACACATATGTAAGGAAGAGGAGTTCTTTAAAGGAGGTGCATATTTCACATAAGATGAAGAGTTGAAAATGTACAAGGTTTATTAGTAAAAAACTATGAGCAATACAATTTTGACACATATGTAAGGAAGGGGAATTCTTTAAAGGAGGTGCATATTTCACATGCTTGAATGAGTTTTAAACTCATAAAAATTAAGATATTTCATCTCTCCTCTCTCCTCATTCAAGTCTAGTTCCAAAAAGTTAGCTTAATTAACCTAAAAATGGTCAAAAAGTGACCAAACTGACTTGGAAAATTCTAGAATCAGTTTGTTTGGTTAGGAGCTCAAATTTTCCTATAAATAGAAGCCTCCCCTTGTTGAAAAAAATATATGAGTCTTATGCCTTGTTACTCTACTCCACCTAAGCCAAAATATATGAGTCTTATGCTTTGTTACTCTACTCCACCTAAGCCAAAATATATAGAGTCTTATGCCTTGTTACTCTACTCCACCTAAGCCAAATTAGATAGAGTCTTATACCTTGTTACTCTACTCCACCTAAGCCAAATTAGATAGTGTCTTATGCTTTGTTACTCTACTCCATCTAAGCCAAAATATATAGTGTCTTATGCTATGTTACTCCACCTAAGCCAAGAACTGTGAATTCCTTAATAATTCACTAGTTTTTGACACTTCTCTCTTTCTTCAATCCCCATTGGTGGCTCCATCAACATACTAAACCAATTGATTGGTTGGGGGCCTCTACCGTGAATAAAGAATCAAGCAAATTATAAGGTAAGTATATTGAATTTTGATCTTTCTATAATTTCTCAATGATTCTCCCTTCTCAACCCCTCTCAAGCTTGAGAAGTTTAATTGGTATGGTTTTTTAAATGCTATTGAAGTTAATTGGTGAAAAGTAGTGAAGAGTTACATAATTTAATAAATGCTATAGAAGTTAATTTCCACTTATATTTAAATTCTAATGGTTTTTATAATTTCTCTCTCTCACTCAAGAAATGGTCATACTCATGACCCATTCTCAATCCAAATGAAGCTTTTCATAAAGCTTTTCCTTAATCCAAGATTAAGCTATGCTTGAGGCCGAATTAATGGCTTTTTGCTATGCTTTTAGTTTATGCCCATTGATGATTCAATCCATTATGGATTGATGACCCAATTAGAGACCATTCTAATTGTTTTCTTAATGATCCAATTAGAGACCATTATGGATTGATGATCCAATTAGAGACCATTCTAATTATTTCTTTAATAATGAGCTTTATCCCTTAGAAAAAAAATTGAGATTTATCAGTCATAGTAGCGGAGCTATGGCAAAATTTTTATAGAAATCACGCATAAAATAAATTCATTCAAAGCATAAAAAGAGGACTTCCTACCATATTCTAGGAACTATCACCCTAGATTAATTAAAAGAATTTTATTATGCATGGAGATGTGGATGTTTGCATGTAGATGTAGATGTATAGATGTAGATGTGGATGTGGAGGTGGATGGATGCATGTAGATGTAGATGTATAGATGTAGATGTGAATGGAGATGTGGATGTATGCATGTAGATGTAGATGTATAGATGTAGATGTGGATGTGGAGGTGGATGGATGCATGTATATGTAGATGTGAATGGAGATGTGGATGTATGCATGTAGATGTAGATGTATAGATGTGGATGTGGATGTATACATGTAGATGTAGATGTATAGATGTAGATGTGGATGTGGAGGTGGATGGATGCATGTAGATGTAGATGTATAGATGTAGATGTGAATGGGATGTGGATGTATGCATAGAGATGTAGATGTATGCATGTAGATGTGAATGTACGCATATAGATGTGGATGTATGGATGTGAATATATGATATGCGATGTGAGGGAATCTGAAGTGATGAGATAGAAATGATGTGATGGGATGAGTATACATATAAATGGAATATGGAATAAGTAATGTAGATTGATGAGGGATAATGTGGAAAAATGAAAGTTAAAATAGAAATTGTGTTGTAAACTGTTTGTAAATACTGTTTGTAAATGCTGTTTGTAAATGATTGTTTTATGTCAAGAATGCTGGGGGGAGCATTTTGACCGTCTTGTGATTAAAGTCGTGATGGTAAAGTTGCAACTGCTGACGGGGAGTCAATGAAGGACGTCTCGCGTAGCAAGGTCGGCCGAGGTCTTGACCAGCCTCGGTGCGATTAAAATGGTGAGCTTCCAGTACGGTGGATGAGGGGCCAAGGAAGCGGCCTATGCGTGAAGCGCTAGGTTACCTGCGAAGGATCCTAGAGGGTGCTGACCATACGGTGCTCGGGCTCTGGGTCGCCTAGGATACCCACGCGTGCGTCGAGGAAGATATTGGAACAGAGTTGGAGTTGTTTTCTGAAATCGAGCATGGATCTGGTTGATTGACCTTGCTGGTCTTCAATGGATGAGTCCATGGCTCCTTATATGGATCTGTTGGTTGATCTTGCTGATCTTCAACGAGAGTCCATCTTGTTAAGTGATTATATTGCCAAGTATTATGGGCTAGGAACTATCGAAACGGCTCCTGAGCGTTCTAGTTGCCAATGATGCCATAGATACTCTGATGAAGGAATGATGGGAAATTAAGAATCAATTGGATAAATTGGAAGATGGTGATCAATGATACTATGGTTTTATTAAAGGATTGTTTTAAACTGGTTGAATCTGGTTGAAAAAGGCAATTTCATATTGGGTGTGTGAGTGGTGTGACTAGTTTTATTTTGCATGAACATCCGGCTAGGGGGCCTTGGAACTCTTTTCCTTGGTACCCGGGACAAAACCTAACCAAATTTTTAATTGGATCCCATCACTACAGTGGTTGGGCGGTTGGCTAACCCATGGGATTGGATGGGGTTAGGCTGGACTGATGGATCCGTAAATCGAGACTCAAACTTTTGTTTTTACGATAGAAAAAAAATAAAATAAATCCCGGACAGAAACTGTTCTATGGATAGGAATCAACGGCTGTGCCTCTTGAATGGGGAAAAAAGCGTTGATCCCAATGATCCAAGTGCAAGTTTCTTCCTTGAACTGACTAAGTATCTTATAGATGTAATCGGATCATCTCGATCAGAAATGATCTTGACTACGTTAGAGTAAAAAGTTATCCTGGTGGAATCGCCCGTGCTTTCCGGTAAAGGAAGTTTTTCCGGGTTCGGTTTTGGAACAACCGACGAATTAGTCTCTTATCCGGATATCCGTGGGCAAGGCCCCGAGTGTGGGACCCCTGTCCCGCGCGAGAAGCGCTACTTCCGCTGCCAGTACCCCGAATCCGTTGCTCGGTGGGAACAGGGATCTTACAGTTGGTATCAGAGCATTTGGTTAATAAAGATCAACTGAGAAGACAAATATATCAAAAATTTGTGAAGAAACACAAAAGGGTTATAATTGTGTGAGATAATTCATACAATTTGATATTCAAACTGAAATTTGTAATTTGGTAATTGGGTCTTCAGATGGAAGTACCGCAATTATGTAGAATCCCTGACTTGCTTGAGGCCTAGACATGATAGTAATTATCTTATAATTCCAAGGGCCGTGACTACCCGTATATACCGAGAGTATACTGCAGCTCTTTACTGACAGTATATACGAGTAAATCTAAGACTTGAAATTATAAGCGTTAATGCTATCTAGATGATGATTTCGAATGTGATTGATATGATTTTTAATTCTGTTTGAGAATTGATGAATTGATTTGGATTCTGATTGAAAATGCTGATTGAAAAATGTTGATTTTTAAAAACCAGTTGAAATATAATGAAACCACAATGAGGGGGATGGGACGAATCCCTGTGATGATATTCATAACTAGAATGATGATAATGAATTCAGCAAATCACTATGAGGTTAGTGGGTTGTGCTGTTAGATTGCTACTGTTAATACTTGACCGGTAGATCAAGTTAAGGGATGTCAAATTGAGAACTTGCTTGACTGAAATTTCCGTGGAGGAATGTTCCGAAGGAAACTTTTCGGTCTAATGGACCATTATCATGTTAAAGATATGAATGACATGATCTGAATGAATTGTTATTTAATGATGAGTTCTATATAAGGGATATTTATCCCAGTGTTCTGTTGGGTTGACCAGAATATAAGGAACCCTAGAATAAAATTGGATTTTAAGAAAAAGAGCTGTCCTCTACCTTGCGAGATGAGGACATCTCGCACTTTTTAAGTGGGGTAGAATGTAAGATTCCTCCCAGCCTTCGAGGTATACAGGAGTAAGAATCTCCCTTTCTGATCTTATAATTATTCCCTCTCTAAAATAAAAGAAGTTCTTTATCTCTTGGGGAGTATAAGAAATTATCCTCCAGATATTGTGACCTTATATCTGAATTCAATGAAAGTAGGTGACTTAGCCTACAAGTTTCTTTTATCTCCTCATCTCAAAATTCTTAATGCCTTCTATAGAAAAATGTGTCAAACTCAAATCATGGAAAGACGGTAAAACTTCAGTGGCAAGTTACCGTTGGCTTCTAGGTTACGCTAGCTCCTTCCTTTATATAAGTCGTAACTTTTACTTGTCGCTCACAGTAATCTTACTCCCATCAATCTCCTTTCTTTCTTAATCTCCTTCATGGCCTGGCAACAAGAACTAGTTTTATCCATGATGATTTCTCACCTTCAAGACGCAAGAGAGTCTGTGAAGAAAGACTTTATAGAACAGTATGAGCGCTCACTTTTTCCTCACCTAGGAACTTCTGTAGCTCAGACCAAATGGCGGACCTATCAAAACATAACTAGGGTAACACCCTGGGGACAGCAGCACTTTCGTAACAATGTCCGCTTGTCCATGGTTATTGAAGCTTTGGGTTTGGGTCCCCGATACTACTGCGTCATGAGATCAAGGCATCTTGGGTTTTCTGAGCGGGTCTTCTTACTGGCGTGTTTTCTTCCTCATGAGAAGATATGCCTTTATCCCGTTTTTGGCTTGCCTCTCAGAGGTCCTTTTGTTAGATCACCTCATACCACTGAGATAGGTGCGGCAATAACCAGCAGAATCATTCCCATAGATGAGTTACCCTATACTTGTGCAGCTTGTGAGGACTGCTTTTGTGACCATATGATGGACGGGCTTATGGAAGTGTAAAGAGTTTCTCTATCTTTACTGTATAAGTTCCGAGAGTGAATAAAGTTTAAATCTTGTTCTTATTTTGAATCTTGCTCTCTTTAAGACTTTTCTTGGTGGTTAATCGTGATTAAAATTTTTCTCTAAGTCTCATATTCGTGCATCTTGCGAAATTATTCCAAGTCGCGAGATGAGGACATCTCGCGTTTTTTAAGTGGGGTAGAATGTAAGATTCCTCCCCCAACCCCCTTTTTGATGTCTAGTATCTTCCCCTGTAATCAATTCCTTTTCTAAAATATAAGAGATCTTGTTTGTGGCTGTTTTAACCTAGAGAGAGAAAATATTCTAGAGAAAGAATATTTAGATTTTGAATATTTTTGGATAGAAAAATATCTCTTATAATTCAGATGAGTTTCCCTGAAACAGAAATTTAAAAAGAATTTTCCAATGTGCAATTGGAATTAATTGAAAATAGGTATAAAGAACCTTAGCCTAAGGATCTAGATTTTCAGAAATCTTTAGACTATGGTCCAATTAAGGTTTCTATGGGCCAATAGCATCAATCCATGTGTAGGGAGGAGATAAATCCAAATTGTAAAAAGAAAATACCCAAAAATGAGTAAATGCTCATATGAGGTGAAGAGTTGAAAATGTACAAGGTTTATTAGTAAATAAACACATATGTAAGGAAGGGGAGTTCTTTAAAGGAGGTGCATATTTCACATAAGATGAAGAGTTGAAAATGTACAAGGTTTATTAGTAAATAAACACATATGTAAGGAAGGGGAGATCTTTAAAGAAGGTGCATATTTCACATAAGATGAAGAGTTGAAAATGTACAAGGCTTATTAGTAAAAAACTATGACACATATGTAAGGAAGAGGAGTTCTTTAAAGGAGGTGCATATTTCACATAAGATGAAGAGTTGAAAATGTACAAGGTTTATTAGTAAAAAACTATGAGCAATACAATTTTGACACATATGTAAGGAAGGGGAATTCTTTAAAGGAGGTGCATATTTCACATGCTTGAATGAGTTTTAAACTCATAAAAATTAAGATATTTCATCTCTCCTCTCTCCTCATTCAAGTCTAGTTCCAAAAAGTTTGTGAGATCCCCCTGTTCCCACCGAGCAACGGATTCGGGTACTAGCAGCGGAAGTAGCACTTCTCTCACGGGACAGGGGTCCCACATTCGGGGCCTCGTCCATGGATATCCGGACAAGAGACTAATCCGTCGGTTTTTCCAAAACCGAACCCGGAAAAAACTTCCCTTACCCGGAAAGCACGGGCGATTCCACCAGGATAATTTTTACTCTAACGTAGGCAAAACCCTTACTGATCAAACAGATCCGACTGCATCTATAAAGATACTTGGTCAGATTAAGGAAGAAACTTGCACTTGGATCATTGGGATCAACGCTTTTTTCCCCACCAAGGAGGCACAGCCGTTGATTCCTATCCATAGAACAATTACTATCCGGGATTTACTTTATCTATCGTAATAACAAAAATTGAGTCTCGATTTACGGATCCATCAGTCCAGCCTAACCCCATCCGATCCCATGGGTTAGCCAACCGCCCAACCACTGTAGTGATGGGATCCAATTTGGAATTTGGTTAGGTTTTGTCCCGGGTACCAAGGAAAAGAGTTCCAAGGCCCCCTAGCCGGAATTTCATGCAAACATAAAACTAGCCACACCACTTACACACCCAATATGAAAATTGCCTTTTTCTTAGCATCAGCTAACTTTAAAACAATCCTTTAATGAAACCATAGTACCACTGATCACAATCTTCCAATTTATCCAGTTGATTCATAATTTCCCATCATTCCTTCATCAGAGTATCTATGGCATCATTGGCAACTAGAACGCTCACCACCTGTCCACACAGAGGCCGTTTCCATAGTTCCTAGCCCATAATACTCGGCAATATAATCACTTATCAAGATGGACTCTCGTTGAAGATCAGCAAGATCAACCAACAGATCCATATAAAAGAGCCATGGACTCATCCGTTGAGGACCAGCAAGGTCAGTCAACCAGATCCATGCCCGGTTTCACAAAACAACTCTTACTCCTTGTTCCAATATCTTCCTCGACGCACGCGTGGGTATCCTAGGCGACCCAGAGCCCGAGCACCGTATGGTCAGCACCCTCTAGGATCCTTCGCAGGTGACCTAGCGCTTCACTCATAGGCCGCTTCCTTGGTCCCTCATCCACCGTACCGGAAGCTCACCATTTTAATCGAACCGAGGCTGGTCAAGACCTCGGTCGACCTTGCTACGCGAGACGTCCTCCATTGACTCTCCGTCAGCAGTTGCAACTTTATCAGTTAGGTCTCCACGACCTTAATCACAAGACGGTCAAAATGCTTCCCCAGCATTCTTGACATAAAACAGTCATTTACAAACAGCATTTACAAACAGTTTACAAATACAGTTTCTATATTAACTCTCATTTTTCCACATTATCCCTCATTAATCCACATTACTTATTCCACATTCCATGTATATGTGTACTCATCCAATCACCTCCTTTTCCATCTCTTCACTTCAGATTCCTTCACATCACATATCATATATTCACATCCATATCCACATCCATACATCCACATCCACATCCTCATTCACATCCATACATCCACATCTACATGCTTATCTCCATTTTCACATCCTCATTTATACATCCACATCCCATATCCACATTCATACATCCACATTCATACATACACATCCATACATCCACATCTACATCCACATACATACATACATCCACATCCACATTCCACACTCACATCTATACATCCACATCTACATTCACATTCACATACATTCACATTCACATACATTCACATTCACATACATCCACATCCACATTCCCATACATCCACATCTATACATCCACATTCCACATTCACATCTACATTCACATTCACATACATCCACATCTACATTCACATTCACATCTATGCATATACATCTTCATGCATATATCCATTTTCATGTTCATACATCCACACTCCCATCTCCATATCCACACATCCACATACATACATCCATTTTCACATTCCCATTTATATAACCCCATATACCTTCACATCTAATCTTTTACATCACATCTATTCTCGCCCTATCACAACCCATATACATCTTATCCTATCACATACACTTCTTACCTCATCCCCCCATACACATCTTAATTCATCTTATCACATCTTAACTTATTTCATAAGCATCTTATCACCTCTTATCACATCCTATCACTTTCCATACGCATCTTATCAATTCTTATCACATCTCATACACCTCTTATCACATCTTATCACATTTCATATCTTTTTTTTAAAAAAAGAGAATTCTTTTATTTGATATAAGATTTCTCTACACATTTATTTATACATAAATTCCATTTAAGGAGACTAACACTTTCGAAATTAAAATCAATCTTTTATGCATCTTCTTATGCATGATTTCAATTTGGTAGGGAATTATACTTTTAGAATAAAAGAAATTCTCTTATGCATCTAAGTTAAGCATAAAATCCAATTATGAGGAAAATCATACTTTTAGTATAAAAAGAATATCTTTTATGCATACCTATATGCATGAAATCCAATATGATAAAAGTAACACTTTTGATATAAAAATTTTTCCTTTATGCATACTTCTATGCATGAAAATTAAAAATGATAAAAGTAACACTTTTGATATAAAAATTTTCCTTTATGCATACTTCTATGCATGAAAATTAAAAATGATAAAAGTAACACTTTTGATATAAAAATTTTCCTTTATGCATACTTTTATGCATGAAAATAAAAATGGTAAAAATAACACTTTTGATATAAAAATTTATCCTTTATGCATAATATTAAAATTCAATTTCTCCATGATTATAATGAAATTCTTTCAATTAATCTAGGATGATGATTCCTAGAATATGGTAGGAAGTCCTCTTTTTATGCTTTGAATGAAAATTTTTTATGCATAATTTTTATAAAAATTTTGCCATAGCTCCGCTGCTATGACTGATAAATCTCAATTTTTCTAAGGGATAAAGCTTATCATTAAGAAAATAATTAAAATGATTCTCTAATTGGATCCTCAATCCATAATGGATTGAATCATCAATATACATAAACTAAAAGCATAAGAAAAAGCCATTAATTTGGTCTCAAGCATAGCTTAATCTTGGGTTAAGGAAAAGCTTTATGAAAAGCTTGATTTGGATTGAGAATGGGTCATGAGTATGACCATTTCTTGAGTGAGAGAGAGAATTTACATAAGAATCATTAGCATTTAAACATAAATGAAAATTGACTTCAATAGCATTTATTAAATTATGTAACTCTTCACTACTATTCAAACTTCAATAGCATTTAAAAAAAAACCATACCAATTAAACTTCTCAAGCTTGAGAGGGGTTGAGAAGAGAGAAACATTGAGAAATTATAGAAAGATGAATATTCACTAATTACCTTACAACTTGCTTGATTCTTTGTTCACGGTAGAGGCCCCCAACCAATCAATTGGTTAAGTATGTTGATGGAGCCACTAATGGGGATTGAAGAAAGAGGGAAGCTCCAAAAACTAGTGAATTATTAAATGAATTCACAGTTCTTGGCTTAGGTGGAGTAGAGTAACGATGCATAAACACTATATATTTTTCAACAAGGGTGAGGCTTCTATTTATAGGAAAAATTGAGCTCCTAACCAAACAAACTGATTCTAGAATTTTCTAAATCAGTTTGGTCAATATTTGACCATTTTTAGGTCAGTTAAGCTAACTTTTTGGAACTAGACTTGAATGAGGAGAGAGGAGAGATGAAATATCTCAATTTTTATGAGTTTAAAACTCATTCAAGCATGTGAATTATGCACCTCCTTTAAAGAACTCCCTTTCCTTACATATGTCATATTTTTAATATTGCTCATAGTTTTTTACTAATAAACCTTGTACATTTTCAACTCTTCATCTTATGTGAAATATGCACCTCCTTTAAAGAACTCCTCTTCCTTACATATGTCATACTTTTAATATTGCTCATAATTTTTTTACTAATAAACCTTGTACATTTTCAACTCTTCATCTTATGTGAAATATGCACCTCCTTTAAAGAATTCCCCTTCCTTACATATGTCATATTTTTAATATTGCTCATAGTTTTTTACTAATAAACCTTGTACATTTTCAACTCTTCACCTCATGTGAGCATTTACTCATTTTTGGGTATTTTCTTTTTACAAGTTGGATTTATCTCCTCCCTACACATGGATTGATGCTATTGGTCCATAGGAACCTTAATTGGACCATAGTCTAAAGATTTCTGAAAATCTAGACCCTTAGGCTAAGGTTCTTTATAGCTATTTTCAATTAATTCCAATTGCACATTGGAAAATTCTTTTTGAATTTCTGTTTCAGGGGAACTCATCTAAATTAGAAGAGATATTTTTCTATCCAAAAATATTCAAAATCTGAATATTCTCTCTCTAGAATATTTTTCTCTCTCTAGGCTAAAACAGATAGAAACAAGGTCTTTATATTTCTGAAGAGGGATTGATTACAGGGAAAGATACTAGACATCAAAAAGGGGGTGGGGGAGGAATCTTACATTCTACCCCACTTAAAAAACGCGAGATGTCCTCATCTCGCAAACTGGGATAATTTCGCAAGATGCACGAATTATGAGACTTAGAGAAAAATTTAAATCAGGATTAACCACCAAGAAAAAGTCTCAAAGAGAGCAAGATTCAAGATAAGAACAAGATTTAAACTTTATTCATTCTCAGAACTTATACAGTAAAGATAGAAGAACTCTTTACACTTCTATAAGCCCGTCCATCATATGATCACAAAAGCAGTCCTCACAAGCTGCACAAGTATAAGGTAACTCATTTATGGGAATGATTCTGTGGGTTATTGCTGCGCCTATCTCAGTGGTATGAGGTGTTCTAACAAAAGGACCTCTGAGAGGCAAGCCAAAAACGGGGTAAAGGCATATCTTCTCATGAGGAAGAAAACACGCCAATAAGAAGACCCGTTCAGAAAACCCAGGATGCCTTGATCTCATGACGCAGTAGTATCGGGGACCCAAACCCAAGGCTTCAATAACCATGGCCAAGCGGACATTGTTGCGAAAGTGCTGCTGACCCCAGGGTGTTACCCTAGTTATGTCTTGATAGGTCCGCCATTTGGTCTGCGCTACAGAAGTTCCCAAGTGAGGGAAAAGTGAGCGCTCATACTGTTCTATAAAATCCTTCTTCACAGACTCACTTGCGTCTTGAAGGTGAGGAATCATTATGGATAAAACTAATTCTTGTTGCCAAGCCATGAAGGAGATTAGGAAGAAAGGAGATCGATGGGAGTAAGATTACTGTGAGCGACAAGTAAAAGTTACGACTTATATAAAGGAAGGAGCTAGCGTAACTTAGAAGCCAACGGTAGCTTGCCACTGAAGTTTTACCGTCTTTCCATGATTTGGGTTTGGCACAATTTTCTATAGAAGGCATTAAGAACTTTGAGATGAGGAGATAAAAGAAGTTCGTAAGTTAAATCACCTACTTTCTTTGGTCCACAATATCTGGGAGATAACTTCTTATACTTCCCAAGAGATAAAGAACTTCTTTTGGGTCGTACTCGAGACCAAAACCTTGATATCCAAAACATCGATTCTCACTTCTGAACTCGTTGTTCTGAATCCTTAAAACAGGTGGGACTCTTGAGAAGTATTCAGGAAAAAGGTTCTTCCTTTTTTTAAACAGAATCTTTCTTTTATTTTAGAGAGGGAATAATTATAAGATCAAAAAGGGAGATTCTTACTCCTGTATACCTCTAAGGCTGGGGGAGAATCTTACATTCTACCCCACTTGAAAAGTGCGAGATGTCCTCATCTCATAAAGTAGAGGACAACTCTTTTTCTTAAGATCCAATTTTATTCTGGGGTTCCTTATATTCTGGTCAACCCAACAGAATACTGGGATAAATATCCCTTAGAACTCATCATTAAATAACAATTCATTCAAATCATATCATTCATATCTTTAACATGATAAAGGTTCATTAGACCGAAAAATTTCCTTCTGAGCATTCCTCCACGGGAATTTCAGTTAAGTAAGTTCTCAATTTGTCATCCCTTAACTTGATCTAACGGTCAAGTGTTAACAGTAGCAATTTGACAGCACAATCCACTAATCTCATAGTGATTTGCTGAATCATTTTCATCATTTATCATTACAAGGACTCGTCCCAATCATCCACCTTGTGGTTTCGCTCAGCTTATTACATTTCAATCCATTTTCAGGGATCATCATTTTTCAATCAGAATCCAAATCAATTCATCAGTTTCCAAACAGAACTAAAAATCATATCAACCACATTCGAAATCATCATCTGGATAGCATTAACGCTTATAATTTCAAGTCTTAGATTTACTCGTATATACTGTCAGTAAAGAGCTGCAGTTATACTCTCGGTATATACGGTAGTCACAGCCCTTGGAATTATAAGGTAAATACCATCATGTCTAGGCCTCAAGCAAGTCAGGGATTCTATATAATTGCGGTACTTTCCATCTGAAGACCCAATTACCAATTTACGAATTTCAGTTTGAATATCAAATTGTATGAATTATATCACACAATCACAACCTTTTTTGTGCTTCTTGATAAATTTTTGACATATTTGGTTTCTCAGTTGATCTTTATTAGCCAAATGCTCTGATACCAACTGTGAGATCCCCCTGTTCCCACCGAGCAACGGATTCGGGTACTAGCAGCGGAAGTAGCACTTCTCTCACGGGACAGGGGTCCCACATTCGGGGCCTCGTCCATGGATATCCGGACAAGAGACTAATCCGTCGGTTTTTCCAAAACCGAACCCGGAAAAAACTTCCCTTACCCGGAAAGCACGGGCGATTCCACCAGGATAATTTTTACTCTAACGTAGGCAAAACCCTTACTGATCAAACAGATCCGACTGCATCTATAAAGATACTTGGTCAGATTAAGGAAGAAACTTGCACTTGGATCATTGGGATCAACGCTTTTTTCCCCACCAAGGAGGCACAGCCGTTGATTCCTATCCATAGAACAATTACTATCCGGGATTTACTTTATCTATCGTAATAACAAAAATTGAGTCTCGATTTACGGATCCATCAGTCCAGCCTAACCCCATCCGATCCCATGGGTTAGCCAACCGCCCAACCACTGTAGTGATGGGATCCAATTTGGAATTTGGTTAGGTTTTGTCCCGGGTACCAAGGAAAAGAGTTCCAAGGCCCCCTAGCCGGAATTTCATGCAAACATAAAACTAGCCACACCACTTACACACCCAATATGAAAATTGCCTTTTTCTTAGCATCAGCTAACTTTAAAACAATCCTTTAATGAAACCATAGTACCACTGATCACAATCTTCCAATTTATCCAGTTGATTCATAATTTCCCATCATTCCTTCATCAGAGTATCTATGGCATCATTGGCAACTAGAACGCTCACCACCTGTCCACACAGAGGCCGTTTCCATAGTTCCTAGCCCATAATACTCGGCAATATAATCACTTATCAAGATGGACTCTCGTTGAAGATCAGCAAGATCAACCAACAGATCCATATAAAAGAGCCATGGACTCATCCGTTGAGGACCAGCAAGGTCAGTCAACCAGATCCATGCCCGGTTTCACAAAACAACTCTTACTCCTTGTTCCAATATCTTCCTCGACGCACGCGTGGGTATCCTAGGCGACCCAGAGCCCGAGCACCGTATGGTCAGCACCCTCTAGGATCCTTCGCAGGTGACCTAGCGCTTCACTCATAGGCCGCTTCCTTGGTCCCTCATCCACCGTACCGGAAGCTCACCATTTTAATCGAACCGAGGCTGGTCAAGACCTCGGTCGACCTTGCTACGCGAGACGTCCTCCATTGACTCTCCGTCAGCAGTTGCAACTTTATCAGTTAGGTCTCCACGACCTTAATCACAAGACGGTCAAAATGCTTCCCCAGCATTCTTGACATAAAACAGTCATTTACAAACAGCATTTACAAACAGTTTACAAATACAGTTTCTATATTAACTCTCATTTTTCCACATTATCCCTCATTAATCCACATTACTTATTCCACATTCCATGTATATGTGTACTCATCCAATCACCTCCTTTTCCATCTCTTCACTTCAGATTCCTTCACATCACATATCATATATTCACATCCATATCCACATCCATACATCCACATCCACATCCTCATTCACATCCATACATCCACATCTACATGCTTATCTCCATTTTCACATCCTCATTTATACATCCACATCCCATATCCACATTCATACATCCACATTCATACATACACATCCATACATCCACATCTACATCCACATACATACATACATCCACATCCACATTCCACACTCACATCTATACATCCACATCTACATTCACATTCACATACATTCACATTCACATACATTCACATTCACATACATCCACATCCACATTCCCATACATCCACATCTATACATCCACATTCCACATTCACATCTACATTCACATTCACATACATCCACATCTACATTCACATTCACATCTATGCATATACATCTTCATGCATATATCCATTTTCATGTTCATACATCCACACTCCCATCTCCATATCCACACATCCACATACATACATCCATTTTCACATTCCCATTTATATAACCCCATATACCTTCACATCTAATCTTTTACATCACATCTATTCTCGCCCTATCACAACCCATATACATCTTATCCTATCACATACACTTCTTACCTCATCCCCCCATACACATCTTAATTCATCTTATCACATCTTAACTTATTTCATAAGCATCTTATCACCTCTTATCACATCCTATCACTTTCCATACGCATCTTATCAATTCTTATCACATCTCATACACCTCTTATCACATCTTATCACATTTCATATCTTTTTTTTTAAAAAAGAGAATTCTTTTATTTGATATAAGATTTCTCTACACATTTATTTATACATAAATTCCATTTAAGGAGACTAACACTTTCGAAATTAAAATCAATCTTTTATGCATCTTCTTATGCATGATTTCAATTTGGTAGGGAATTATACTTTTAGAATAAAAGAAATTCTCTTATGCATCTAAGTTAAGCATAAAATCCAATTATGAGGAAAATCATACTTTTAGTATAAAAAGAATATCTTTTATGCATACCTATATGCATGAAATCCAATATGATAAAAGTAACACTTTTGATATAAAAATTTTTCCTTTATGCATACTTCTATGCATGAAAATTAAAAATGATAAAAGTAACACTTTTGATATAAAAATTTTCCTTTATGCATACTTCTATGCATGAAAATTAAAAATGATAAAAGTAACACTTTTGATATAAAAATTTTCCTTTATGCATACTTTTATGCATGAAAATAAAAATGGTAAAAATAACACTTTTGATATAAAAATTTATCCTTTATGCATAATATTAAAATTCAATTTCTCCATGATTATAATGAAATTCTTTCAATTAATCTAGGATGATGATTCCTAGAATATGGTAGGAAGTCCTCTTTTTATGCTTTGAATGAAAATTTTTTATGCATAATTTTTATAAAAATTTTGCCATAGCTCCGCTGCTATGACTGATAAATCTCAATTTTTCTAAGGGATAAAGCTTATCATTAAGGAAATAATTAAAATGATTCTCTAATTGGATCCTCAATCCATAATGGATTGAATCATCAATATACATAAACTAAAAGCATAAGAAAAAGCCATTAATTTGGTCTCAAGCATAGCTTAATCTTGGGTTAAGGAAAAGCTTTATGAAAAGCTTGATTTGGATTGAGAATGGGTCATGAGTATGACCATTTCTTGAGTGAGAGAGAGAATTTACATAAGAATCATTAGCATTTAAACATAAATGAAAATTGACTTCAATAGCATTTATTAAATTATGTAACTCTTCACTACTATTCAAACTTCAATAGCATTTAAAAAAAAACCATACCAATTAAACTTCTCAAGCTTGAGAGGGGTTGAGAAGAGAGAAACATTGAGAAATTATAGAAAGATGAATATTCACTAATTACCTTACAACTTGCTTGATTCTTTGTTCACGGTAGAGGCCCCCAACCAATCAATTGGTTAAGTATGTTGATGGAGCCACTAATGGGGATTGAAGAAAGAGGGAAGCTCCAAAAACTAGTGAATTATTAAATGAATTCACAGTTCTTGGCTTAGGTGGAGTAGAGTAACGATGCATAAACACTATATATTTTTCAACAAGGGTGAGGCTTCTATTTATAGGAAAAATTGAGCTCCTAACCAAACAAACTGATTCTAGAATTTTCTAAATCAGTTTGGTCAATATTTGACCATTTTTAGGTCAGTTAAGCTAACTTTTTGGAACTAGACTTGAATGAGGAGAGAGGAGAGATGAAATATCTCAATTTTTATGAGTTTAAAACTCATTCAAGCATGTGAATTATGCACCTCCTTTAAAGAACTCCCTTTCCTTACATATGTCATATTTTTAATATTGCTCATAGTTTTTTACTAATAAACCTTGTACATTTTCAACTCTTCATCTTATGTGAAATATGCACCTCCTTTAAAGAACTCCTCTTCCTTACATATGTCATACTTTTAATATTGCTCATAATTTTTTTACTAATAAACCTTGTACATTTTCAACTCTTCATCTTATGTGAAATATGCACCTCCTTTAAAGAATTCCCCTTCCTTACATATGTCATATTTTTAATATTGCTCATAGTTTTTTACTAATAAACCTTGTACATTTTCAACTCTTCACCTCATGTGAGCATTTACTCATTTTTGGGTATTTTCTTTTTACAAGTTGGATTTATCTCCTCCCTACACATGGATTGATGCTATTGGTCCATAGGAACCTTAATTGGACCATAGTCTAAAGATTTCTGAAAATCTAGACCCTTAGGCTAAGGTTCTTTATAGCTATTTTCAATTAATTCCAATTGCACATTGGAAAATTCTTTTTGAATTTCTGTTTCAGGGAAACTCATCTAAATTAGAAGAGATATTTTTCTATCCAAAAATATTCAAAATCTGAATATTCTCTCTCTAGAATATTTTTCTCTCTCTAGGCTAAAACAGATAGAAACAAGGTCTTTATATTTCTGAAGAGGGATTGATTACAGGGAAAGATACTAGACATCAAAAAGGGGGTGGGGGAGGAATCTTACAAAGTTAGCTTAATTAACCTAAAAATGGTCAAAAAGTGACCAAACTGACTTGGAAAATTCTAGAATCAGTTTGTTTGGTTAGGAGCTCAAATTTTCCTATAAATAGAAGCCTCCCCTTGTTGAAAAAAATATATGAGTCTTATGCCTTGTTACTCTACTCCACCTAAGCCAAAATATATGAGTCTTATGCTTTGTTACTCTACTCCACCTAAGCCAAAATATATAGAGTCTTATGCCTTGTTACTCTACTCCACCTAAGCCAAATTAGATAGAGTCTTATACCTTGTTACTCTACTCCACCTAAGCCAAATTAGATAGTGTCTTATGCTTTGTTACTCTACTCCATCTAAGCCAAAATATATAGTGTCTTATGCTATGTTACTCCACCTAAGCCAAGAACTGTGAATTCCTTAATAATTCACTAGTTTTTGACACTTCTGTCTTTCTTCAATCCCCATTGGTGGCTCCATCAACATACTAAACCAATTGATTGGTTGGGGGCCTCTACCGTGAATAAAGAATCAAGCAAATTATAAGGTAAGTATATTGAATTTTGATCTTTCTATAATTTCTCAATGATTCTCCCTTCTCAACCCCTCTCAAGCTTGAGAAGTTTAATTGGTATGGTTTTTTAAATGCTATTGAAGTTAATTGGTGAAAAGTAGTGAAGAGTTACATAATTTAATAAATGCTATAGAAGTTAATTTCCACTTATATTTAAATTCTAATGGTTTTTATAATTTCTCTCTCTCACTCAAGAAATGGTCATACTCATGACCCATTCTCAATCCAAATGAAGCTTTTCATAAAGCTTTTTCTTAATCCAAGATTAAGCTATGCTTGAGGCCGAATTAATGGCTTTTTGCTATGCTTTTAGTTTATGCCCATTGATGATTCAATCCATTATGGATTGATGACCCAATTAGAGACCATTCTAATTGTTTTCTTAATGATCCAATTAGAGACCATTATGGATTGATGATCCAATTAGAGACCATTCTAATTATTTCTTTAATAATGAGCTTTATCCCTTAGAAAAAAAATTGAGATTTATCAGTCATAGTAGCGGAGCTATGGCAAAATTTTTATAGAAATCACGCATAAAATAAATTCATTCAAAGCATAAAAAGAGGACTTCCTACCATATTCTAGGAACTATCACCCTAGATTAATTAAAAGAATTTTATTATGCATGGAGATGTGGATGTTTGCATGTAGATGTAGATGTATAGATGTAGATGTGGATGTGGAGGTGGATGGATGCATGTAGATGTAGATGTATAGATGTAGATGTGAATGGAGATGTGGATGTATGCATGTAGATGTAGATGTATAGATGTAGATGTGGATGTGGAGGTGGATGGATGCATGTAGATGTAGATGTGAATGGAGATGTGGATGTATGCATGTAGATGTAGATGTATAGATGTGGATGTGGATGTATACATGTAGATGTAGATGTATAGATGTAGATGTGGATGTGGAGGTGGATGGATGCATGTAGATGTAGATGTATAGATGTAGATGTGAATGGGATGTGGATGTATGCATAGAGATGTAGATGTATGCATGTAGATGTGAATGTACGCATATAGATGTGGATGTATGGATGTGAATATATGATATGCGATGTGAGGGAATCTGAAGTGATGAGATAGAAATGATGTGATGGGATGAGTATACATATAAATGGAATATGGAATAAGTAATGTAGATTGATGAGGGATAATGTGGAAAAATGAAAGTTAAAATAGAAATTGTGTTGTAAACTGTTTGTAAATACTGTTTGTAAATGCTGTTTGTAAATGATTGTTTTATGTCAAGAATGCTGGGGGGAGCATTTTGACCGTCTTGTGATTAAAGTCGTGATGGTAAAGTTGCAACTGCTGACGGGGAGTCAATGAAGGACGTCTCGCGTAGCAAGGTCGGCCGAGGTCTTGACCAGCCTCGGTGCGATTAAAATGGTGAGCTTCCGGTACGGTGGATGAGGGGCCAAGGAAGCGGCCTATGCGTGAAGCGCTAGGTTACCTGCGAAGGATCCTAGAGGGTGCTGACCATACGGTGCTCGGGCTCTGGGTCGCCTAGGATACCCACGCGTGCGTCGAGGAAGATATTGGAACAGAGTTGGAGTTGTTTTCTGAAATCGAGCATGGATCTGGTTGATTGACCTTGCTGGTCTTCAATGGATGAGTCCATGGCTCCTTATATGGATCTGTTGGTTGATCTTGCTGATCTTCAACGAGAGTCCATCTTGTTAAGTGATTATATTGCCAAGTATTATGGGCTAGGAACTATCGAAACGGCTCCTGAGCGTTCTAGTTGCCAATGATGCCATAGATACTCTGATGAAGGAATGATGGGAAATTAAGAATCAATTGGATAAATTGGAAGATGGTGATCAATGATACTATGGTTTTATTAAAGGATTGTTTTAAACTGGTTGAATCTGGTTGAAAAAGGCAATTTCATATTGGGTGTGTGAGTGGTGTGACTAGTTTTATTTTGCATGAACATCCGGCTAGGGGGCCTTGGAACTCTTTTCCTTGGTACCCGGGACAAAACCTAACCAAATTTTTAATTGGATCCCATCACTACAGTGGTTGGGCGGTTGGCTAACCCATGGGATTGGATGGGGTTAGGCTGGACTGATGGATCCGTAAATCGAGACTCAAACTTTTGTTTTTACGATAGAAAAAAATAAAATAAATCCCGGACAGAAACTGTTCTATGGATAGGAATCAACGGCTGTGCCTCTTGAATGGGGAAAAAAGCGTTGATCCCAATGATCCAAGTGCAAGTTTCTTCCTTGAACTGACTAAGTATCTTATAGATGTAATCGGATCATCTCGATCAGAAATGATCTTGACTACGTTAGAGTAAAAAGTTATCCTGGTGGAATCGCCCGTGCTTTCCGGTAAAGGAAGTTTTTCCGGGTTCGGTTTTGGAACAACCGACGAATTAGTCTCTTATCCGGATATCCGTGGGCAAGGCCCCGAGTGTGGGACCCCTGTCCCGCGCGAGAAGCGCTACTTCCGCTGCCAGTACCCCGAATCCGTTGCTCGGTGGGAACAGGGATCTTACACTACCACATGGTAGAGCTAGATCAATGAACTCTAGCTCTGTTACATGATATAGTTACATTGATGCATTCTAGCTCCACCACATGATATAGTTACCAGATAGTATAGCTAGTTCAATGTATTCTAGCTCCACCACATGGTAGAGCTAGACCTCTAGGCATTCTAGCTCTACAATGTGGTTTATGGTACAGCTAGATTGATGCAGTCTAACTCCACCACATGGTAGAGCTAGACCTTAAAGTTCTACAATGTGGTCTAGGTAGAATACAGCTCTACCACGTGGCAAAGCTAGATCAAATACTTTGAGGTCTAGCTCTACCATGTGGTGGAGCTAGAATTGCATTTAAGGTCTAGCTCTACCATGTGGTGGAGCTAGAATGCATCGATCTAGCTCTACCATGTGGTGGAGCTAGAATGCATCGATCTAACTGTGTACTATGCAGATTAACAAAACCAATTACTCCAAGAGAGACCTACTTCACATGACAAGAACCAAGGAGCTAGAATTGCATTTGATCTTGCTCTACCACGTGGTAGAGCTTTATTCTACCTAGACCACATCATAGAGCTAGAATTATTTGAGGTCTAGCTCTGCCATGTGGTGGAGCTAATGTAGATCAATAAAACTAATTACTCCAAGAAGAGACCTACTGCACAAAATGAGAACCAAGGATCTAGAAAAAAGGTCAGACTCCATTACTCCTAAAAATAGGTTATTTATAAACTTAAATTATATGGGTTTATAATAAATTATAGGTTTGATTTATATAGCTATATAAAGTCTATAAATAAGTAAAGTATAATTGTAAACTATAAACATGCTTTAAGTTACTATAGTTAACCTACTGTAACATATTTAAATATAGCTTTAATCCTATTTAAATAAGCGCTTCACGGCCCATCGCTCGCCTCTCTCTCCCATCCGTCCATTCAAGGGGCCATTCCCACACGTGCCCCTTCTATAAACACTAGGGTCTTTTCACATTACAATTAAAAAAAGACCTAACGAGGCTTGAAAAAGGTAAGTTGAAGAAGTTATAAATATCTATGCCAAATAATGATCAAAACTAGGGCAATGTTCAGTCTCAATACCTGTTAACCTGAGGCTCTTGATCATCAATTAGTACACACATAAGCATAAATTTGTTGGTGGTTCTAGATTTAGAAGGTGAGATGGGGCCACGTATCAACTTGACCCATGTCCAACACATGACCTCAAAAACATCATATTCGACACAAGCCTCACCTTATTGTTATAATTATTCCTATGCTTTACAAGGATTATCACAACCCTTTTTTGCAACCCGTGAGTTGGAATAAGTGCCTATAGGCACGGTGAGTTGGAATAAGTGCCTACGAGCATAAATCCCAAAAAAACAAATTAACCCTCGCCTTCTTAAACTTATCTAGTTTCAATCGGAGCTCCAAGTTCACTAAATCAATTATAGAAATCACCTTTTATAAAAAATTACCATTACGGTTTTTCCATAAGCCTATATGATGCATGCTTAACAAGGCTCAAATTGATAACTTGAGGTTCACCAAGTAGAAATCACTATAATATCTTGCTCTTTTTTCCAAGTTCTCTCAGTTCTCTCAATAACTGATAGAAATAGCTTTAATTTTTTGAAACTCATACAACATCTAGTCCCGAGCTATGTCGGTCCGCTATGCGCGCACACGTGTGTATGGATGCATAAGGAGCATAGATGAGTCTAGTATGAAACTATGGATTAGGCGTCAAGAGCCGGGGACCTCAATATTGATTTTGCACAGCCATTGCATGTTCAAAAGATAAAACAAGGTGATTTGTCAAGATAAATTCGTAATAATTGATCTTCATAATTTAAGTAAATCCAAGAGCAAAAAAAGAATTATATGAAATTATCTTTGCTCTTGATTTTTTATTTCAAAATTGTGTACATGATGGGATGGCCTAATCCCAAATGTATGGAGAAATGAAGAGATCTTTGGAAACTTTAAGATCTAAAAAATTACCAAAATTTTGTAACTTCAAATTTGGTATGTTACCAAATTGAATGCTAATTTTATATAGCAACGCTAATTTTATGAAAATCTTGAATTTAGACTTATCCTCCTCAACCCTAAACGTATCCGGACGGCGCTCTCCCCTAAACGTATCTGGACGGCGCTCTCTCTGCGGACGGCTCTGTTCTGGACGGCGCTCTCTCTGCGGGTTCTGTTCTGGGCGGCTCTCTATCCTATGCGGGGCGCACTTTCGTGGCCCTCCATCAACACAAACTACTGACGACGCTCTCTCTACGGACCCCTCTCATACTGCGGAACTACTGACGGCGCTCTCTCTACGGACCCCTCTCATACTGCGGGTTCTGTGGGCGGCTCTTCTCTGCAGCCACCTTGCTCTTATCTCTCTGCAGCCACTCGCCCCTTCAGCACCTCCACCTTGCTCTTACCTAGCAGCTACTCTTTACCTCCAAATCAAAGGTTATGTACACCTGCCAGCACTGGGGTTATAATCTATCTAAGCTTATCCGTCCCTCCACAGCCATGCAATCTGGATTCTAGCAGGTATATGGGAGTCTCTTAAACTTTAATTTTTTTATTTTCTCTTCTGAATCAGACGATAAAATGTTACAGTAGTAGTTTCATTAGCAAGAGCATTGTAGGTCATAAAGGGCAATAAACAGGCCCTGGCCATAAATCTCTCATGCTTGGTTTTCATTAGGCGTCTCTTATTGCTGTGAGCAGGCCCACTCTCCTACGCAGCATATACAAGACATTGCATAGTTGCAGGCCACATCTTCTACAGCAATAAGAGAGAGCAGCCAGCATATACTTGGATTTTCTCTTCTGAATCAGGTTTTTTCTCTTCAACCATAATTTCCTGAGTTTTTGAATTCTTGCATGCTTTTATTTTCTACTCTATGTCAATGTGTATGATCTGATTTTTAATTGACATGTTTAAAACTTTAAATCTAATCATAGATAATGATTTAATATGCATTGAGACAAAAATATGTGTACCTTGTTGTATCGTTGAATTTGATAATAGATGCGGTGATGTCCAAGTGCTAGTTGTCAATGACAAGATGGGAAAGTAGGTTTGTATTACATAAACGACATGGACGTCAAGGAAAACTTGAAAAATAGCAAGACCATTTTAAATTCTTTAAGGGCGGGATAATTTGAATTTAAAATTGGGCGGGATAATTTGAATTTAAAATTGGGCGGGATAATTTGAATGCTCTACCACATGGTAGAGCTGGAAAAATGCATTCTAGCTCTACCACATGGTAGAGCTGGAAAAATGCATTCTAGCTCTACCACATGGTAGAGCTGGAGTTGAAATGACTTAAACTAGTGCAAGATTACTTGAAATGAAAAACCATCCATCTAGTATCGTACCTCTATTCATAGCATAGCTTCTCCCCTCTCCTTGCTTGAAATTGTACTTTCCTGCTCTTACACTCTAAGCATGAGATCTATGCAAGAGAGCTCTCATAATAATGCAAGATGTAGCTCCTAATGCTCTTACTCTCTAAGCATATCATTGAGACTATGCATGAGAACTCTTTTACTTTTTACATGAGATCTATCCATGGGAGCTCTTATAATAATGCAAGATATAGCTCTATGTATGAGAGCTCTTATAATAATTAATGCAAGATCTAACTCTATGCATGCGATCTCTATGTATGAGAGCTCTTAATGCAAGACTTAGCTCTATGCATGAGAGCTCTTTCACTCTATACATGAGATCTATCCATGGGAGCTCTTATAATAATGCAAGATATTATAGCTCTATGCATGAGATGTATGTAAGAGAGCTCTCATAATAATGCAAGATCTAACTCTATGCATGTGAGATCAATGTATGAGAGCTTTGAATGCAAGTCCTAGCTCTATGCATGAGAGCTCTTTCACTCTATACATGAGATCTATCCATGGGAACTCTTATAATAATGCAAGATATAGCTCTATGCATGCGAGCTCTATGTATGAGAGATCTTAATGTAATACCTATCTCTATGAATGAACGCTCTAATGCAAGACCAAGCTCTATGCATGGGAGCTCTATGTATGAGAGCTCTTAATGTAAGACCTAGCTCTTTGCATGAGAGCTCTAGTGCAAGACCAAAATCTCTATAGCTCTCATGCATGATATGAGAGATCTATGCATATGAGAGCTATTAATGCATGAGAGATCTTACAATGCAAAAGGGATCTCATTCATGAGACCTCTTAGATTAGAATACAAGAGAGCTCGATCCATAAGATCTCATGTATGATAACTCTATATACATGAGAGCTCATCGATATGCATAAGAGCTCTCATGCATGAGATATATATGCATGACAGCCCTCTATGCATGATAACCCTCTATGCATGAGATATATATGCACACGACAGCCCTCTATGCATAAGAGCTCTCACAATGACTGGCACTTGATAATAGCTGATCTATATGCATTAGAGCTCTCTTTGCATGAGATTTGCGATCTATATGCATGGGAGCTCTCACAATGAATCACACACAATGTTAGCTCTATATTTATGAGATCTATATGCATGGATCTCTCATGGAAGAGATCCACGCTTGAGAGCTTTATGTAAGATCTCTCACAATGCATGAAAACTCTCTATGCATGAGAGCTCTCACACCTTGCGTAGATATATCCAAGATCTATACGCATGAGAGCCCTCTATGCATAATTGATAACACATGCATCACAGTAAATAAAAGTATGTAAATAATTCTCTATTGTGTTATTCTCTTGACCTCACGTCCTGACCATGCTTTGGTGTTAGGTCCTCACCACCTACCGAGTTGTGGTAAGCTCTAAACCCAATGCTCTCTTTTTTATGTTGCAACCCATCAGGGTGCTATGGGAGTTTTTTATAAGAGCATTAGATATCTCATGGCTGCAAGAGATCTCTATGCATAAGATCTCTTATTTTCATTTATTTGCATTGAGTGTACGAGCTCTCTTGCGCTGCATGATATCTCTATATGCATGTGAGTTCCCTATCCATGAGAGCTCGCATTTAGTAAGAGCTCTTTTTGCATGAGAGCTCTCATTTGCATCTTTTTCGAGAACCCGGATTCGGACAGTTAGAAGTTAGGATCCGGGACCCCATCAGACAACGGACCACACGGACTTGTGCTAAGGAAGTTGCTCTATGTCCACATCACTCCGTGCATGGATTTGGGCATAGCAATCACTTCTCCCAACGCGTCAAAGTTAGGTCCCAGCGCCATTCAACACACTTGTTTATCTCCTTGGTTCTCATCATGGTCTCTTCTTGGAGTAATTGGTTTTGTTGATTTGCATGGTACACAGCTATTCTAGCTCTACCACATGGTAGAGCTAGACCTCAAATGCAATTCTAGCTCCACCACATGGTAGAGCTAGACCTCAAAGCAATCTACGATGTGGTCTAGGTTGGATACAGCTCTACCACGTGGTAGAGCTAGATCAAATGCAATTCTAGCTTTTTGGTTCTTGTCATGTGAAGTAGAACTCATCTTGGAGTAATTGATTTTGTTGATCTGCATGGTACACAGCTAGATCGATGCATTCTAGCTCCACCACATGGTAGAGCTAGATCGGATGCAATTGTAGCTCCTTGGTTCTCGTCATGTGAAGTAGGTCTCTTCTTAGAGTAATTGGTTTTGTTGATCTGCATGGTACACAGCTAGTTCCGGGTTGCTTGCCACACATTTTTCCATGTATGATTTGAATTTCATGCCTCTTCGGTGCCGTTTGTGCCACGGTTGAAAATTTTCGCCATTTGGCACGCTCGTTCATCTTTTTCGAGAACCCGGATTCGAACAGTTAGAAGTTGAGGATCTCGGACCCCATTAGAGAACGGACCACACGGACTTATGCTAGGGAAGTTGCTATATGTCCACATCACTCCGTGCATGGGTTTGGGCATCGCAATCACTTCTCCCATCGCGTCAAGGTCCCTGGCGAAGATAGTGCAAAATCGCCATAACAGAGTCTCGGATCCGAAATGAGTCCGAATCGCATCTGAACACAACAACAAAGATCCGGTTGCTTGCCACACATTTGTCCATGCATGATTCGATTTTCATGCCTCTTCGGTGCCGTTTGGTCTACAGTTGGAAATTTTCGCCATTTGGCACGCTCGTGCATCTTTTTCGAGAACCCGGATTGGGACAGTTGGAAGTTGAGGATCTGGGACCCCATCAGAGAACCGACAACACGGACTTGTACTAGGGAAGTAGCTCTATGTCCACATCACTCCGTGTATGGATTTGGGCATTGCAATCAGTTCTCCCAGCGCGTCAAAGTTGGGTCCCGGCGAAGATAGTGCAAAATCGCCATAACAGAGTTTCGGATCCGAAATGAGTCCGAATCGCATCTGAACACAACAAGAAAGATCCGGGTTGGTTGCCACACATTTTTCCATGCATGATTCGAATTTCATGCCTCTTTGGCGTCGTTTGGGCCAGGGTTGGAAATTTCTGCCATTTGGCACGCTCATTCATCTTTTTCGAGAACCCGGATTCGAACAATTAGAAGTTGAGGATCCGAGGCCCCATCAGAGAACGGACCACATGGACTTGTGCTAGGGAAGTTGCTCTATGTCCACATCACTCCGTGCATGGATTTGTGCATCGCAATCACCTCTCCCAGCGCGTCAAAGTTGGGTCCCGACGAAGGTAGTGCAAAATCGCCATAACCGAGTTTCGGATCCAAAATGAGTCCGAATCGCATCTGAACCCAACAAGAAAGATCCGGGTTGGTTGCCACACATTTTTCCATGCATGATTAGAATTTCATGCCTCTTCGGCGCCGTTTAGGCCACGGTTGGAAATTTCCGCCATTTGGCACGCTTGTGCATCTTTTTCAAGAACCCGGATTCAGACAGTTAGAAGTTGAGGATTCGGGACCCCATCAGAGAACGGACCACACGAACTTGTGCTAGGAAAGTTGCTCTATGTCCACATTACTCCGTGCATGCATTTGGAGATCGCAATCACTTCTCCCAGCGCGTCAAAGTTGGGTCCCGGTGAAGATTGTGCAAAATCGCTATAACAGAGTTTCGGATCCAAAAAGAGTCCGAATCGCATCTGAACACAACAAGAATGATCCGGGTTGGTTGCCACACATTTGTCCATGCATGATTCGATTTTCATTCCTCTTCGGCGCGGTTTGGGCCCCTGTTGGAAATTTCCGCCATTTGGTATGCTCATGTAACTTTTTCGAGAACCCAGATTCGGACAGTTAGAAGTTGAGGATCCGGGACCCCATCAGAGAACGGACCACACGGACTTGTGCTAAGGAAGGTGCTTTATGTCCACATCACTCCGTGCACGAATTTGGGCATCGCAATCACTTCTCCTAGCGCGTCAAAGTTGGGTTACAGCGCCATTCAACACACTTGTTTATCTCCTTGGTTCTCGTCATGGTCTCTTCTTGGAGTAATTGGTTTTGTTGATTTGCATGGTACACAGCTAGATCAATGCATTCTAGCTCTACCACATGGAAGAGCTAGACCTCAAAAGCAATTCTAGCTCCACCACATGGTAGAGCTAGACCTCAAAGCAATCTAGCTCTACGATGTGGTCTAGGTTGGATACAGCTCTACCACGTGGTAGAGCTAGATCAAATGCAATTCTAGCTTCTTGGTTCTTGTCATGTGAAGTTGATCTCATCTTGGAGTAATTGATTTTGGTTATCTCCATGGTACACAGCTAGATTGATGCATTCTAGCTCCACCACATGGTAGAGCTAGATCTGATGCAATTGTAGCTCCTTGGTTCTCGTCATGTGAAGTAGGTCTCTTCTTAGAGTAATTGGTTTTGTTGATCTGCATGGTACACAGCTAGATCCAGGTTTCTTGCCACACATTTTTCCATGCATGATTCCCACATTTTCATGCCTCTCTGGCGCCGTTTGGGCCACGGTTGGAAATTTCCGCCATTTCGCACGCTCGTGCATCTTTTTCGAGAACCCGGATTCGGACAGTTAGAAGTTGAGGATCAGGGACCCCATCAGAGAACGGACCACACGGACTTGTGCTAGGAAAGTTGCTCTATGTCCAAAGTAATTGGTGGCCACTCTTGCTTAAAACAAGAGTAGAACCCTCAATCTCTCAAGACAAAGAAAAGCTTACAACTCCATGTAAGCTAAATTTTTCTTTTTTTTAAAAAATTTTAAATCTATGGTTTTCTTGATTTTCTTGTTTTATAGTTGATTAAAGTAAATTCTAATGCTATGCCTTGATGAATAGGCCACCTCCTTGTCTTCTTTACATTCCACCCTTTCTTTATCCTAGAATGATTAACAAAAAAATTAATTAAACTTTTCTTTTTATTTATTCTCTTGAAAATTAAGAATTGTGTAGATTAGAGTACTATACATCTAATTGGGGTTAATTTAAGTTACAATTAGAATGATAAAAATGAGAAATGGTCAACCATACAAAGGAGGTTATGGCAAAATTTTTCATATTTTTGTGGAAAAGAAAGTTTGTTTTTATGTTATTCCCAAAGAGTAATTCACTCTGTTTGTGCATTCTATAGAAAAAATTTAATTTACTCCATGTACATATTCACCTATGAATATGCATGGATACCACTGATATTAATTATTAAATTTAATTTCTTTGCATTTAGAAAGATGCAAAATGGAGCTGGGACTCCATTAGAGAACGGACCACACGGACTTGTGGTAGGGAAGTTGCTCTATCTCCACATCACTCCGTGCCGCACGGATTTGGGCATCGCAATCACTTCTCCCAGCGCGTCAAAGTTAGGTCCCGGCGAAGATAGTGCAAAATCGCCATAGCAGAGTTTCGGATCCGAAATGAGTCCGAATCGCATCTGAACACAACAAGAAAGATCCGGGTTGGTTGCCACACATTTATCCATGCATGATTCGAATTTCATGCCTCTTTGGCGCTGTTTGGGTCCCTGTTGGAAATTTTCGCCATTTGGCACGCTCGTGCATCTTTTTCGAGAACCTGGATTCAGACAGTTAGAAGTTGAGGATCCATTACCCCATCAGAGAACGGACCACACGGACTTGTGCTAGGGAAGTTGCTCTATGTCCAAATCACTCCGTGTACGGATTTGGGTAACGTAATCACTTCTCCCAGCGCGTCAAAGTTGGGTCCCAGCGCCATTCAACACACTTGTTTATCTCCTTGGTTCTCCTCATGGTCTCTTCTTGGAGTAATTGGTTTTGTTGATTTGCATGGTACACAGCTAGATCAATGCATAGCTCTACCACATGATGGTAGAGCTAGACCTCAAATGCAATTCTAGCTCCACCACAATGTAGAGCTAGACCTCAAAGTAGTCTAGCTCTACGATGTGGTCTAGGTTGGATACAGCTCCACCACGTGGTAGAGCTAGATCAAATGCAATTCTAGCTTCTTGGTTCTTGTCATGTGAAGTAGATCTCTTCTTGGAGTAATTGATTTTGTTGATCCGCATGGTACACAACCAGATCGATAAATTCTAGCTTGATAGAGCTAGACCTCAAATTAATTCTAGCTCCACCACATGGTAGAGCTAGACCTTAAAGCATTCTTGCTCTAAAATTTGGTCTAGGTTGAATACCGCGTGGTAGAGCTAGATCAAATGTAATTCTAGCTCCTTGGTTCTCATCATGGTCTCTTCTTGGAGTAATTGGTTTTGTTAATTTGCATGGTACACAGCTAGATCAATGCATTCTAGCTCTACCACATGGTAGAGCTAGACCTTAAATGCAATTCTAGATCCACCACACATGGTAGAGCTAGACCTCAAAGCATTCTAGCTCTACGATGTGGCCTAGGTAGAATACAGTCCTACCTCATGGTAGAGCTAGATCAAATGCAATTCTAGCTCCTTGGATCTTGTCATGTGAAGTAGGTCTCTTCTTGGAGTAATTAGTTTTGTTGATGTGTATGGAACACAGCTACATCGATGCATTCTTGCTCTACCACAAAGCTTTCTACCTCTACGACTCTACATGGTAGAGCTAGACCTCAAAGCTTTCTCCCTCTACGACTCTAGCTCCACCACATGGTAGAGCTAGACCTCAAATGCAATTCTAGCTCCACCACATGGTAGAACTAGACCTCAAAGCATTCTATCTCTACAATGTGGTTTAGGTAGAATACAGCTCTACCACAGTTACATTCAACCTCAGCCACTTACATTCGGTTACATTCAACCTCAGCCGGTTACATTCGTTGAAGTCTAGCTCTACCACATGGTAGAGCTAGAAGAATGCAATTCTAGCTCCACCACAAGGTAGAGCTGGACCTCAAAGCATTCTAGCTCTACGATGTGGTCTAGGTAGAATACAGCTCTACCACGTGGTAGACAAAACAAAACAATAATTCTAGCTCGTTGGTTATTCTCATGTGAAGTAGGTCTCTTCTTAGAGTAATTGGTTTTGTTGATGTGTATGGAACACAGCTAGATCGATGCATTCTTGCTCTACCACATGGTAGAGCTAGACCTCAAAGCTTTCTACCTCTACGACTCTTGCTCCACCACATGGTAGAGCTAGACCTCAAAGCATTCTATCTCTACAATGTGCTTTAGGTAGAATACAGCTCTACCACAGTTACATTCAACCTCAGCCGGTTACAAGCAATTCTAGCTCTACCACATGGTAGATCTAGACCTCAAAGCATTCTATCTCTACAACGTGGTTTAGGTAGAATACAGCTCTACCACAGTTACATTCAACCTCAACCGGTTACATTCATTGAAGTCTAGCTCTACCACATGGTAGAGCTAGAAGAATGTATTTTAGCTCTACCACATGGTAGAGCTAGATTTCATAGCATTCTGGTCAATACATTCATTAATCTTGCTCTGCCACCTGGTAGAGATAATATCCATTGAAAAACCAGCACTAGAATACTTTGAAGTCCAGCTAGAATGCATTTATCTAGCTCTACCATGTGGTAGAGCTAGACTAATAAATGTATTGAGAGCTCCAAGATGGAGTAATTGAGATAGAATGCTTTGAGTTCTAGCTTTACCATGTGGTGGAGCTAGAATTGCACTTGAGGTCTAGCTCTACCATGTGGTGGAGCTAGAATTGTAGAGGTAGAAAGCTTTGAGGTCTAGCTCTACCATGTGGTGGAGCTAGAATTGTAGAGGTAGAAAGCTTTGAGGTCTAGCTCTACCACAGTTACATTCAACCTCAGCCGGTTACATTCTTTGAAGTCTAGCTCTACCACATGGTAGAGCTAGAAGAATTCATTCTAGCTCCACCACATGGTAGAGCTGGACCTCAAAGCATTCTAGCTCTACGATTCTAGCTCCACCACATGGTAGAGCTAGACCTCAAATGCAATTCTAACTCCACCAAATTGTAGAGGTAGACCTCAAAGCATTCTATCTCAGTCGGTACATTCATTGAAGTCTAGCTCTACCACATGGTGGTAGAGCTAGAAGAATGCATTCTAGCTCCATCACATGGTGGAGCTGGACCTCAAGCATTCTAGCTCTACGATGTGGTCTAGGCAGAATACAGCTCTACCACATGGTAGAGCTAGATCAAATGCAATTCTAGCTCCTTGATTCTTATCATGAGAGGTAGGTCTCTTCTTGGAGGAATTGGTTTTGTTGATGTGTATGGAACACAGCTAGATCGATGCATTCTTGCTCTACCACATGGTAGATCTAGCCCTCAAAGCTTTCTACCATGTGATAGAGCTAGATCAAATGCAATTCTAGCTCCTTGGTTTTGTTGATGTGTATGGAACACAGCTAGATCGATGCATTCTTGCTCTACCACATGGTAGAGCTAGACCTCAAAGTTTTCTACCTCTACGATTCTAGCTCCACCACATGGTAGAGCTAGACCTCAAATGCAATTCTAACTCCACCACATTGTAGAATGCTTTAAAGTCCAGCTAGAATGCATTTATCTAGCTCTACCATGTGGTAGAGCAAGACTAATAAATGTATAATTGAGAGCTCCAAGATGGAGTAATTAAGATAGAATTCCTTGAGGTCTAGCTCTACCATGTGGTGGAGCAGTTGAGGTCTAGCTCTACCATGTGGTGGAGCTAGAATCGTAGAGGTAGAAAGCTTTGAGGTCTAGCTCTACCACAGTTACATTCAACCTCATCCGGTTACATTCATTGAAGTCTAGATCTACCACATGGTAGAGCTAGAAGAATACATTCTAGCTCCACCACATGGTAGAGCTGGACCTCAAAGCATTCTAGCTCTACGATGTAGTCTAGATAGAATACAGCTCTACCACATGGTAGAGCTAGACCTCAAATGCAATTCTAACTCCACCACATGGTAGAGCTAGACCTCAAAGCAGTCTAGCTCTACGATGTGGTCTAGGTTGGATACAGCTCTACCACGTGGTAGAGCTGGACCTCAAATGCAATTATAGCTCCTTGGTTCTTGTCATGTGAAGTAGGTCTCTTCTCGGAGTAATTGATTTTGTTGATGTGTATGGAACACAGCTAGATCGATGCATTCTTGCTCTAGCACAAGGTAGAGCTAGACCTCAAAGCTTTCTACCTCTAGGATTCTAGCTCCACCACATGGTAGAGCTAGGCATGGTAGAGTTAGACCTCAAAGCTTTCTACATCTACGATTCTAGCTCCACCACATGGTAGAGCTAGACCTCAAATGCAATAATAGCTCCACCACATGGTAGAGACCTCAAAGCATTCTATCTCTATAATGTGGTTTACCACAGTTACATTCAACCTCAGCCACCGGTACATTCATTGAAGTCTAGCTCTACCACATGGTGGTAGAGCTAGAAGAATGCATTCTAGCTCCACCACATGGTGGAGCTGGACCTAAAGCATTCTAGCTCTACGATGTGGTCTAGGCAGAATACAGCTCTACCACGTGGTAGAGCTAGATCAAATGCAATTCTAGCTCCTTGATTCTTGTCATGAGAAGTAGGTCTCTTCTTGAAGTAATTGGTTTTGTTGATGTGTATGGAACACAGCTAGATCGATGCATTCTTGCTCTGCTACATGGTAGATCTAGCCCTCAAAGCTTTCTATCTCTACGATTCTAGCTCTACCACATGGTAGAGCTAGACCTCAAATGCAATTCTAGCTCCACCACATGGTAGAGCTAGACCTCAAAGCATTCTATCTCTACAGTAAGGTTTAGGTAGAATGCAGCTCTACCACAGTTACATTCAAGCTCAGCCGGTTACATTCATTGAAGTTTAGCTCTACCACATGGTAGAGCTAGAAGAATGCATTCTAGCTCCACCACATGGTAGAGCTAGATTTCAAAGCATTCTGGTCTCAATACATTTATTAATCTTGCTCTGCCACCTGGTAGAGATAATATCCATTGAAAAACCAGCACTAGAATACTTTAAAGTCCAGCTAGAATGCATTTATCTAGCTCTACCATGTGGTAGAGCAAGACTAATAAATGTATAATTGAGAGCTCCAAGATGGAGTAATTAAGATAGAATTCCTTGAGGTCTAGCTCTACCATGTAGTGGAGCTAGAATTTCAGTTGAGGTCTAGCTCTACCATGTGGTGGAGCTAGAATCGTAGAGGTAGAAAGCTTTGAGGTCTAGCTCTATAACAGTTACATTCAACCTCATCCGGTTACATTCATTGAAGTCTAGATCTACCACATGGTAGAGCTAGAAGAATGCATTCTAGCTCCACCACATGGTAGAGCTGGACTTCAAAGCATTCTAGCTCTACGATGTAGTCTAGATAGAATACAGCTCTACCACATGGTAGAGCTAGACCTCAAATGCAATTCTAGCTCCACCACATGGTAGAGCTAGACCTCAAAGCAGTCTAGCTCTACGATGTGGTCTAGGTTGGATACAGCTCTACCACGTGGTAGAGCTGGACCTCAAATGCAATTATAGCTCCTTGGTTCTTGTCTTGTGAAGTAGGTCTCTTCTTGGAGTAATTGATTTTGTTGATGTGTATGGAACACAGCTAGATCGATGCATTCTTGCTCTACCACAAGGTAGAGCTAGACCTCAAAGCTTTCTACCTCTACGATTCTAGCTCCACCACATGGTAGAGCTAGACATGGTAGAGCTAGACCTCAAAGCTTTCTACATCTACGATTCTAGCTCCACCACATGGTAGAGCTAGACCTCAAATGCAATAATAGCTCCACCACATGGTAGAGACCTCAAAGCATTCTATCTCTATAATGTGGTTTACCACAGTTACATTCAACCTCAGTCGGCCGGTACATTCATTGAAGTCTAGCTCTACCACATGGTGGTAGAGCTAGAAGAATGCATTCTAGCTCCACCACATGGTGGAGCTGGACCTAAAGCATTCTAGCTCTACGAGGTGGTCTAGGTAGAATATAGCTCTACCACGTGGTAGAGCTAGATCAAATGCAATTCTAGCTCCTTGATTCTTGTCATGAGAAGTAGGTCTCTTCTTGGAGTAATTGGTTTTGTTGATGTGTATGGAACACAGCTAGATCGATGCATTCTTGCTCTGCTACATGGTAGATCTAGCCCTCAAAGCTTTCTACCTCTACGATTCTAGCTCTACCACATGGTAGAGCTAGACCTCAAATGCAATTCTAGCTCCACCACATAGTAGAGCTAGACCTCAAAGCATTCTATCTCTACAGTAAGGTTTAGGTAGAATGCAGCTCTACCACAATTACATTCAAGCTCAGTCGGTTACATTCATTGAAGTCTAGCTCTACCACATGGTAGAGCTAGAAGAATGCATTCTAGCTCCACCACATGGTAGAGCTAGACGAATGCATTCTAGTCCTACGATGTGGTCTACGTAGAATACAGCTCTACCACATGGTAGAGCTAGATCAAATGCAATTCTAGCTCCTTGGTTATTGTAATGTGAAGTAGGTCTCTTTTTGGAGTAATTGGTTTTGTTGATGTGTATGGAACACAGTTAGATGAATGCATTCTTGCTCTACCACATGGTAGAGCTAGACCTCAAAGATTTCTACCTCTATGACTCTAGCTCCACCACATGGTAGAGCTAGACCTGAAATGCAATTCTAGCTCCAGCACATGGTAGAGCTAGACCTCAAAGCATTCTATCTCTACAATGTGGTTTAGGTAGAATACAGCTCTACCACAGTTACATTCAACCTCAGCCGGTTACATTCATTGAAGTCTAGCTCTACCACATGGTAGAGCTATAAGAATGCATTCTAGCTCCACCACATGGTAGAGCTAGATTTCAAAGCATTCTGGTCAATACATTTATTAATCTTGCTCTGCCACCTGGTAGAGATAATATCCATTGAAAAACCAGCACTAGAATACTTTAAAGTCCAGCTAGAATGCATTTATCTAGCTCTACCATGTGGTAGAGCAAGACTAATAAATGTATAATTGAGAGCTCCAAGATGGAGTAATTAAGATAGAATTCCTTGAGGTCTAGCTCTACCATGTGGTGGAGCTAGAATTTCAGTTGAGGTCTATCTCTACCATGTGGTGGAGCTAGAATCGTAGAGGTAGAAAGCTTTGAGGTCTACCTCTACCACAGTTACATTCAACCTCATCCGGTCACATTCATTGAAGTCTAGATCTACCACATGGTAGAGCTAGAAGAATGCATTCTAGCTCCACCACATGGTAGAGCTGGACTTCAAAGCATTCTAGCTCTACGATGTAGTCTAGATAGAATACAGCTCTACTACATGGTAGAGCTAGACCTCAAATGCAATTCTAGCTCCACCACATGGTAGAGCTAGACCTCAAAGCAGTCTAGCTCTACGATGTGGTCTAGGTTGGATACAGCTCTACCACGTGGTAGAGCTGGACCTCAAATGCAATTATAGCTCCTTGGTCCTTGTCATGTGAAGTAGGTCTCTTCTTGGAGTAATTGGTTTTGTTGATGTGTATGGAACACAGCTAGATCGATGCATTCTTGCTCTACCACAAGGTAGAGCTAGACCTCAAAGCTTTCTACCTCTACGATTCTAGCTCCACCACATGGTAGAGCTAGACATGGTAGAGCTAGACCTCAAAGCTTTCTACATCTACGATTCGAGCTCCACCACATGGTAGAGCTAGACCTCAAATGCAATAATAGCTCCACCACATGGTAGAGCTAGACCTCAAAGCATTCTATCTCTATAATGTGGTTTACCACAGTTACATTCAACCTCAGCCGCCGGTACATTCATTGAAGTCTAGCTCTATCACATGGTAGAGCTAGAAGAATGCATTCCAGCTCCACCACATGGTGGAGCTGGACCTAAAGCATTCTAGCTCTACGATGTGGTCTAGGCAGAATACAGCTCTACCACGTGGTAGAGCTAGATCAAATGCAATTCTAGCTCCTTGATTCTTGTCATGAGAAGTAGGTCTCTTCTTGGAGTAATTGGTTTTGTTGATGTGTATGGAACACAGCTAAATCGATGCATTCTTGCTCTACTACATGGTAGATCTAGCCCTCAAAGCTTTCTACCTCTACGATTCTAGCTCTACCACATGGTAGAGCTAGACCTCAAATGCAATTCCAGCTCCACCACATGGTAGAGCTAGACCTCAAAGCATTCTATCTCTACAGTAAGGTTTAGGTAGAATGCAGCTCTACCACAGTTACATTCAAGCTCAGCCGGTTACATTCATTAAAGTCTAGCTCTACCACATGGTAGAGCTAGAAGAATGGATTCTAGCTCCACCACATGGTAGAGCTACATTTCAAAGCATTCTGGTCAATACATTTATTAATCTTGCTCTGCCACCCGGTAGAGATAATATCCATTGAAAAACCAGCACTAGAATACTTTGAAGTCCAGCTAGAATGGATTTATCTAGCTCTACCATGTGGTAGAGCAAGACTAACAAATGTATTGAGATCTCCAAGATGGAAATACTCTTCATCTCCTCCACAGTGTTTTCATGGATATATATTGTGATTTTTGAATATGATATTGTAAGTTTTTTTTAAAGTGTAAGAATACAATAACTATAATTAACAATTGTGGTTTTTGTTGTAGGTGAAAGATGTCTCAGAAAAGAAAAGTGGTGGAAGTTTCGGACAGTGTTAACTTTGCCTCTGCTGATCAACGACGACAGTGGTACTTAGATATTTGGGGTCTTCAGGGTTCACAATTTAACAAAATTCATCTATTTGTTGCTAGTGATGTGGACGTGGATACTTTTGAGGATCTAGGACCAATGACTCTATCTTATATTTCTGTAGTTGATTCTCATCCCGATATTGAATGCATAAATATTGGGGTACCTGGGATCCATGAGTATCAACTAGATCCCAAGGCATTCATTATTGAACGAATAGTAAGAGATAAACAAGATACTATGTTCTCTCGAGGGTGGAAGTTAGATTGTGCAAGTCAAGAAATAACTCTTGAAGAGTTGCAAGCTTCCATTGCTTATTGTGTGAAAGGTAAACAAAAAAAAGAGAAAACGCCCTCTAAAAATCCAGTTCAAAAAAAGGCAAAAAGCAGTACAGGTATTATGGATGTAGATGAAGCAGTTCTTAAATCTACAATAGAGAAAACAGGCTTGGAAAATTCAACAAAAATAAGATTTGTGGATCCCAAAGTTTTGGAAAATGAGGTGCAAAAGGCACAAAAGAGTGATACAGGGGGTATGGAAAAATACTCTAAGTATTTTCCATTCAAGTACAAAGAGTATGAGATCCCTGTAGATCAATGCTGGCTAGCTCCTGATCACTATAACTCCCGTCAAATAGAACCTCACCGTGTGGATGAATGCGTGTTATTTTTTGGTGCAAGTGCAAACAGGCCAGGAGCGTGTGCATACTTGATGCCTGTAAAGAATGCTGGCAAGAAGGAAGGAATTCCAATGAAACTAAGTGAGGTAATAGAGGAGAAACTCACTGAGTATTCATATTGGATTATTGATGGCCAACATTCCATCTATGCTGCAAAATTCTTACGGTATCCAGAAATGGAAAAAGATGGTCGTGCTCAAGATCTGATACAAGTGTATGAAAAAAGGAAGGCTCGAATTGTTGTAGATCCAGAGCCACAAGTTGCGACGGCCATATCTGCTATAGCTAATGAAGAGGCCCAATCATTATATGTCAAACAACCATACTATGATGTCTTGCAGCACTTGAGGAGTCAGTGGATCTTCAATAATTCTCCGTCAAGGCCACCATCTGGAGTAACAGAGGGCTCATCATCTCGTGTAGACTGGGATGTATGTCCATATCCCTTGCTCTCTTATAATTATAAGTTTTGAAAAAAATACTTGATTTTGATCTTTTTTTCTTTTATTTCTTTGCAGAAATTTTTACGAATGGCTAGAATTACGGTGGGAGCATCCTTCATTTCAAAGCAGTCTCACATGGTCATTTACTCTGATGAAGTTTTCAAAGGCTGGCTTGAAATCATGG